>NC_052528.2:22625614-22925614 GCF_016746365.2 Drosophila yakuba
TTACCCAATTGCAGGATGAAATCAATTTCGATTTTGAGAAATGCTTGGACTACGTAAAGTCTGGCGTGGAGGCGATCATCGAGGACGATGTTACGTCGCGCTTCGAGGCGGAGGAGCTCAAGAGCTGGAACATGCTGACACGCACCAATAGGCACTACGAGTTCATTTCCTGGAAAATAACCTCCATCTGGGTGTTTGGCTTCTTCATCCGATACGTGATCCTAATGCCCCTCCGAGTATTGGTCTGCTTCGTTGGTGTGAGTACATTTGGTTCATTTAGTGGGTTTTCCACAACTACCCGATCGTCCCGATTCCCATGCATGCGACAAATTACCCCAAAGGATGCGCTTAAATAATGTATTCCTCTTCAGACGTTCAACTAGCAACATGCATAGGGATTGGGCGGTCGAGTAGTTATCTTACAGGATGAAAAGAAAGGGACCCAACGGACAAGAACTGGTAAAACTTTTCCTACTAGCGGAGGAATGTTTTCCTCAGTAGATTACATTTCAGCGAAAAGCTCTTCAGTTACTTTGGGCAAACAGTAGAGTATCGGACGACCCCCAATGGCGCGTTTTGTTATCTAAATTTGCTTGCACTAACGTTCACTAGAAGATCGCAGTACCGCGAACTTGTGATTAACAATTGTTAATTTTCCATAATTTACCACCATTTATTTGTGTTGTGTGCGTCTTTTAATTTACTTCTCTAATAAAAACTATTTAATTCCTAGGTTTTATTTGCAGTTTTATCAAACTCTATTGTGGCTTGTTTACCTTTTCGATTTGTACGGCTTTCTCTAGCGAGCTTGTCATTCAAAATTACGTTCCGCCTTATTTCAAGTTCTATGTCCTCATTTATCAAGTTCCACAATAAGCAATATAAGCCCACAGTTTCTGGGTTCTGTGTAGCCAACCACACCTCTCCCTTGGATGTGGCTATATTATCGACCGATTGTACCTACTCTTTGGTGAGAAAGAAATTTTATCTTAAATTCGTCACATAAACTGGTATCATTTAAGTTAAAATGCATGCATGTAACACCCGAAATAGCACATTTTGTAATCCGTTCTTGTACCTAAACATACTAAATCGTGGCGCTCTAACTTATCAGTTCGATCATTTTATCCCATAAGGAGAAACTCGACTTTTGGGCCTCAGACTTTGGCTTTGACTTTGGCTAACAGCCTGGTAACTGCCGATAAATTTCGCAATGGCTTTATTGGTTTCCATTCGCCCAAACTTATCAAAGAGTTCCCATGTGAACGCCTTGGCAGATAGCCATTATCTCTGTGTGTACATGGAGTTTAGACCCGACGCATATTAACATACCTACAGGCATCGATAAGTTTCGGCCCACCTTGCTGACATGAATTACTTCATACTATTACCGCCTGATAAGTCGGAGACGTTCCGAGTCCAGGCAGAACGTCGATTCGAGAATGCATGCATGAATTTTTGATTGGAGGTGCAGTTTTCCATGTGGTCCTAGTTTATGTTGCAGTACTGGCTTTTGTTTCGTCCCCGCCTAATGTGTGTTATTTGCAAAGTAGTTTGCTGATTCTAGCTTATTCGTTCGTGCCGTGCAGGAGTATTGAGTGTATCCAAGAACGCGAACCAGGTAAGATAAGCGCCATGGGTATGAAATTCACTTATTTATTACTTGGTTTATGACTCCCCCGGTGCCGCGGTCTATTACGTCTGTCGATTAGCTTCAGCTGTTTTCCGTGGTTTCCCCGGTGAATTTTGTTTGCGGGGTGCGCTTCACGGAACGGAAGTGCAAATGATAACCTTTAGATTACGCCTAGGAGCAGCCTAGTAGAAACACGGTATACCAGTGGGTCACAGAGTTAATTATCAGCCAAAAGTGTAAACGTAATGTCTCAAAGACGAGTGGAGATGACCCCCGATGATTTTGAAGAAGACCGCCTATCCAGAACTTGAAGCTCTAAGTAACTGAACCCCCTCACTGTTCCCATTCTCGTTTTGTGCCATCTTAGGTAGTGTGGTTAACAGTGTGCACGGCTGCAGTGGGATACTTGAAGGATGGGCCCTTCAAGCGGGATCTCGTGCACAAGGTGCTCGGCATGTGCTTCGGCGTTTTGTCCAGCGCGATATCGGCGGTTATCACCTACCACAATGAGGATAATCGCCCGTCATCCGGTATTTGTGTTGCCAATCACACCAGCCCCATTGATGTGCTGGTCCTGATGTGCGACTCGACCTACTCGCTGGTAAGGCAACGTTTGGAACCTGAAGCTACTAACCCCCCTATGGAAATAATCACGATCTTTGGTTTTTAACATCTTACTTTCTCAGTTTCCTGTAGTACATAGAATCACACAAACATATAACCCGTTTAAAGTGGTAAAACGCTTGAATGCTTTTTTATTTTTCCCTATGACATCAATAAGGGAAAGGGACTAGCTATATATATAGACATTTCCTTCAGTTTCCGAGTCACAAAGAAAAATTCATTTCAATTACATCATATTTACACAAAAGAAGCCACTGGTGTCAGAATTCAAGCCCATGTGGAAATGCTCTAAAAAATCAACTAGGCCGTTAAAAAGAAATGACACTTATCGAAAATTTGCACGTGCAGGTACTAACCCGAATTTAAGCTTGTTGTGGTGATGGTTTTTGTTTTGCATGTTTAATGTTTTGGCTTTTTGTGTTTGCGGTAGCACCAAGCATCTCCCAAGCCAGATAATAAGAGTTTTGTCTGACTTTCTAGATTGGCCAACGCCATGGAGGCTTCTTGGGTGTGCTGCAAAGGGCTCTGGCCAGAGCATCTCCCCACATTTGGTTCGAGCGTGGCGAGGCCAAGGATCGCCACTTGGTGGCTGAGCGGCTCAAGCAGCACGTCTCCGATCCGAACAACCCACCGATCCTCATCTTCCCGGAGGGCACTTGCATCAACAACACGTCGGTCATGCAGTTCAAGAAGGGCAGCTTCGAAGTTGGCGGCGTCATCTATCCAGTGGCCATTAAGTGAGTACTGGATGTTTTGGCGTGCAAGTTATATCTCATCCATGCGGTCTCTCCGTCTCCGTCTTGAAGGTACGATCCGCGGTTCGGCGATGCCTTCTGGAACAGCGCGAAGTACTCGATGATGCAGTATCTGTACATGATGATGACCTCGTGGGCCATCGTCTGCGACGTGTGGTACCTGCCCCCGATGTACAGGCAGGAGGGAGAATCGGCGATCGACTTTGCGAACCGCGTGAAGAGCGTCATCGCCAAGCAGGGAGGCTTGATTGATCTGGTCTGGGACGGACAGCTGAAGCGCATGAAGCCAAAGAAGGAGTGGAGGGAGATCCAGCAAGTCGAGTTTGCCAATCGGCTGAAGTCGGACTCCACCTAAATTACCATATTTCTGCAGTGACTGTAAATGATATACATTATTTTGCATAATTTGTATTGCAGCGACTGTAATTTGTATAAATTACGATTAACAATTGGATGGTTAAATAAACGATGAAGTCACATGTACAATTATAATAATTATTTGTATATTAATTAATTTATCTATTTTGTAAAAATAAACGATATCTGATAAGCTGATTATCACAACATCTGGACTCGACTCGCTGTAAATTCATTTCTTTGTCATGCTAAACCACACGAGCCACACTCTGGCGAAGAATGGGCTTGAAGGTGAGGCCACTTAGCTGGATGGAGCGAGACCAGGTCAGCAACCTATTGATGTGGGGATGCTTTTGGCCAGCTGCATATCATACATACCTAAATGGAGCTAAGCGAAGCCAAAGAGATGGCTAATAAATGGATTACATATTCATAATTATGCGCCGCGCGGCTAATAATACGAGTGACTCAGAGCTGTGCCAGTATGTATGTATCTATTTTGCACTAATTGTCCACCCATACAGGTAATTAAGATACACTTCCGTATATCGCTCGTTTCCGAGCTTGAGGCGATCGATCGGATTGAGTGGTTAATTCCCGACATTCTGGCATTCTGGCGAGGTGAGGCGAGCTAACCCTGAACTGTCGCCAAAACTGATGGTGGTATCGGATAAACAATGCTGGCAAAACAAACCCCATATCGTCAGATTTGTCGAGTCAATGGGCCTGGGCCTGGCCTTCATAAATTGTTAGGCTCATTGCCAATCGCAAGTGAGCGATTTACAATTAACAAATACCCAGTGCCCCTCTATTTATAGATATGTTTATACATGGGCATCGCCTGCGATGATGAAAAGATGCTTCACTCCATCCACATTCATGTGCATATTCATGTGGCCCCGCTAATGAAACACTTGTGGCTACTCGATCCACTCTCAAAAGCGCTTTTTCGAAAACTGGAACCTATTTTCGAGCATTTTATGGCGTGTAAATCCGATTCCGATTCCAAATCCGCTTCCAATTTCAATAGATTTAAGATCGAAGAGCGATCTGTGCTCTTACACAGATCAAGAGACGAATGCGTAATGTGCTTATTTATGGATCTGGGTTGAGCAGTTATGAGCTATTTTCGAATTTCTAAGACTAAAATAAGGCCATGAATGTACTTTGATACACATCGCATGGGTGTGCATATATTTTTAGACTACAAACATACATATTTACATCTGCGCGGATCTCGGTGTGCGTGTCGAAAGCTAATAAATTAATTGTTGCGTAAAATCAGATTACATATGGCTGATGGCGGGGTGGTTGGTTGGTAATATGGGTAGTACAGAACCTTCGTGAGAAGCAGCCCATTATATATTTCGATTTTTACCCAAATCTTGCATGCCTCGCACTTGAGAGTGCACTAAAACAAAGTACTTAAAGCCAAGGCAAGGCGAATTCCTGATGGGGGGCATATAGTAATCCAAGTTAGGCAAACTGGGCGGTTACCAGCCAGCCCAGAAATGAGACATCGGCGTGGATATAGCCGCATAGAGTACACATACACAGAGCCGTGGGCATTGCATGATAAATAAATGATATATTCAGAAAGTGCTGTTTTTATTACGCAAACTGTATTTTCTTAGTTGTGCCGTGTGCATCCACAAATATAGACTACCTGTGTACAGAATCTTTCCAGTCTAGTCCGCGGCATTTCCGACGAATAGGAACTACTTCACAGAGTACCTCCGAGGTATATATCCCAAGGATTATATTTATATGTATATAATTCGATCGCGCCGATCCATACACGCATCCACGCATTGCCGCTGCAGTTAGCCATAATCACAGTTTTTTGCCCCCGCAGACACACACGCACACACACAGAACAAAATGCCTTTCGTTCCCGTTGAAACCCCCAAGTGCCCCGCGTGCGGCAAGTCGGTCTACGCTGCCGAGGAGCGCGTTGCCGGAGGCTACAAATTCCACAAGACCTGCTTCAAGTGCAGTAAGTATTTTTGGTCCCTCGAGCCGGATCCCCTTGCTCCTTTCGAGGTCCTTCGTGGCGGATAACTAACTAATGCCCGTTTCAGGCATGTGCAACAAGGCCCTGGACTCGACCAACTGCACGGAGCACGAGAAGGAGCTTTTCTGCAAAAACTGCCATGGTCGCAAATACGGTCCCAAGGGATACGGTTTCGGTGGTGGTGCCGGCTGCCTGTCCACGGACACTGGCGCCCACTTAAACAGAGAGTAAGGACTAATTAAGAACAACTATGTTTTGTATGAAAATTGTGTAAAATTCCTTGAATTAAATGTGTAGTTTTGCTTTCTATTAGAACCTGTATGTTTTAAATTTTTCCACGCCCCTGAAAATCAGACCCCTCCACCTAACTTTCTGGGCAGAAACCACCAGGGATATCCAGTTTCTGATTCCCTGGAAAATTCCACTAACGCTACCGATTGTTAATGTTCAACACACAAACACACATTGTGGTCTTTGGTGAAATAATTCTTGTATCTTTGTTTACAACGTCCACCGACTGTAAATTGATAAAATAAATGTACAATAAAACAAAGTAGTCGTAGGCTTATTCACGTGCTATTAATAGGTTTCTATTCCCATCTCCTCGTCGCTGTCTATGTGGATTTCGTGTACTCCCCCGATTCGTTTTCTGTTCGGGCACAACGACCGACCTTTGAGTGTTCCTTGTGTTTCTCGCCAAGTGGGTGACTAAGATGTCCCCCCACTAATGAGTGTCCATGCAGAGCGGTATGATTGAGGGGGGCTTGGAATCTTTCTAGCTTCGTTCCGCCGAAGATTCCCCCAAAAGCACCCGACGGACTGGGCTGCCCACGGTGTGGCATATATGTGTATGCCGCCGAGCAGATGCTGGCCAGAGGAAAGGTGAACTATTGGGGTCTTCTGGGTTCGTCGGCCCTTCGCTTAGGTGCTCTTCTTTATCGCAGGGCTATCACCGGAGGTGCTTCAAGTGCGTGCAATGCAACAAGACGCTGGACTCGACTCTTCACTGTGATGGTCCGGACAAGGACATTTACTGTAGAGGTACATTTCAAACCCCCAGAGTTTAGATAAATGGGATCTTTAGAAGCATTGGCATTGCAGGATGTTATGCTCAGAAGTTTGGGGCCAGGGGCTACGGCCACATCGGCATTTCGTCCTTGGGCTTGATGTCCGACATCAAGGATTGCGAGTGGCAAAGGTGAGATCAGTACCATCACCAAAACGAGGTAATTACATTGGTGCTTTCAGCGACATGGCTCCCAAGTCCTCCGCCATTAATGTGGAGCAAATCCAGGCGCCCATCGGTGAGGGATGTCCACGCTGTGGAGGCGTGGTCTTTGCCGCGGAACAAGTCCTCTCCAAGGGAAGGCCCTGGCACCGGAAGTGCTTCAAGTGTCGGGACTGCACCAAAACCCTGGACTCCATTATCGCGTGCGATGGTCCGGACAATGAGGTCTACTGCAAGACTTGCTACGGCAAGAAGTGGGGACCCCATGGCTACGGATTCGCCTGTGGATCCAGTTTCTTGCAAACCGACGGCATTACGTAAGCGTGTTTCCTCTCCAAGGAACACATCTTCCTCAAAATCCAATCCCCGATTCTTGCAGTGAGGATAACTTGGCATCCGAGCGACCTTTCGTGGCTCCGGACACCACTTCGATCATGGCTCCGGACGGTGAGGGATGTCCCCGATGCGGTGGCGCGGTCTTTGCGGCCGAGCTGCAGTTGTCCAAGGGGAAGATGTACCACCGGAAGTGCTTCAAATGCGAGAGGTGCACCCGACCCTTGGACTCGGTGCTCGCCTGCGACGGACCGGATGACAAAATCTACTGCAAGCTCTGCTACGCGAAGTTGTTTGGTCCCAAAGGAGTTGGGTACGGACACACTCCCACTCTGGTGTCCACCAACTACGAGTACACGCCCAGCTGGTAAGCACTTCTCCTGCATCCGTGGATCCATGGTTGCTAAAGATCGTCAACCCTTCTGATTGCCTCTTGCAGCTGGGGAACCATCGATCGCAACGGACAGAAGTCGGAGAACGGGTGTCCGCGATGCGGATTCATGGTCTTCGCCGCGGAACAGGTGAAGAGCGCCAAGAACGTGTGGCACAAGCTCTGCTTCTACTGCATGGAGTGCCGAAAGTACCTGGACTCGACCAACTTGAACGACGGACCCGATGGCGGCATCTATTGCCGCTCCTGCTACGGCAAGTTCTACGGACCCAAGGGCGTGGGCTACGGCATCGGAGCTGGCACACTGACAATGGCTTAAGAACTCGACCAAAAAAGCGCATTCAAGAACTAATCCCCCCCAGTATGCAATAAGCTCCAAGATTCGTATTGGGGTTTCTAGTCCTTGGGTGCCCACATTTTTGAGGCTGACGAATAGGTGTAGTATTGCATTTCCACTAAAGGGTACTTTTAGCTCCAAAACAACGACATTTAGTAATGAACATTTAGTATCGAGGGCGAATCAGTTGGCGGTGGTTAGTATAGAAATTGTATAAGTCTCGAAGATAAGTACCGAAAAATGCATTCTGACCTCCGACTTGAACTTCATTGTTCCACCTGCGAAAACGAATTTCCAAACTTTACTGGGGATGCCTCAGAAATCCACAGGATAGGTGTGTAAAAGTATGCAACACAATATTTCGAAATCGTTGGGACTTCTGAGGCACTCCTATGATATGATATGTATGGCAGTCGTAGCAACCACAACCAGTATCCTATAAGTTTCGAACGACCAATAAACGACAAGTGGTAACTTTGTACATGTGGTTCTGCTGTTTTCAAGTATTTATTCATATAATAATAAGTAACGGTAGGACAGATTGCTTGGAGAGGGTCAAAGCGGCATCTATTGCAGGATCTCTTTATTCAAAATATATTAACGATAATGCGATAATGCTAAGGGTACATAGTATTGGAACGGAAGTGGAAGTGGCCATCACCAGGCCGCCGCCCGAGAACGTGGAGTTGCAGCAGTCGGCGGAGTAGACGAGGATCTTTGGGTACAGCGATCGCCAAAAGTTGATACGCTGGTTGTTCAGCAGGTTGTCCGTGTTGAAGCTCTCGTCGACCAGGAGCACCGAGTCGTTGTTGGGCGTCATGGCGTTCCACTTCACGTACACATTTGACTTCGTGGGGTTCGAGGTCTTCGCGAAGTTCGCCCACAAGGTCATGATGATGTCGGCGATTTTCTTGTCGGTCGACTTCCAGTCCACGGAGTTGGTCATGTAGGGATTGCCCCACACGAAGACCTGGTCGAAGTGCTTGGGCACACTTATCCAACTGGGCAGATCCTGGAGCACCGACCGCGGCCGCATCCTGAACAGGTAGCTGTAGACTTGGCTGTCGTTACTGATCAGATCCGCGAACGTCTGCATGGGCGAGATGTAGAACTTCTCGGTGTGGGCACTGATGATGTGCCTGTTCGACTTCTTGGCGTCCGTATCCGAGTCGTTTGCGTACATAAAGTTGATGGCATCGGATATCAACTCGTAGTTGGAGCACCACTCGTAGTTGCGCACCAGCTTGTGCATGTCGTTCACGGCGATGTCGTTGAAGAATCCCTCCAGATCGGCGGCGCTGATGTCCGTGTCGAGGTTGTCCTTGAACAGGGTCAGCACCTCCTCCATATCGGTCACACCAATGATCACGGGCACCCTGTGGTAGCTGCCCTTCTTGAACAGGATCTCCGGCTGGTTCTCGATGAACGGATAGGAGGTGTTGCTCAGCCCAAAATCCACCACAGGGCCCCAGCTCACCGAGGGCAGGTTCTCCGAGAGCCGCTTGGCATCGATCCTCTTCAGGCACTGGATGAACATCGAGGTCGGCCTGCGCGGACAGCCAAAGGTGCTGGACACCTGGTCCAGCGATCCCTCGTACTCGTACGGCATCTTGACGGGACTCAGCGGATTGCCCGACATGATGATGGCCTTGTGGAAGCCACCCTTCGACCACTCACCCGACGTCATGTGCAGCGCCACACTCACCGCACCCGCATCATGGCCCATCAGGGTGATGCGGTTGGAGTCGCCGCCAAAGAAGTTGATGTTCTTCTTGACCCAGTAAAGCGCTGCCGACTGGTCCATGAGGCCATAGTTACCCTGGGCCTCGCCGTCGTCGGTGGTGAAGAAGCCGAAGATGTTTAGCCGATACGAAAAGGTCACCACAATCACCTTCTGCTTAAAGACCAACTGAAATGGCTCCACATCCGCCGGACTGCCGGTGGAGAAGTCGCCGGAATGGATCCACACCACTACAGCGTAACCATTGATTTCGGGCAGTCCTGGTCGAGAAACATAAGTATAATGCCAAATTAACCTTTTTAAAATCATTATCTTTACATCAACAAGGTCGTTTTGTGGGGGTGACCCAGAAATACCGACGGTTGATATTCGATATGAATGCATTTGCATACAAATTTCAACCTAAATCCCGCCCGAGAGATTTCTATGCCAACCCCATTGTGTTTAGATTCATTATGATAGCCGACCAATATTAAACTATAAATTCAAAACTAACAAGAGACAAATATTTACATAAACTGAGAGCCTAAAAGAGTTAACAAGCGAAGATATACGAGGATCGCCAATGCATTGATCCAAAGACCCATCTACATAATGAAAGCACACCATACATACCATCAGGTACAAAGACGTTCAGATACAGGCAGTTCTCCTCGAACTTCCTCTCCCCATCCTGGGCACTCGAGTCGGACTGTATGATTTTGAGGATCTGTTCCGTTTCCCTGCCCACGGAGGGCATGGCGTTCTGCCAGCAGTCCGGCTGGAAGACGGTCGCGTTGAAAATGCCCTTCCACGGTGTTAGTTCGATATCCGGCGGCTGGAATCTCCGGGCGTGTGCGTAGCGAATGCCCAGGTAGGCCTTGATGTTTTGGGTCCGGAACATCTTCAGATAGGTGCCGGATATGACTCCGTTGCCCGGAATGTGTATAAAGGGTGCGTCCACACATTGCACAGGTGCGAAACAGTAATCGCTGAGTAGGTGAAAAAACACGGCCAAGTAGGCCAGGAAGTTCGCTCTGCAATCCATGCTTCGTCCGGTTGCTTCACATCTTTCCCTGTTTTGAACTTGGGCGACACTGTTCGCAATCTTTTGAGGCACGCGAGCCCTTCGTTGCCATGGCGAAAATACACAAAAATATTGTTGCCTAGGATTTTGTAACTATGGCTATGGCACTTATCCATCTCCTTGCGCTGAGGTTGTATTTATTTATTCAGCCTACGTCACCGTCGGAATGCTGTTAACCCCAGATGGCCCCATTTCAAAGCTACAGCATACATATATATTATAGAAATATTGAAATCAGCTGTCATTTCAGCTAGGAATCTTCAAAGCTCGAATTTTCGAATATAATAATATAAATGAAACCCTATTTATGAGCTTCATATATTTCCCAAATTCCAAATGTCATGTGTTTGGCTTAAACGTCAATTTCCCCCACAATTAACATATACACCTCGAAATTTTTGAATATTGCTTCCAAGATCGAAAATGACCCATGAACCGCAGAAGGTCGTCAAGCCGGCAGTCAAGGAGACTCCGGCTGTGAGCGAGGAGACGAGAACCACGGACAAGTGCCTGGCGGACTTTTGCATGAAGGGCGGAAGTGGCCTGATCGTCGGCTGCGCCTTCACCTTGTTCTTCACGCGACCACAAACCTATCCCATTTGGCTGGGACTGGGCATCGGAATGGGCGTGGCCTACGACTGCTGCCAGAGCCGCTGGAATCAGCAGTGAATCATGAAGAGTAAATGAAACGGGGTCTTTTGTAAACTTTTTAAAGATATTCTTGGCAATTTCCCCTCTTAATTACTTGTATTACATTAAACTGTACACAATCCGAGCTACTTACTTGGCAAAGCCTGTTCGAGAGCGTTTTGGAAAAAGCGTTTTTCAAAACTCTTCGGCTAGCTGAAGCTGAAGCTGAAACAGCCGCTGCAAATGGCGCAAAGTTGGTCTTTGGCCACCGAAAGTTTAGTTATTCCCACGGCGTCTCGCAGCGGAAAAGCAAGAGTGGCAAACTGGTTTGGGGATCGGCGCGAGTAACCCTACTCTTCGCCAGCCACAATTACCATTACCATCGCCGATGTGGCCGTTCTCTTCGGGAGTCCGACACTGCGCATGTGTGCATGGGCCATGGTAGCTGCGGGTATCGGACTCGGGCTCGGATTCAGATTCACATCCACATTCAGATTCAGATACGTTCGGATTCGGTTTGGATTCGGATTCGGATTCGTTGCCACTCCAGCTGTATGCTTCGCGTTGGACCCACCGATAGCTTGGCTTGCTGCTACAGTTTCATAATTGTCTCGGCCAGCAGCGGCGGAGTTCATGATTTCGCTCGGAATATGTTTTAGCCAGATCAGTGCAGTGTTGGCCCGAATAAGTGCTTAAAAAAATGCACTTTTGAGCGTGTTGTATATGTATGTACGTGTATGTGGCAAGTAGCTGGCGAACGAAAATACGTGAATGAAAATATGAGCTGCCAATGAAAAACCACTGAGAAACCCACTCTTGAGCCTGAAGTGCAAGTGAGTTGTGCCGCGGAAGAAAAGAAACTGAATCGATTACCTTTCGCGACAACGGGAACTAAAGTCGAAAAACTAAAAACTGAATACCAAAGACCCAAAGACACAAGACCCAAGACTGAAGCTTAAGTTGGAGCCTTTCTCTATTCAATGTTTCTCAATGACCTAATGCTTTCGATTGTCTTTGTGCTTGCGAGTGTGCGTGTGCATTAGTTACATACAGTGGGTGCGAAAACTACTCGTTTCAATGTTTTGCTGCCACAAAAAGTGATCTGACCAGTTCTGTGGGAGCCAAGGCATTTGGCACGGCGCCTTCCAAAGACCAAAGTGATCCGCCGCCGCGAAAGATCGCCAGATAATGTATAGTAATACATACATCGTGCACATATCTGCTCCATCATTAGGGGCCACCCTACCCAGTTTTACCCACTCCACATATGTAGTTTACCCATTCAATGCCAAAAGTTAGCGGTCGATGGCTGAATATGCTTAACGATACACCAGTTGGCTGTCAGCAAATTGGCTCAACTTCATTTTGTAACTAATGATCGATCGATCGCAATGCGAGCATACGAAATCCAAACAATGCTGGCCCAACTCCTCCTCGCCTTCTCGCCGAGTACTTGGAATCTTACATAACCAGTGGCCACTTGCATAGATAACCCCGAATTGAGTACAACACACTGGCTTTCAAGCCCACATCCACATGCTGGCCCAAAGTGCTCACGAGTGGCCAATTTAATTGTTTATGGCCTCAATTAAGCCCTACGCAACGAATTGGACCAAGAAGTTATAGCAATGGTCCAGTCTTCACAGCGCTAATTACACGTTGTGTGTTACACCTGTATCCATAGCCATAACAGCTTAATTGAAAGGCAGTTCATTATTCAAATCGGTTCGGCGGGAGAAAGCCTTTTAATTGCCTGACAACTGCCAGTAATTATCGCAATATTAACTTCTTCGGTTTTCAGATCTTATCAAACCTTTCTACGCTTTTCACCCGTTGAGTTTTACAATACAAAAAACATGTTGCGCTACCTGCTCATTCTTTGCGCCCTCGGAAGCGGTGAGTTTATAGAGTTAAGATCAACTTTCTAACACCTCCTTGTAGGGGGGAGAAACCAGCAAACTGTCCCCAACTGTCGCATATATTATACCTTAGATTTGCTGCCGGACCTACAGCGTTCGGCCTATTGTTTACCCTATTGTTTGGCAGTAACATATCTTAATCACAATCGTTTCGATCTTTGTCAGCTTATTAATAAATTGAATGTATATTTTCTTGAGTAATTGCGCCTGCCAATCAGAAAAACTTTTTCAAAAAACCAGTTTACAAAGAAATTTCGCGCTTGTACTTTACGAGAGCGCCTTGCCTTGAATTCATATTTACGAGTATGTGTATATTTGTAAGCTAATACAAAAAGTCATTCTATGGCTTATAAACTCCTAAACTCAACTGAACACCGAATTCGGATACCTTTCCCCAGCTACTTGCGGCGATGTTGAGCTGCTAACTCAGACTGTTTATGGCTTCCTGGACTTCACCACCACTATTGGGAACACCGTCATGGTCTTCTCGCCCCAAAGCTCTCCAGCCTTCGGTAAGTGCATTACTACGTCACCAACAATATAGGGAAACTATTATTTTATGCCTTAATATTTTAGAACTCAAGTCCAACGACACACACGAGATAGTGAATATTATAGAGACCAAGCCGAAAGAAACCAAGAAAGAAAAGGAGAAGGTCGGCATCAAGCCAACGCCTTTGATTGTGACTCACTCGAATGTCATGCCCGAGACCGAAACATCCCAGATTGAATCTTACAACATAAGTCTCTCCAACTCGCCCATTCAGACCCTCCTGAATACCCCTGAATACGACCTGCTGTCCCGCCAGCCGGAGCAGTTCGCCGAGGAAACCTACCGTCTGGTGAACTTTAAGTCCAAAAACGAGGCCGACCGCCAACGTGTATATGCGTCCAAGAAGGAGCCCGTCCATGGCTACCAAACGAGATCCAGCGAGTTCAGGAGCATCGTAACGGCAACCAAGGACTCTGGGAAATTCTCAAAGGTCTCCCAGGTCTCGCATGTCCACGCAGTTTCAAGTGTGGAGAAGAAGAGCAAGCCGCGACAGACGCGGACCAACAAGCCAGTCACGCCCTCGATCCAGCCGAGCAGGACTCTCAAGGAGTTCTCCACCCAGACCCAGCTGTCCAGCAAGCCGCCCAGGAAAAGCCACCAAAGTGGCCGCGACAACCGAGGATCATCCGGCACCAGGAAGCCCTCTCGACCCAAGGGAAAGCGGTATTACACCCCTATTTCAAAGGTATCTTAGTGTTTTTTACAGACTTGGCCCACTTCCATTGCAGAAGGAACAAGCACACCCAGAGTGCCAAGCCGGCAGTAGCTCCATCAGCAACTGAAACCACCTCGCGTCCCTCGTACCGAACGAAAGCCAACGCGAATGCTGTGCAGGAGGAGCCAGTGTCGGTGGTGAGTCCCAACGCCTTCAAGCTCAACAGGCGTCCTGGACGATGGCAGTACAAGTCCTCGCCGAAGCCCAAAGTAAACATCAGGAAGAACGCCAACCCCAATCTGCCCAGCGCAATCCAAAACGACACGGCGCCAAGTGAGGAGATACCCGTGGACATCATCACCAACCAGGCCATAAACAATGGAAGGGATCTAGAGGCGTCCGGCTCCCAAAACGGACCCGTTGCGAACAACAACAACGACGACCCCAACTCCAAATACTTTGTGCAGACGCTGAACGTGGAAATATCTACACCCCAACCATTTATAGACACCTATTACGAAATTGCAACCATCAAGACTCCGTTTATATTCCAGGTAATTATGCTGTGTGTTTTTTCCATTTCAAACAAACTCAGTTTCTTTGTTTGAAGTTCCCACGACCATAAACCCCATTAATGGCATACTTACCTTTGATTGCAGGCTGGAGTGGTTAAGAAAACGCGCTTCCTGACCGTCACATCCACCATAGAGAAGGTGATCCAGGAGGAGCACACCAAGGAGTACTCCGAAGACGATGGTCCGTTGACGGAGAACATTTTGGAGGCCACCGCCAGTACGGATGACCTTAAGACCTTAACGGGCAGCGTTACGACCTTGAAACCCATCTATCTGGGCGAGGAGACGGAGACCCCCAGCCTGGAGACCATAACGGAGTCCTTTTCCATAACGCACACAAAGCTGAAAACCCAGATCCTCCCAGTTGTGTACGCGAAAAGAAACGAAACCATACAAGTTACCCTGGTTCAGACCTACGACTACACCAGTCTCATCACTGTGACCCAAACCATTTCCCCCTTGAGCGACGACTTCAATCCCTCGAAGAACTTCAAGGACTTCGAAGGAAGTTTGGACGAGGCCGGGTCGGAAATCAACCTGGACCTGGAGTTCGGAGACGAAGACAATACGGGCAAATTCGACGCAAAGATAAAGCCGAAACTCAAAGTTGAGGCAAAGAGTAATGTTACCAGTCCACTGATCCCCCTGATCCCGGAATCGATTAGTTTCCCAGAAACGCTGCACAACAGCTTGATAACTTCCACGCGACCCGTTATCAAACTGGAGACCATCTGGGAGTCCCATGTGGTGCCCCTGGTCAGAGGAACCGAAACCATCATGAGAACGCTCTCCAAGTCCGTGGGTGTCGTCGAGAAGACGGAATACGTCACTGATGTCGCCACCATTTCCATGCCAACGCCATCCTCGCAGTATCCCTTCTCGATCAACCCATTCAATCCCTTCAACCCACTACTGCCCATTCCCCCCCAGCAGTTCATTACCTCCACCGAGGTTCAGCAGTCCATGGTGACGGAAACGAGTTCCAAGGTCTTGAAACTGACTTTCGGTGCCAGAACCGCCTACACCACCATCTTCTCCACTTCTGTCGTTCCCACAGCCGTCACTAGGTTAATAACCGCCACGATTCCCGGCCAGCCAGGTCAATCCTTCCCCAACTACTATCCGCCTCCCTACAATCCATTTGCCTATGTTGGTTAGTTTTTAGAACTGATCTGCGTGACCCTATTACTTCTTTGTAACTAGAAATCCTGTATTATATTTAAGAACACGTGCAAATATCGAAAATGCGGTGATACAAAAAGCAGTAGATTTTATTAGATTATATGAGCACTTTGTCGCAAAAGTTGTTAATGTAAATACTCGAATTAAGACTAAATTAAAATTGCATCGAATTTGTTTGGATCTAAGATAAGCAAAATATGGTTGTAGTTCGGTTTAACTGCTGTTAATAAATTTTTGAACCTTTTTATCCCCTAAATTAGATTTCTGTTACCGTTTTATTTACTCTTTATTCACTTCACTTTATTTACTGCAACTTAACAGTTATTTGATTTGTAAATGATCGATAGTAATATGTTTGCACTGCATTCCATTCCATCGTTTCATGCAAAAAAGAACCAATGTTTACCTGCTTGCCTTGCAAACAAATGATCAAATATTCATTCCGGACAATTCGACTTTTACCAAATGTTTACCTTTACATCACTTAAAATCAATAATTTACATTTTTTTAAAACTTTCACTTTGCAATATAAATCACACTCTACCATCGATATCGATAGCTTGGCTTCTATCGATACCCGCGTGTGCGTCCGCATTTCACATCTCTAGTGCTTTTGCGGCACATACGCATCTCTAGAAAATTGGAAAAAAATAAAATCGTCGGAGTTTTTATGTGCTTGCAAAGTAGTGTAAGTACTTGCTATTTTATGCCTGCTGCTAGCCGGTAGTAAACAACACGCGGGAACAGCAATGCCTTGCAATCCTCAACACAATTCAAGTGCGGCTTAAGCTCGAGCAACCCATTATCTTGGAAGAAAACCGATGTGTACGTACATATGTATGTTTTCGCGTGTGTATTTTTATGCACATGCAATTTTATGCTGCTGCCATGCAAAGGTGCTAAAAATGCGTAACGCTCTTCGCAGAAAGATCATGGATTTGATCGGATTCTAGGCGGTACATACATTTGCATATCAGCAGATTGTTCCCGGAACTGTGCAACTTCGCATACGTACCATACGTACGTACGTATGATCTTATGTTGGCATAATTATCCGTGGTTCAAATGAAGTGCGTGGTGCAATTTGGGAATCTATATTCAGAATACTTTGGTAAAAGGCCAATAAATTCGTAAATTTATAACATATTTGGTCCGCCGCTGTAATTATAGCATAGCTCCTATAATGAAGTTCCCACATTCACCTTATCCAATGCAACCAACTATGATTTCATAACTAGCAGGGATTGATGTTGTTTGAAACCTATTCAAGTGATCTTTTGATACTTTATGCAATCTCGTGCTTCCCACAATTCGACTAATGGCATAGTATCAGTTTAAGACAGACCAGTAAGCGTGTCAAGCAGGTTTTTAGGATTGCAGCGCACCCCCACACGTTTTTAACTTTTTACTCTAGCTTTGTAAACGTTATGTAAACAGCTTTATCTGTTTGCTTATTAAGATATTTATGAAGCATATTCTGTACATATTCTCTGATAACCCGATTGCCTTGGACACTATAAGATAATCGTATTTAATATCTTCATCGCAGATTTCTTTCGTGTGCAACCATGTCGGTACACTATAAATTTAAGAGTACCCTCAACTTTGATACAATTACGTTTGATGGACTTCACATTTCTGTCGGGGACCTGAAAAGGGAGATTGTGCAGCAGAAGCGACTGGGCAAAATAATCGACTTTGATCTTCAGATCACAAATGCGCAGAGTAAAGAAGGTATGTCCACCATAATCCGCAGTGTTTGCCCTTGCTACATGATATACTTTGCCTCCCCAGAGTACAAGGACGATGGAGTGCTCATTCCCAAGAACACAACGCTTATCATATCGCGCATTCCCATTGCCCATCCCGCAAAAAAGGGCTGGGAGCCACCAGCTGCAGAAAATGCTTTTTCGGCGGCTCCTGCCAAGCAGGACAACTTCAACATGGACCTTTCCAAAATGCAAGGCACCGAGGAGGACAAAATCCAGGCAATGATGATGCAGAGCACCGTCGACTATGATCCCAAGACGTATGTAGTTTAAAATCTTTACAAAAGCCCATATCTAATGTATTTTCTGCTTAGGTACCATCGTATTAAAGGGCAATCGCAAGTGGGCGAAGTTCCCGCATCCTACCGATGCAACAAATGCAAGAAGAGCGGTCACTGGATCAAGAACTGTCCATTTGTAACGGGAAAGGACCAGCAAGAGGTGAAAAGGAACACAGGAATTCCGCGCTCTTTCCGGGACAAGCCAGACGCGGCTGAGAATGAATCATCCGATTTTGTGCTGCCTGCTGTACAAAACCAGGAGATACCGGAGGATCTGATTTGCGGCATTTGCCGAGATATATTCGTCGATGCTGTCATGATACCATGCTGCGGAAGTTCCTTTTGTGACGACTGCGTGCGAACTTCCTTATTGGAGTCAGAGGATAGTGAGTGCCCCGACTGCAAGGAAAAGAACTGTTCCCCTGGCTCCCTTATACCTAATCGGTTCTTGAGAAATTCAGTGAACGCCTTTAAAAACGAGACCGGGTACAACAAAAGCGCGGCTAAGCCAGCTGCAGCAAAAACTGAGGAAAAACCTCCGGTTGAAAAAGAAGTGGAGGAAAAGCCGGTCGCGGAGGAGGAACCAGAAAAGACTGAGGTGAAACCTGGAAAGCAACAAGAATCCGAAACCAATGGCAGCAATCCGCCAAAATCGGAATCTCCCGAGCCTCCTCCAACCACAGAACCATCACAAAAGGAGAAAGATAAATATGATTCGGACTACGAGGATAACATTACAATAAAAATGCCCCAGCCTGCTGCCGATTCCGCATCAGTTCCAAGCAAGGTGAGACCTACATCTTTAACACAGGTGCAATATAGATACTAATTAGTTATTTATCGTTTCAGAGATCCCCCAGTTATTCCCAAAGAAGTGAGTCCTCTCACCGCCGGGACAGGTCAGATTATGTTTCCGAACACGATCACAAGCACCACCGTCCATCGAAATCGGAGTCTGCTAACAAGGACCGAAGTCTCCTGCCCACACCCATTGGCACCGTGCCCAGCTACCAGGGACACATGATGGCCGAATCGGAAGAGGCTCGTCGATCGAGTGCCTATAAGCCCCCTTATATGCAAATGCAGCGCGGCCCACCTCCAATGCACATGATGGGCCACCACATGCCAGCCTACAACAACGGGTATAACAACATGGGACAGAGGCCTCCCCTAAGGTAGGTTTCTTTTCCACCCGTCTGGATCCCGCCACCACGTGGATTGAGTCAAGTGTCGAAGCCACTGGAACTCCGAGGTGTTGACGAATCCATACGCAGCCGGTCCTGCCTGATCTCAATATTTTTAAGTTCCAACAGAGACTATACACACACTAGTTAAGAGTATTTTAAGCTCTGGGCTAACGAGCCTTTATGCTTTGTTGAATATTGGTTATTCCTAATTAAAACAGTATTGCTTACAATCAACGTTAAGCTTTTTGAATTGTAATTAACTTCTAAAATTGCAGCTATGTGCCGTATCAAAACCAGGCCGTACACCCAATGCGTACGCCGTACGGAGCTGCAGGCGGAGGTATGAATATGAATATGTCACAACCATTTCAGTCCCCCAATTTAGCCTCGATATACCAAGGCGTGGCAGCGAAGGTCGGTTCCGGGTGAGTATCTCTAAGGCATTGCAGAAGCCTGGGATAATAAGTAATGCCAATGTTTTGCAGTCTCATTGACGATCCGTTGGAGGCCTTCAATCGCATCATGAAGGAGAAGGAGCGGAAGAAGGTGGACCGATTTCGCAGTTCCGACCGCCACCGATCAAGGTCCCCGGATAGACAGCGGCATCGCTTTAAATCGCCCATGTACGACAAGGACAACTCCAGGGATAATCTCAAGGACAAGAGACCGCGATCTCGGGAAAGAAAGCGAGAACATAGCTATGAACGGCATATACGTCACCCTCGTTCTAGTCGCCAGCCGAATGATGGCTCTAAGTCACCAGGTGGCAGAATCAAAAGGTAGTTGTACCACCCGCCTTTTCTGTGCAAATGTCTAAATAGATTATCTACTCTCTTCTTCTAAGATCTGGCCATCGCCGCTCTGCTTCTCCAAAGCCGGGCTACAAGAGTGATTACCGGGACAAGCCGTATAACAAGCCCAGTGCTCCAAAGCCGGAGCCAGTTGAGCCTCCTCCCCCCGGATTCGAGCCGCTGCAGCTGACGGATGAAGACGGCTACAGGAACAAGCACCCGACCACTTCGGAAGCATCGCAAAGCAGCAAGGCGGAAAGCATCAAGAAGAGGGACAACCGACACGAAGAGGCGCCACGAAAAAGGCACAGGTCGCGCAGCAAGAGCAAGGAGCCGAAGCCGACCGACAGCAGCTATAGGAGCCTGACTCCGCCAGCAAAGATCACCACACCGAAAATGACTGCTGCCCAGTTGAGGGAACGCGAATGTACGCCGAAAACGCCGGAAAGGGCTCACGACGATTATCTGCCTGCAAGGGCCAGAATTATGGCCTCCCAACCCGACATCAACGACTCTGAAATGGAGACCAATGTGGGCAAGGAGAACAAGGCAAAGAGTCCATTGTCAAAGGATCGCAAGAAGAAGAAGAAGGACAAGGACAAGGCTGACCGCAAGAAAAGCAAGAAGGATAAGCGCGCGAGGAAGGAGAAAGGGGATCGTCAGAAGAAAAGCTCCTCTGTTAATCGATCCGACTCTGATATTAACAACAGCTCATTAGCGAATGAGCCAAATTATAAAGTCTCATCTCCCAGGGCCAGTTCCAACTTTGAGATAAACGCGGCTCAGCTTTCACCTGCTCACAACGCTACTGAAAACGTTAGTCCGAAGAAGAGCCATTCCTTCCTAAATGTGAGTGTTGCTAGCGACGATAATCTCGGCCCAAGAAGCAAACTCAGCGAGGCTAATTCTGTCAATCTATCCAAATGGGAAATGGAGGAAAATATTTTAAGTTTGGAGGATGCCACCAAAAAATCGGCCGGCGTCTCCGACGATCCGTCGGAAATCACTTCAGACGTCCTGCGGAAGGCTGAAAACGCAATATTTGCCAAGGCCATTAACGCCATCAGGCCCGTGGAATTTCAGGTTATTATCAACTCCAAGGACAACAGCAAGGACCGTTCCGTCATTCGGAATGACAAGGATCGCTCCCCTTCACCCAGGCGTACCAGCAGCAAGTCGGTAAAGGAGAGGCTGGGAAACAAGATTTCCAATGACAGGAGCCGTTCGCCGGACAAGTCAAAGGGCAGGCGACGGGAGGCGATCACAAAGAGCTCCGACGACGATGCGAATCGAGGCAGGTCAGATCGTCATGGCAGCCGGAAGAGGGACAACAGATCCCGCGACCGGACGGCGCCTTCAGAAAAGAGGCAGGAGCGTTCGTCGTATAAACGAAGAACTCCGGAGGATGACAGAAATAGGCGCCAGAACAAGGAGCGCTCCGACTCCAAGCACGGAAAACATGATCAAATCAATAGCGACGACTCGGATCGAAGGACGGCCAGGAACACCAAGTCCAGCGACAGCAGAGTGGTCTCCTCTGTAACGGCCGTGGCTGTTCCTCCCAAGCCCTGTCGTCCGGACAACCCGTTCCGGAAGTTCGTCGACAATAGTTCGTCGAGCAGTTTAGTTGTAAAATATGATAATACGATACAGAATGATGGCGCGTCCTCGGACAACGGCATGGAGCACAGGAAGCAGAGGGATAAGAAGCTGAAGAAACATTCTAAATATTCGTCAACCGAGTCGTTGAGAAGCGAAAAACGCAAGGATTTGAAGAGCAAAAAGAAGAGTAAGATTTTGAAAAAGAAGAAAAAATCAAAGAAGTAGGTTACGGTAGGCTACGAGATAAGAAGAATATAAATATTGAAGATTTCTGTGTACAAATCAAAGATTTTTAATGTATGTATTTATCATGCAACTAAGTAAACAAATAAAACAGAACTACTCAAGGAAATGTAAATCGAATGGCTTGCTTGCTATGATCTAAAGTTAAGAGATGAAAAACGGTGAATTGATATTCGAGAAATTAAATATGTTTATTACAAACAGTTATCTTAAAAAATCGATTACATTACACGTGTAGAGATTGACTGAAGTTAATCATTATTGCTTAAGCCGTCCATGAAGGAAGATGCCATTGGACTGGGGGTTCTGGAGATTATGTTATCATTGCCGTAGTCATCGGAGTTTGCATCCACTGAAAGCACAGAAATATAATTGGCATTAGGCAAAACACACAACACATTCATGCATCAAATGCTGCTTGCCTTGTTCTAGAAAATTTGATTTTCTACTCTGGGGTATGCAACTCAGCGAATGTATTATTGGACTGCAGGCTTGATCGGCTGTTTCGAGCGTTGTTGGTAAGTCTAGGAGTCGTTGATTTTGAATGCCATCCCCTGGCCCCATATGAGAAATGTGGTTGAAATTAGTCGGTGCCGATATCATCTTTGATCTACGATCACTACAAATAAAAAGCAAATAATGAGGATTCGAATTGATTGCGCCAATGTGTTAACTGAACCCCAACCTTTTGATGGTCTTGTTTATCTCTCGGATGGAGAATCTCCGCTTTATGCTCGGAAGTCCCTTTCGATTTCCGTCACGGTATTGCAAAAGGCCCTCTGCAAAAAAAGCATGTGTTTTATGACCCTGATAAAGAAATGTTGATTTAGCTTACTTGTGTGAATATTGGATAGGTAAACAATGAGGGGAGTGTCATTGACTGAGGACAGCACCACGTTTCCCAGATTGTTTAAGGGAAGTGATTGCTTCAGTCCAATCGATTGCACCCATTCGGCAGTCTGCGTATTGAATATATCCAAATGTGTATCCGAAAACACCAGCAAGTGACCATCACAAAAGGCTAGAATGGATCCACAAAAGAATTATACAGTGTGAGTCATAACAAGATCTCGTTTTTACTCACTTATATACGTAGGGAAGGCTGGGTACATAATTTCCCTATCCCGAGACTTCCGCCCTTGCAGGTCCACGTATATGGCCAGAGTTTGGAACACCAGTAAGTACTCGCCAAAGTTGCCACCGCTTGGGCACAGAATTTCAATGACCCTGACCGCATCCACTCCGGAGTAGTTCAAGAATGCACATAACTGGTTCTCCGGGTGAACCAAAGCTGTTTTTGAAAGATGCCAATAAGTTACAGAAAACACACACAAAACGGAAGCCATTACTACTCACACATTGCAGTTGCTTCTCCGCGAAGGAAGTATGCGGTGAATCCGCTTTGGTGAGCTACAACCAATCGCATGTCGGACAGAATCTGCAGGTGCTGCGCCATATAGCCAATGGTAAATTCGCAAGTCTTCTGGTGTCTTGTGCGCGTTCTATTTATTTCGTAAACTACGATTTGTGTGTGGTTGTTCGGCCGCTTCAGAGCGATGATAAATGAATAAACGATGTTGGGAAAACGGCGAATTATTCCAGTGCAAGCAGATATGCAGTTCTTTGATTCGACCACCTTGATCCACTCGACATCACTAGCCTCTAATGCCCTTATAGGTAATAAACGCAAGTTGCGTTGCTTGCCGCAAAGAATAACGAGGATCTGCTCCTCTTCAATGTACCATAGCTGAAGAATCTTCTTGCTTTCACCAATACGAGCGATCTCTGAAAAGGGTTGTTAGCAATTAGATCTGCCCTCAGTTGTCACTTTTGATCAAATCTGATTGCTTACCGTACTGGTCTAGATTAATGTAGAACAGGCCGTCTTCGGTGCCCAACAATATTTGATTTGGATATATGATGACGGAACACAATGCGTTTCTTATTAAAGACAGGGTATTGTCCAGAATCTCGTTAACTTTAAATATAGCAGTATTTGGTAAGCTGTTTCGTTTTAATATTCGATGTAGTTCGCCCAGGGCAATGACCCACTTGGACTTCTCCGACTCGTTGTCGGCGAGCATAAGCGTGTTCAGCGAGAGACCGCCATCAATAAGGGCGGTTTTTATCTGCAATGGGGAAGATGTATGTTTAGTCTGGGGAGATGGTGCGATGGCAGTCTGTTTACCTTGAAAATACATGGCACATCTTTCTTGGCGGCATGGATGACGTCACTTTCGCGCACACTTCCCACCGAGAACTCGGGATCCCTCATATCCAGCACTTGGGACACACTCACGCTGGGCAATGCACACCGATCCGGCGAAATGTCGTAGAGGAACAACTTAAAGTCGCAAACAACTACGAACTGCCGAATCCACCCACGCTTAATCACCCCCGATTTGGGGACCTTTACATAGCCCTCGTATGCCGTGCCGATTCCCCTGGTGGGATCGATTCCCAGAGGTCGCTTTGTCTGATCCATGGGCACGGGGCACGTGGTGGGAACCTTCTGGCAGCAGATCGTATGGCATGCGAATCCGCAGATCTCGCACACAACACCCTGCCGTGTCAGTCCCACCATCAGCGATGTGCAGTGATTGCATTTTGTGGGACTACTGAATGTGCGCACCAGAAACTGATGAATGGCCGTGTTGCCGGGCACTTTCTTCTGAGATTCCTTTACCAACTGGTCACTCTCCTCGCGCGACAAGTCGCTGACCGAAGCTTCCTTCATGGACGAAACGTCCTTGCTGTTCTTTCCCGCATACTTTGGCTCGTAGTTGAAGAGCATGCCCGAATTGCCGGACTGGAAGAAGTTGGGAGTGAAATTGTCGCTGGATTCGTTGCCAAAGCTCTCGGCGGAATCTATAATTTCGGAGTTCTTCGACATGTCCCGGAAGAAGGCGCTGCTTAGGCCATGATGGCTTGATTTGTTCAAGAACGACTCGGAGTATTCTAAGCCTCCCTTTTGTAAGTCCCGCAGTTCGGTTTCCTTCTTCTGGAAGTCGTGCAGGATGGAGTCGTATCGTTTTTTGTAGTCCCGAACCTCTTTCTGCGTGGATATGAGGTCCGATCGGGTTTGACTCAGCTCATCCGATATCATGTTCTTGGCCTGAATCTCCCTTTGCAGCGCGCTTTGCAAGTTGAGCAGCTCCATTTTGTCCAGCTTCTGAGAGCGACGATTCCTCCAGTTCTTATTGTCCACGCCGTTGTTGTTGAAGGTGCCCACATGCTTCAGATACTCCAACTCCTCCGTCATTTTGGTGGCCAAGGCCTGCAAGTAGCCACGCGCGTCCTTTTCATCGGACACCCATTGAATAATCTCCGCCATTTGCCGCTCCCACAAGGTAATTGCCTCCCGTTTCATTCGCAACTCCTTGAAGATCTCGTCATCCTCCGCTTGAAGTTCCTTGAGACTCTTTGATTTGAGATTCACCTCGGAGCTTAACCTCTGCTTCTCCTCGAACCAGGAGGTCTTCTCCAAATCATGCTGCTTCTTCAATTCCAATAGCGTTTCGGCGGAATCGGTAATCGACTCCAATTGAGTGTACTTCAGCCTTTCCTGTGTTTGTTGCAACTCCTTGGTGAGTGCCAAATTCGAATTCTCTAACTCGCTGAACTGCTCGCGTAATGTTTCCAACTCCATATTGTGACGGGTCTGCTGATGACTTAGCTTTTCCGAGAACTGAAGTTCAAGGCGTTCTATCTCGTACGATGACATCTCGGAGGAAATGCTGAGTGGCATAGTTGTCTCCACACTCGAGGAGCCCTTCCGCAGCTCCATCTGCAGCTGCCTGCAGCAATCCTCTGCGTGCTCCCGCAGCTTCTTTTCTTTGGCAGCCTCGATGACGGCATCCTCAATGTGCAGCTCCAGTTCCCTCCGCGTTTTGTCCGACTTTCGCAGTTCGTTACGCAGGCTGTCGTTCTTCTGCATGGCACCATCAAGCTCCTCCTCCTTGTCCCTGACTTGCCGGGAGAGCTTCTGCTTCTGGTTTCGCAGCTCCGAGAGTTTCTCGGTGACCTCCGAGTACTCCATCATGGCGATGTTTCGCTGAGAGATGGCGTCCTGGAGTTCAGAGTCTTGAGTTTTGAGCCGCTCGAAAACCTCGTTGTGTTGCTTTGACAATTCCACCTTTTCCTGCTTCAAAGCCGCTAGCTGATCGTTCAGTGCCTTGAGCTGCGCTGAGTCTACCGGTGTCTCCGAGTTGTTGCTTGGCAGAATGGCCAGCTGCGGACTGCTTATTGTATCCAAGGTGTCATCACCGAAGCCCGAGCTCTGGTTCTTCTTCGAGTCCAAAGCGGAGCTGCTGGTCAGCGAGAAGGTAAACCCAATGAACGGTAAGTGAAATCCAGAGAAGGCAGGATTGGCTGACGGTGGAATGGAGTCCGTTAACCGGACGTCGTTGTCGTCCACATCAAAGTTGGAGGTATCCGTCGGACTTGACACTTCCGGCACATACGGTGCTGGTCCCTGCCTTATGTTCTTCCAGTCGATGCCCACAAACCAGGGGTGATCCATGAAGTCTTGGATGCCGTTCTGACCCAGTCGGTTCTCGGGTATACATATCAGTTTGCAGAGCAAGTCCTGAGATGTCTCCGATACCTTGTAATTCAGGGTTTCCTGTGACGGCAAGTTGAAGCAGTTCTGGTGGTTCATGATCTTGCCGTAGGTTTCCACCAAACTTTCTGCGTAAAAGGGCGTCTCTCCGTAGAGCATTTCGTACATGCACACTCCGAGGGACCACCAATCACATTCCGTTCCGTAGCGACCCTTTCCATCCTCCATGGCCCGCAAAATTTCCGGTGAAATGTAGTCGGGAGTGCCTACGGCCACGTTGGACTGAACGGTGCCATCCTTTTCCAGTCGGAGGCAGGATCCAAAGTCAGCCAGGCGCACGTGTCCGCGCTTATCGAGCAGTACATTATCCGGCTTGATGTCCCTGTGCACGTACCTAATCTGGTGAATACTGTTGATGGCCAGGATCATCTCTGTGATGTAGAACTTGGCCATGTCCTCGGGGAGCTTATCCTCGAATTTGCTGAGCAGCGTAAGCAGATCGCCGCCGCAGTAATAGTCCATTACCAGATACTAAAACAAAGAAAGCTGCTAATGACGAAGGAGATGGTAGAGAAGTGCTGACATACCAGGTTAATATTGTCTTGAAAGGCATAGTGAAGGTTGGTGATCCACTGCCGGTCCCCAAAAACCAACACATCCCGCTCCTCGCGAAAGCAGGCCGTCTCCGCCCTCTTGAGCATCTCCCACTTGTTCAGAATCTTCATGGCATACACCTTTTCGGTGGATATCATCTGAACCACGCAGACTTCTCCAAAGGCACCGCGTCCGATGATCTTGAGTATGTCGAAGTCATCTCGACTTAGTCGAAGCTTTCGCACTATGTGCACGAAGGGTTTGGCTACGGGGTAAGTCAGGATTTAAGTACTTCATGACATAAGGTTCGTAATAAGCATAGTTACATAGTTTGAGAAAATCAGAGACACCCTTCTCTCTGCGCAGAGAAGAGTTGCTACACTCGTCATAGAGGACGATGAAGGTGTCCAGCAGGTAATCCAACGAAAACTGATGCCCTTCCGTGTCCTCGCCGAACTCGGCCGCCCATTTTTGATCGCTTGTGGTGTCGCTTAGAATGTACTTTAGAAATGTGAGTCTTTTCTTGCAGCTTCCTGTGGTTATATCTGCAATGAAGAATTTGTTGCTTGAGTCACTAAAGATATGACCACTTTGAATCCATGAAAGTACGGATTTGGCTGCTTTAGTTACTTTAACATTAAAAGTATTTACTAAGTAGGTACTTTGTTTTAAATCAACGCCAGCTATTTAAAAAAAAGTACAATGTTCTAAAATTTATATTAAATGAAGAAATAAGAAAGGGTATAAAACGTTCTGTAGAAGAGCATATAAACCTAGACTGTAAGTATCGTTGGCATTAATAAAAAACAAATATGTATAAGCAGACAGCAGTTAAAAACTCGGCTAAGAATGCGTGCAATTGTTGTATTAGCCCAAAAAGCCGACCAACACATGCATCGCAAACATCAGCCAGCCCCGCAGCAATGCCGCACCCACTGACGTCGCCGTCACCTGGCTCCTTCCAACTCGGAAATGCGGCTCGGGGGGGCAGAAATCAGCTCAAACGGGTGGGTTTGCTTATGGCTATGGCTGTAATTGTGGAGGCCCGAGCCGAAACGTGGGGGAACGTAGACCCGGACTTGTGCTTCTCGACACAGTGACTGGGCCGGAGAACAATGGGTTCCGAGTAGAAGGCCGTACTCCTAATAGATTCCACTATGTTTCCATGCATTCACGGCTTTCCCATATTTTCCATTTTCCTATTGGCCACCACTATTTACGACTCATATTCGGGCCATTTCGATTTTTCAATATGTATGCGGGGCTTGCATGTGTGTTAGACCGACCCCCCGTGCAGGAGGATATATTAGGTATGGAACCGTACCCTACGCCCAATATACCCTATATACCCAACACAAACAAGTCTCGGCTATATGCTCGCTGGTTCTCCGCACAGATATAAATAAATAATTGTTTATATGCGTATGTATGTAATGTATGTACGGTTGGCAGAGTGCGAAAAAAACAAATGGTCAACATGGAAACAAACACAGCCGCTGCTGTGCCGATTTTGGTGTCACCGAACCGCGCGTATTACCACTGATCTCGGAAGATTCGTATTCCATCTTAGTTGTTGTTCCGTCTGGCCTAAACCATATTTATCCGAAATAGTGCAAAAAGAAAAGCCGAACTGTTGTCGAATTGTAGTGTTCCGTATCGTTGGGAAAACAGAGTGACCCTTCTACGGTCTCAAGGCAGCCTATGGGTACCGCGTTTCGAATTGGTATTTAGGCTTTTCCCAGAGCGGCCACACTGCGTGGATCAGCTGAACTTTTTGCAAATAACGTAAAAAACTAAATATTTATTATAGATACAAACATTTATGAAAGATTCTAGCTACAGAAAATAGCTTCTTGCTCACGACATTAAAATATATATTTCCAGCTATTCAATCTAAGATTATGACAAGTTTCATGTAAACCTGTAGATGGCTAATAAAAGTTAGTAAACTTAAGAGATTTCCTCAAGAACGTATTAACATTGTCAAAGAATTACATTTTTTTAAGTAAATAAATTTAATTTAACGGGCCCCATTCCTATTCCATTCCACCGTTCCAAATGCGTCGCCGCGGCATTTAGCCGCGTTTTTGTTGTGGCGCAGTGCACATAGGCCCTCAATAAAGCCTTCTAATACTCAGTAGCGATCAAACTTCATTGCAAAATTAATATTTGTTATTGTTTGCGAGATACTAAATGCCTTCAGATGCGTTCTTCGCCAAACGTGTAACGCGAAGCTGAGATATATTCGCGCATCGGATTAGAATTGCGCCTACTTTCACCGCACTCGAAATAATAAACGTATGTACACACGAGCGTACTGGCTCGCATATGTATCTGGATATGTGTGTATGCAGCAGATAGTTTTTGTAAAGTGGATACGTACATAAAATGGGATAGTTGTGCGGAAACTGCTCGGAATACTCGATTTGCGCGAATTACGGCCGCAAAGTGTTTTTCTCTGTAGCGTTTCGTTCCAATTGAATGAACTCTAAAGGCCGGGGGCTGTTCATTTCAGAAGTGCAAATAGCCCATTGCTTATTACTCGACTTCTTATAGTACAATCGAATTATAAGCACGTATGTTTTGACAGTAGAATGAAAGATATACATAGGTTCTTAAAGGTTGCTTCCTTGAGATGCATCCAGCTTCGAGAAGTTAAAGTACCTTAATTTGTGTATCTTGAAATCCGCTACCTATTGAATACCAATATAGACTTACATGAAAACAGATTAACAGATTGAATAAGGCAGAGTTATCTACTGTGCATCCACTAACCAAATACCTCTTTTTAGTAAGCCATGATGAGGGAATCGGCGCACGATATCAACATGGATACCTGGAAGCAGTGGATCCTCGAGGCCATATCGAAGATCAGGTCCCAGAAGCAGAGGCCCTCCGTGCAGAGGATTTGCCAGGCAATCGGCACACACCACAAGTTCCACGAGGACATTGTGGCCGAGAAGCTGGAAAAAGCTGTCGAGTCGGGAGCTGTCATCAAGGTCTACAACAAGGGACTGCACTCCTACAAGGCCCCGATGGCCAAGCGTCGCGTCAAGGTGGACAAGAACACCAATCTGTACAAGCTGGTAGCCAAGGCGGTTCACGACCTGGGCGAATGCGAGGGATCCACCATCAAGAGCATTGAGAACTACATTCAAAAGTTCAACTGCATCGATTTGTCGCCGAATGTGGATTTTAAGGCCGTCATTAAGGCATCCATCAAGAAGGCCGTGGATGCCGGCTTTCTCATCCAGGAGGGAAAGCTATACAAGAAGGGCAAATCCTTGACAACTCCACGGAAATGTGCACCCGTCTCGGATGTGGTCATAAAAGGCGAGGAGTCCTGCACCCACTGCTCGGGAAATTCGCAGAAGAACCTCAACGGTATCCCAGAGCCCTTGAGCTCCTGCAAGCAGTGTGGGATCTCGTTGCACACCACCTGCGCCAATATCGCCGGCAGGTGCAAGTCGCAATCCTACGTGCTGCTCTACATGCTCGTCACCAAGGGCACCATCTGGGATTGCCAGAACTGCGCGGATTGTGCCGTCTGCAAAATGCGAAACCGGGGCCCTTGTCTGCTGCAGTGCTTCGTGTGCAAGGACCACTTTCACTTAACTTGCCTTGATACGATTCCAGACAAGAAGCCGAAGCATCCATACAGGTGAGTCATCCATACGTTGTGAGCTCTACAGGATTTTACCCTTTTCGTTCCCCATTCAGGTGTAAAACGTGCTGCAAACAAGGCCTAGATACGCCGAAGTTGGTTAAGAAAGACAATTCAAGAATAAAAATGGAAACTGAGAGGTAATCTTAATTACATTTAAACCAAACTATTTATATTAAAAAGGAAAATCTATTATTTTAGAATGACCCCCTCGGATAAGTATGCCTCCAATAAGCGCCAATCCATCAAAAGGGACGGCAACATCGAGAGTCCTTCGACCTCAAAACTTTGCGTCTACAACGATGGCAACGGCCAGAGAAGGAAAATGCCCGCCAGCATAAGCTCTAGGAAACTAAACCACAGTGAGGACCAGTTCGAGTTCCCCAGCAAGCAAAAGAGGTCGCAAATATTACAGGGAGGCTACTTGGCTAGCCAGGAAACGCGGAAGCGTACCTTTTCGGATCTGTCCTCCACGAGTTCGTCCAGCGAGAGTGAAGACGAAGACGATGAGGACGACGACAGGAACAGAAATGGCGATGACAACGATCAAGACGAGAGCACGTCCTCGGATTCGTGCACTTCATCCAGCTCAGACTCGGACTCCAGCGAGAGTTCCAGCGACAGTTCCGAATGCGATGACGAAAACGACGAGGAAGACTACGACACAGATCGCAGCACGCTGAAGGGAAAGATCTTTGAGAATGACAAGCAGAGCTGCGCTAAACTCAATACCGGCGATGGCCTAGGCTCCCCGCAAAACAATGAATTGGGCAGTGAGAATTGGGGGTTTGCTGCCGTTGCTAAAAACCCCATCGACATATTTGTGAAATCAAAAAACAATAGCAGTGTCAAAGGAATCGGTTACTCCAAGCCAACAGCAAGCACGTTTGCCACGTCCCCCGCAGCAAATAGAGCGCAAAAGAGCACTCCAGTAGCTTCGTCTACTCCCGAGAAGAGCTCTGCACCAATTGGCGGCATGACCATCAAGCGTCAGACTGCCAATGGGCAGAAGAAAAAGATTGTTCCCTTGAAGAGCATGCCCCTGGAAGCGGGCAAGTCGTACGAAAAGTGCGAGGACGACATTCCGTATCTAACAGAGGAGACTGTTATGAAAGTTCAACTGCTGGAGGAGATTGAACGATGCAGAGAAACCCACAGCGAAGCTGATGGGAAGCGGGAAAATAACAACGATGAGGAAGTGCCTGAGGAAAGCACGAAGCGGACCAATCCCTTTGAGAACCAGCCCCTTCCGCCTGGCGTCACCGCCACGGACGTGGAATTGTATCAAGAGGTTCTCCACAAGGCCGTCGTTCAAATGTCCAATAATCATATAGAGAAGGTAAACGATGTCAGCCTGAAATCCGGTCAGCACACCCAGAGTCCCAAGTCGATCCAAATTGGAAAGTGGGACATTGAAACCTGGTACTCCAGCCCATTTCCGCAAGAGTACGCCAGGCTACTGAAGCTGTTTTTGTGCGAGTTCTGCCTCAAGTACACAAAGAGTCGATCTGTGCTGGACAGACATCAGAATAAATGCATTTGGAAGCAGCCCCCAGGCACTGAAATATTCAGACAGGGAAACATATCGGTGTTCGAGGTGGATGGCAATGTCAACAAGATATATTGCCAGAACTTGTGCCTGCTGGCCAAGTTCTTTCTCGACCACAAAACTCTTTACTACGACGTAGAACCTTTTCTGTTCTATATTCTTACGAAGAATGATCAAAGCGGTTGCCATTTGGTTGGCTACTTCTCGAAGGAAAAGCACTGCACCCAAAAATACAATGTGTCCTGCATCCTCACGATGCCGCAGTACCAGAGGCAAGGCTACGGTCGGTTTCTGATCGACTTCAGTTACCTGCTAAGCCGTGAGGAGGGACAGTTGGGCACTCCGGAGAAGCCACTTTCGGATCTGGGTCGGCTTTCCTACTTTTCCTACTGGAAATCAGTCGTGTTGGAGTACTTGTACAAGCATCGCAACTACACAAAGATCACCTTCAAGGACATAGCCATTAAAACGGGGCTGGCTATCTCCGACATCGCCCTGGCCTTCGAGCTGTTGAACTTCATCAAGCTGAGGAAGAACGATGGCGACATCAGGTATCAGATTAATGTGAAAATTGACTGGAAAAAGGTTGTGGCCCACCATAACAAAATGGCGAGCAGTAAGACTCGAATAATCATAGAACCCGACTGCTTGAGGTGGAGTCCGTTGCTGTCGGTGTCCAAATTACCCAACATAATCAAGCCCATTTCCAATCGGGAATATTTGAACAACCAAATAGAGAAAAAGTCAGATTTCCAGGAAATTAATGAAGACAAAAGCAGCGTTAAGCAGAGTGTTCCCACCTCTTCGAAGGTGAATCAGGAACCTCCCGAGTTGCCTGCGAAGAATCGGGGACCCAGCTCTGAAAAGTTACTGGATGAAAGGGAAAACCAGCGAAAACGTGCATATCCGGAGGAGTTCTTAAAGTCGGCGTCTAATGAGGCGAAAAAACCCAAGCTGACTGCACCTCAGCCGACCCTTGAGGATCAGTCCTTTGGCGAGCTCTCCGACTCTTCGGACTGCAAATCTTCTAAAGAACTTTCGGAACAGTTGACCAAAAGAGCGCAAAGGTTGGCCAAGCGCAACGACGTGATTCCCCACACCAACAAAAGGAAGCATTTCGACCGGCCGCTTGAGAGCAATGCCAATTCAAGTGACCAGAATCCGCCAGCTCAAAGTCAAGCGGAAACTTTGAGCACCGAAAGCGGCCCGAAATTGGAAGAAACTGCTGCCAAGGAGATCTGCAAGAGTGTTGTGGAAAAGGAGCATGTTGACAAACCAGTCAACATTGTGCCCAAACTGCGAGGAAAGCAGTCCAATGGTAAACGCTCCGAGGAGCCTCAGTTCAATGAAAATCCAGTCGCAGTTGCGTCGACGAGTCACACAACCAGAGAGTTGGTTAAAGTGGCAAAAACGGAGAGTCCTGTCAAAAACCAGGAGCCGGCAAAGCACGATGCTGAGCCCAACAGCGTCAGCGACCAAGTGCTCGATGCAGTGGCCAAGAAAACCAAAAAGACCTTGTTCTCCGATGTTACATCATACAACACTGAGGATGTAAAATATAATACAGAGGACAAGCCAAAGGCCATCGCACCGCAGCCAAAAGAAAGTCCCAAGGAGGCTATCATAAAGGAGACCAAGCCGCTTGAAGTTCCCGAGCAAAAGCCCAAGGCTAAGACTCCGGAGAAGCCGGTGGCACCGGATGCGGTGGCTGCGGATACAGTATTGGAGCGCGTACATGCTCCTGTGGTTACGGAAAAGATCGCCAATTCCACGGAAGAGAGTAAACTGGAGTTGGATGTGAACTACTTGAAGCTTTCGCCGGACTCTGCGCTCAATCCACCAGTGGTTCCAGTGCAGAAACCAGTGGCCGAGCCTCCAGTTGCAAGTGTTCAGAAGGAAAAACCTAAGGAACCTCTGCCCGCTCAGCCAAGCGAGGTTTCACAGAAGCCACCAGAAATAGAGAGGGTAAAGAAAACTGAAACCCCGGTATCTAATCCGCCATCAAACCGTACTGATGTTTCCTCTCATGTGGAGCAACCAGCACAGCCACCAGTCAAGGCTGCGCCAGAAAAAGTGGAGCACCCGATGGCCAAAGAAGCTGTCGACATCAAAGATAAGGCAATTAAAAAAGCTGTGCCAGAGGTGCCTGTCGTAAAGCCTGAGGCATCTAGCTGCGAAAAGAAAATCGATCCCAGCAAGACTAAGGTGGTACTCGAAAAAGAATGTATCAAAAGCGATCAACAACTAGTGCAGGTCAAGGAGGAGGAAAAGTTAAATGCAAGAGCGCCATCGGCACCCATTCCCATCCGGGACAAGATCCAACTAAAGGGTAACGAGCACGCCCAGCTACAGAACTCCATTCCCTCTCAGTTCCCACTCAATCAGATGCCCAACTATCACACCTCGCAGTACTGGCAGTGGGAGTACTATGGCTACAATCTCTCGCACCTGGACGCATCGCAAAAGGGACAGAAGCAGTTCCACAAGGACCTGGCCACGACCATGGCGTACACGCACAACTTTACGCAGAACCTCTATCAGTCCGCCAATCTGGCCATGCACGCCCATCACCAGATGCACCAGACCAAGGAGAAGCACAAGGTGGAGCGCAAAAACAGTGGCAAGAAGGAGGAGCAGCCCAAGGTAGTGTCCAGTGTCAATGTGGTCAGCACGGCTCGCGAGGATGCCCATGTACAGCATTGCAACGAGTACGCGGCCAACAATCAGGCCTTGTACAATCAGAAATGCGTAACTCAGCAGAAGCAAGCGCAGCAAATGAAGTCTCTGGCCAATGTCCAGAACCCAGTGCTCCGGCAGAGCAACTCCAACGCGACAGAGTCCACGGTTCTGATGCCCAATCCAGTTATTTCCCAGGCGGGATCTGTGCCGGCCAAGCAAAAAGTCGAACACGGCGTCAACTCGACATCGGTCATTTCGCGCGAGGGAAAGCTCAACAAGATTGGGCATTCCAACATACACGCCACTGCACAGCATGCTAATCTTCAAGTGGGAGGCGGCCAGTCCGACGTCAATCCGAACATGGTTTACAACACGGAGTCCTCGGCGAATTCGGCCATGCAGCACTACGATTGCGGAATCAGTGCCCAGATAAACATGGAATCGCCGGCCAACATTGGCACCGCCATCGCGCACGGTCCTCAGGAGATCTCAGCCACGTCCAATGTGCATATGCATCAGCCGCACAGGCAGTTCTCCGACTGCTCCATGCAGAACCAGCCGGTTACCACGCCCATGCACATGTCCATCCAGAACTCCCACATGCAGCAGCAGAACAACTTGAATTTAAATCTGGCGCCAGAAGGCTCGTCAAATATTAACCTCTTAAGTAATCCACAGCACCAGCACCAGAGCAGGAAACTGAATGCCCAGGTAATGGATACCACTTTCTATATGCTAGTGTTATGTATTAATTTCTATAAACTTCACTCTACAGTCGGATATTGCAGTTAGTTCACCGACACCTTCGCACCGAGCCACCACGCCCAAGCAAATACGCAGCGGAAATACCCAGCAACGCGACGCTAAGAACGCGGCGCCACCCACAACCACAACAAATACTCATCATCAGATTCCCCAGGGCGGAGCTGCGCCAAATATTTCCAAGTCGCACCACGACTCTCTGCACAACCTGCAGTTCTCGCAGCACGGACACCAGCAGAACATGCAGCCCATCGACTACGTGCCCATCCCGCAAATCAGTCAGAACTTCTCGGCAAATCCCTCGAACTATGACATTGTGGGCATGCCGGCGGTCATCCAGCAGCGGATGTCACTGAACGGTTCCGTGCACTCGCTGGCTAACACGCACCAGCGCATCGAGCAGCCATCGTCAGCGTGTGCCGTCAATAACTTTTACTTGCAAAACAACATGCCGGCAACCGAGAATGCGCCGCGAGTGCCGGTCTCCAGTTCTCTAGGCGGTCCGCCGACGGCGGGCAACAATGATCAGCGGCAGGCAGGTCAGGACTCGATAACCACGGCAAACAGTGCTGGCGCACCAGCTTCGCTGGCGGGAAATCTGTGCAGCCTGTCAAAGCTGCAGCAGCTCACCAATTGCCTGGAGAGCCAGCCGTGTAACACGTCACCGGGTGCCCAGGTGAATCTGGCCCCCTCTCCGCACCATCCTATTCCGCCTAACTCCATGACTCCTCCGCCGCATCTGCTCATGCAGAACAGGAACATCTCGACGCCACCCAACATGCTGCAAACGCAGGTGACGCCGCTGCAGTACAAGTACTATCCGGGCAACATGAACATCCCGCCAATCTCTTCGGCGCAAAATACGAGTCGGAACACCCGCAACACGCCCTCTGCACCGGTGCAGCACACCTCGGCGCCCATGGGCAGCGGCAACAACAGGACCGCCAATGTCCACATCAGTCCGAATTTGATGGCACCCTACGGAGCGATCAACAGCTACCGGATGTCGCCGCAGCAATCCCCGCCCACTGGAAGCTATAGCTCGGGGAGCGAGTACCCCAACTCGCAGATTCCGATGCAGATGATGAATATGCAATCTCAGTACCCGGATGCCTGCGTGCTGCAGCGAGGCACTCCATCCAACCCGATGTATTCCACGTATCCCCCCTACTTACCTCTCAACGGTTCTATTCGCAGATAATAGATGCGCACATTTTATATGTTACTTTATTAAGTATGCTTGTACATAAATGTGTGCTGTAAATAAATATATATTACGTCAATTTAACAATCCAATCCGCTGGCTGTTTCCCTCAACCAACCATCCCCTGGTTAAAAATGATTCAGCGTCGTGAGCGTGTCTGTTGTTTAATACTTTTCTTTATTGCTTAGATCTAACATTGTTTAATCAAAGCTTGTTTATTATATCGAATCTGCTATTATCTAGACTAATGTCAATGTGTGTTTAGTGTCCTTCTGGGCATGGCTGCCCTTAACAAAAAGAGACCAATCTTCGAATGTTATTCCGTATGAGTTTTTCTATTCGTGGGTTTTATGTTAAATACAATTGGGTAGAACGATTGCTTAGACAGTATGTTACGAGCTATGAATATTTATTTAGATTTTGTTTGTTTTTCAGAATGAAAACTAACAACTTAGCGTAATTATGCGTTTAAAAGGAATTCACTATGATACGATAATAATAATAAATAAATTAGAGGAAAATAATGGTAAGGAATAAAGGCCGAGCTCTGTTTGTCCAGTCAAGGTGGCACCTAAACGACAAGGTAAAAATCAAATGTGTTCGCAAGCAATTCTGATTTGCAAGCCGCAGGAAATAGAAAGTTAATAAGTATAGGAAGCATTTAGTGGTTTATTGATCACATACATATGATCTTATTAATTGTCTAATATAATTAAGTTTACTTATTGGGCGATTCTAACTTGGAAAACACAGAATAAATATCATATATATCGCCCACACAAATAACGCTTTTTAAATACATTCTAAAATGTAAGAGAAACAATTTGAAAACTGCCTTTCGACCAATCATCTATACAGTACATGCACATGCACAAACATCGTTACAACTCAAATGTAATGTGAGTCAAAGCAATAAAATGAACAGTAACTAATATTCTGAGTATATTTGAGCTCGTTATGGCGGCTTCGCCCTGAACTGGACACGTAGATATTGGACCATAGTCTATTTACACTCGCTATTGCGACGACCATTCGTTGATGGGGTAAGTACTACCGATGTACGATGGCTGTCGAATAGACTCGCTTGACGCTGGTGAGTTTACAACCGAACTCCAATGCTGCCGGGGGAAAACATTTGAGTTGACGTAAGACGACGGAGCGCCGATGTAAGACGCCGGTGGATGCAGGTTGGAATGGTACGGTGCGAAGTTCAGATTGCCGTAGGAGGTGTAGTTATTGATGTGGTAGCTGGAAGCGGGTGGTGCGGACTTGTGCTTATTGTCGTAGTAATCGTAGTACTGGGGAGGATATGTGTGCTGAAAGGGCTTAGGCTGGAAGTATGAACTATCCGCTGGCGGCGGTGCCTCGCTGTTTGGAGCTCCTGGATGCGGTGGGAGCGCGGCATTGGGCTGAATACTATTGGCGTTGCTGTAACCTTCGCCGGCAGCCGGCACGTGGTTCTGATGTTTGTATGCCGGTGGAGGTGGCTGCTGCGCCGGTTGCTGCTGCGATGACTGTGGCTGCGACTGTTGATGCGACTGCTGCTGTGGGTGTGACTGCGACGGCTGTGGGTAGCTTAAGTCAGAAGGCATCTGATGATGATTGGATGGGGTGGCTAAAGTAGTATTTGGTTGTGTCTGCGGCTTAAAATGCACGTTCTCCGTGGATTTTCTATCCTTTGTAGGCATTTCTGTTCGGCTAGTTGTCGCCGGAGTGGATTCCTTGCTCTTCACTACACGTGGCTCGTCATCAGCAGTCAGATCTTTCACATCTAAAAGAAGATATTAACTTTTAACCAAAGGCAATTTTACAGTTCGTACCTTCTTCTGGAGATTGAGGCTTCGCGGTATCGGTGTCACCATCGTCAGTTATGTCAATCACATCGTCCTTGTTTGTCTTTTCTGGTTCTGTTTTGGCCGTGGTCCTTATAGCTATGATCTTCCCGCTGTCCAACTGCATGTAAATTCCCTTCGCCGACTTCAGAACCATAACTCTTTGACCAGCCTTTAGAATGATATTGGCCTTGTCGGCCGAATTTGTGGGAATGACAACATCTGAAATAAATGCGTATTAAATATCTGGAGTTCATTTAGAAACCACAACGTTTTACCAAGAGGCAATGTCATTTCTTGGGCAGTCATCCCCTGTCTTTGCCAAACGTCAGCCGGAATCCATCGGGTTGATCGGCCTCCAGTTGAGGACGATGTATTGGTTTTTATTTGCTATGGGTTAGAAAAACATTAACAAATGCACTGCATCTAGATGTAAGTGACTTACCTGGTTCATTGGTTTGGTAATCACCGTTCCATCGTTGTTCACAATCTTGTAGTGCATCTTCGCAGGTGCATAGGTGAATCTCTGATTGACGGCAGCTTTCTTTTCCAGCTCGTAGCTTCGATGAGCTTGTCTTTTTTCCGCTTGCGACAGCTTTCTGTCCTTCTGGTCGACCAACAAACTCTCGTGCAAGAAGGGCTCCTTTGTAACACAGTGCCTATGCATGTCGAGAATAGTGTTTATTATAGCGTCGAAATGAACAGTATGTTCCTGGCCATCGTTCTTTTCGTTCTTGATTGGCGAGTGAGAGGCACCGTTTGGTGATTTAGGCTCATTTTGATCGTCTAGTGGCTTCGTGGGTCCACTATTTGATTTATTCGACGACTCCTCTGGCGACATATTTGGATCTACCTCAATCTTAATTTTTGCACTTCCTGGCTTGCTTCCATCCTCGGACGGCGAGCCTGGCTTACTCAAGTCGCCTGCTGATTTATTTACCTCCTCGACTGTGTCTTCATCAGAGTCATAATCGTGGCACAGATTGGTAATATCCTTCATGGAGAGATGAGCCTCGGGATTGCATTCATCGACGATTCTATCGGACATTCCTTGTTTCTTGATCTGCCGATCGTAGATCTTTTTCTCCAGACACCTGTCCATTACGATTCTGTACACAAAGCACGGCTTTGTCTGACCATACCTGGAAAGTAGAGTACATATAATTGAGCATTGTAGTGATATAATAGCCCTATTAATATCGTACCTATAAATCCTATATACAGCTTGAGTATCGTGACAGGGGTTCCAACTAGCATCGAATATGATTACGCGATTCGCTCCGGTGAGGTTTATTCCCAACGAGCCGGCTCTTGTTGATATTAAAAAAAGCTTAACATTACCATTTGCATTAAATTCATTGACTAGCCTTTCCCTTTCCTGCGAGGAAGTAGAACCATCCAAACCTGAATCCGGAGCAAACGGTTAGAGAAATTCCAATGAGCGGATGTGCATACTTACGAAAATAAGAGCTGTTTTTAGTCCACAGTTGATTGCTTCCAGGAACATAACTGGATTTTAGATAGACTTCTAGTAAGTTTAAGGTTAATAGGCTTTGGCTAAACAACAGAATACGATCTCCCAACTGCAGGCTCTCTTTTAAGATGCAGAAGAATATCTCCATTTTGGGCGAATTCGATATGAGGCCCGACACATAATTCTTCATCAAGTCCACAGCCCACGAACACGAGAATTCATCGTTTCGCTGCTTGCTCTTGAGTAGTTTTTTAAACGGCTCGGCAGCAGCAACGCCACCAACGTTTTTACTGCCTCCGGCGTTCCATTCACTTGTCTTGCTTGCATTGCACCCATTATCTAGTTGATTGTTGGTACACGGCGCTTGTATCGTCGTTTCGACGGTCTTTATTTCGTTTGTGTCCAGATCCACGATCTCCGAAGACCCCGTAATACTTTCAAAGTTGCTCGACATGTTTGTGTCCGTTTGCTTAATAACTTCCACGCATCCCGGTTTGGGTAGAATACTGGAATCCATCCAGTAGTTGTTCTTAGCCTCACTACCGAACGATCCATAGTTAAGTGGCTCAGGTTTTTCGTCATAGAAGCTGGGACTGCAATAAAATATTTATATAAATGATCTGAATATATTGAAAGTATTATCTAATACCATACCTCTTATTTAAATATTTAGCATTCAAATCCGATGATGCGGGGATGTTGAATAGAGTTTGATTCTCGGCTTTGGAAAACGTTTCGATACTATTGATCGGATCCCCGGATCCATTGATTTTCTTCTCGAGAGGCGATGCCAAACTCAAGGAAGAATCTGCACTTGGCTCCACAATGGGCGTGGCAGCGCCCTTGGTAACCTCCTCGTCGATTTCTAAATCTAAATCAGTCTCACATTTTTTCAGAAAATTATACAGAACATCTGGATGGTTCCAGATTTTGCAGCAAACGGCAAAGGCCTTTAGCGGGTTGGGAAAAGCTTTTGTGCGCACGACATCCGTCATAAAGGTGTCGTAGAGCTTGCGTTGGAAGGCGGTCATTTTGACCAGGATGACGTACTCGTACTTCTGAGGCAGCGTCAGCTGCAGCACAGTGTGCGATCGCCGCTGAACGAAGCCCAGCAGCAGGGAGTGCAGCACGTGCGCCCTGTAGCGCATGAGCTTGATGTCATCCGGCGTGGAGTCCACGCACTGGCCATTCTGGATGGGCCGCTCGAACATGTTGCAGAACTCCGTGCGAGTGCCCAGGTAGTTGGGTCGCACAAAGTCCACCATGCACCAGTACTCGAGCAGGTTGTTTTGCAAGGGGTAGCCGGTGAGCACAATACGGCGCCGCGTCCTGATCTGCTTCAGGGCCAGCGAGATGCCGGCGTGGGAGTTCTTGATCCGGTGCCCCTCATCGCAGATTACCAGGTCAGGTCCTGGCTTCACCAAGGCCTCGTACACCAGATTCATGAGATCGCTGCTGGAGTCCATGCCGTCGGGCCGGATGACGCTGCCCTTTCGCTTGCGCGTCTTGACCAGCTTGAGGGCCAGCAATCGGAACAGCTCGTAGCCGATGAGAAGCACACCGCCTTCGTGCACCCAGTTGAGAATCACCTTCGCCCGAGCCGTCAGCGTCTTCTGCTGGTCGTTCAGCACAAAGATGTCAAAGTTGCGGGCGCGAACATTGCCGTCCGCCGAGTAGCGCGGCACCCACATGTTAAACTCGCTTAGCCAATTCTGCAGCGTGTTGATGGGCATCACACACAACACCGTCTTTGCCGAGGTATGTCTCAGGAAAATATCACAGAAGGAAACAACCTGCAACGTCTTGCCCAGGCCCATGGAGTGGGCCAGAATGCAGCCGAAACCGCTCGATTTGTTGTACCTCCGTGTGGATTCGATGATGTTGTCGTACAGAAAGCGGACGCCGCCGATCTGGTGCGGCTTTATCACTTTCGCTATCTGCGGGGCCAGGTACAGGGTCTCCTCGCCCTCCGGATGCGCCATGTTGACCACCACTTGTCCGTTCTCATCGGGAACATTGTATATATCTTTGACATGCATCCCGCTGTTGGTGGCGTCGTCCGACTCGTTTAAGTCCTCGTCCTCTTCCTCCTCCTCCTCCTCGGAGAGGAGAATGCAGTCGTCGTCGGAGCTATCATCTATTGTGACAACCTCGCTGGGCTGCTGCACGCTGGCCTCCTTGTGTAGCACATCCTCAATGCTGCCACCACTCAGGCTGCTGCTGTTCGACTCGTCAAACGTGTCCGAGGCAATCTCCTCCTCCGGAAAGTCGACGGGCGGGTGGTGTTCGACGGGGTTGGCCACCGCACAGCTCTCGATGCCCTCGCTTTCGTCCAGTTGCAGGATGCGAAAGATCTGTTTGTGCACCACCTGCTTCTGGATCTCGCGCATTGACTTTTGTTGACCAGCAACGCGAGCCAAGCGTTCCGATTCCTCCCGCTGGGCCGCCAGCGTGGTTGAGTCCAGATTGTCCTCGTTCATCACGTCGCGGATGTTTTTCCGCAGGTGACTGTTCTTCTTCTCCTCGGCGGCCGCCGCCAGACTGAGCTTCTTGTTCGCCGCCTGATCCTCTGCCGCCGAGTTCTTGCGTTTGTGGCCGTAAGGTACTGTGTTCTTGGCTACCTCGGCCAGGGGATTTATGACCCGGTCGGGGTCGACAGGCTGGCTAATCTCGGGGCAGTATTCTGGCATCTTAACGGGCACTTCCATTGCTCCTTCCATGGGTGTGGGTATGGGTATGGGTAAGGAAATGGGAGGCTGTATATGTGGCTGTAGTGGCGGTTGTTGCTGTGGATGTTGCTGCTGCTGATGATGCGGATGTTGGTGCGGCTGCTGATGCGGATGTGGCTGGTGTTGCTGCGGTAGTGGCTGCGGCTGGTGTTGCGGATGATGCTGCGGATGTGGCTGCGGCTGAAGCTGTGGCTCTGTGGGGGCATTGTGGAAGTACCGCCTGGGATCCTCCGGATACATCATGGAGGGATGGAATTCATTGACGTTGGGCCAACCCTCCGGCTTTTGTAGTCTTTGGTTAACATCGGGATGGTAATTTGGGTTTGACTCTTCCATGTTGGCTTCTGGATTATCCCTGTGGAAGCAAGAGAAATAGACTATTATAATACTAGCTACAAATTAGAGTTTCCACACCTAAGTGGCAGATAAGCAATAGAAAACCCAACTTATCCCATCGCTAACAGAGGTCACGAAAACCATTAACAACTCTTTGGGGACAGGGGCGTTGTAATGAACTGGATCTGCTTAATTCGTGGTATCCACTACGCAGGGAGGTCTGTATGTGTATCGGAAGCTATCAACTCACTGGGCAGACTCCTATTTACTTGGCATGGATAAACTCTTGGCTGTTGACACTTTCAGAAGCACTTTTGCACACTTACATACATACAGGTGTAATACCTGTCCGACTTTTGATGGATTATACTAAGTAGGTTCTACTTACAGGTGCTATATAGCAACCTGAGTGGTAACTGGACGATCGTGGTCTTGCATTTGCTGCCTGGAGAAGAACTTTTGACCACGATTTGCCTTTTGCAGTCCACACATGCATGCACATTACATACTCACATACCAAGTACATACTGAAATCGTAACCGGGCCGGATTTTGGTCTCTTAATGGCCCATAAGTGGGCTATTAGAGGCCTCCTCAAGAGAGGCCCTTTCAACGATCAGGACAACTCAAGGACAACCCAAATGAAATCGGTTTGGGGGAGTTATCATTATAAATACTAATTCAATTATATATGCACATTACGGGGGGGAATGTTTCCTGAATTACAAGCAGAATTTTTCGTTTTCAGTTCGGACAACAGCAATCTTACGTACATTTACATGCAGCCGGCGAACGGGGTTTTTAGATAAAATAATTAACAACGCAGGTTCTTAATTATTGTTATTTTATACATATGGATGTTTTTCTATATGCACGATTGGGAGGTTCTCTTAATTGGTGAACGTTCGTGAGATTCTCGGCTTATCGCGTGCGCCACTTTGATTGCGAGGACCAGGTCCTTCCGATTGTTATTATATTAATTTAAAATGTTATTCTCGATTTATTTTCTCGCTGTTTTCAACATGTACGTTTGTATATAATGTATACATTACTCTACATAGATATGAACAAAGTTTTGCCCAGCTGAACGGTCAGACTGCACGATGAATGACCGATTTGTGGGGCTCTCTGCACGACTCATGGGCGATAGTTATCGAAACGAGGAGGAAACTGAACAGTGAAACTGTTAAATTCAAAGTGTGCATTTATTTCTGGGAAAAGTTCATATGACTCATTTAAAACATGATGAATTCGCATTTCCTTATATAAGAATCGAACATAACAAAGAGATAAGAAACATATCGATATCCGATACAAAGATGGGATGGAATGAACCAGTTACTCGACGAATAACGGCCAGTTGGCGAATGCGGTCACACTGCAAGGACATTTCTAAGTATATCTTTTATGTGTTATTAAGGTTGTGTTTTCCTGATAGATAACTGCATTGTGATACTCGATTGCTCGAATGATGGTAGCTATAAGGTTGCATTTAAAGGATATAGTATTTTATCTTTCGTCCCTTCTGCCAGTGCCACATATCAAACTGGAGTTCGCTGAAAATAGTGCTGGCCTTCCTCTCGGTCAACATCTTTTGGCTTCTGAAGGTGTATCCTCCGGCGGGAGATGCTCCGCAGAGGTGTCCGCCCACTCCTCAAAGTCCCGCGGCCATAGAGTGTCCCTAGCATTCGGATATCGCCTATGCGCTGCTCCAGCCACTCAACAACATGGACGGCTTCGTAGTTCCGAACAATTCCGCTTCCCTGGCCTTTGATAACATCGACCTGAGCTACGGCCGCTGGGACAACCAGCAGCTGTACAGGATCAAGGACTTTGCTCTGCTGGGCGAACAGTACGCGGACACCACGGAGAGCAGTTTGGTGTGCCTGGCCACCCAGACTTCAGTGGAGCGCCTCAACTCGTTGCCCCAGGTGGCCGCCAATTGGCAGGGCAAGATGTCCGTGGCCCTGTTTGCAGCTGGTCCCGAGGAATTTGTGGTCCTGCAGTACTTTGTTACCTACATGCGCCTGTGCTTCGCCAACATTCGCGAAAATGCCACCTTTCACCTACTCACACCGAGGGACTTTGACAAGTTGCCCCGCATGTCCGCCCTTCCCCCTAACATGAAGGGCAAATTCGACTGCCAGTACCCGGATAGAACGCTCAAGGCTCTGCTCAAGTTTCGCTCTTTGAAGACCCTGCAGTGGCGGCAGAGAAACACATATCCCCAAAATCATATGAGGAACCTGGCACGCAAGGGATGCCAGACGAAGTACGTCTTTCTCACCGACATCGACATTGTTCCCAGCACGAACAGTGTGCCCCAACTGAACCATTTCTTCAGGACAGCCAATTGCACCAAGAGCTGTGCCTACGTAATCCCCACATTTGAAATAGACGTTAGGGCTACGTTTCCCCGCTCCAAGACTGCGTTGGTGCGCCTGATAAGAAAGGGACTAGCTAGGCCTTTTCACGAAAAGGTCTTTATCTACAACCAATACGCAACTAACTTCTCGAAGTATGATTACCCAATTAGACTTATTAAATCAATTGTAATAAATGTACTTGTACTTCAGATGGCTGTCCCCCAACACAAATGAGACGGAAGTATCTGTCAGTCACATCGTAACGAACTTTGAATTCCTCTATGAACCATTTTACATATCTGTGGACAACGCACCAGCGCACGACGAACGATTTCTGGGTTATGGGTTCACCAGGAACTCCCAGGTGAGTACAATTAGAACGCAGAAACCGCGCATTGCTCAAAGACTTCCTACTTGCAGGTATATGAGATGCATATAGCTGGCTATCAGTTCTACGTCCTTACTCCTGTTTTCACCGGCCACTGGGGACTGCAAAGGAAGCAGGCCAGACCAGCTTGGCGAGAGCAGCAGAATAATGCGAATCGCCGAAAGTTCGACGTCTTCAAAAGTGAGATATTCGTGCGGTACAAAAACGATCCACGCCTGCTGTTGAAAGCCAAGAAGAATCAAATCCTAGTGAAATAAATAAAATAGTTAATAATGTAAGTCTTATTGATGCGTCTTTGTTCATTACGGAAAAGCAAGGATTAACTTTAACTAGACAAAAAAACCTTTTTAAATAAGTAAGTGATCTACAATATATCAGAATATGAAGACGAAAAAAAACCAATGGATTTGTAGACAGTAAAGTATTAAAAATGCGGAATACATTCCCGACTTTAGAAGTACTTTGATCGTTGTTTCTGGGGATTGGAGGTCCTTGAAAGGGGTGTGAGTGCCGGAGTACTGTCATCTGCGGGCTTCCACGCGAATTTGGCGCCCAAAGCAGAGGGCGCGAGGATGGACCGTGTGAAGGAAAAGCGTGGAGGCCGAATGCCGGAAGGAGCAGAGCGCCGGCGCAGGACTTTCGCAAGCTACGTGCTCCGCCAAAAAGCTGCCGTCGCCTTCGCAGGACAATAAAAGCTCGCTCCATCGGTCAGCTTTCCGCAGTCTGTGGCAATCAGAGGGCCCAGTGGATTATTTATTGTGAGTGCTGAGAAAAAGAAAAACGAAAAAAATCGCAACGCGCAATGAGGCAAGGTGATTTCCGTGCGAGCAGCAAAGAAGTCGGGAATAACCAGAAGAACTTGATTAATCCCCATCCGATCCGGCTGTAAGTCCGCCGCAGGTGAGTCCTTCATCCTTCGCCGTTCGGCGCTCCAAGGCTGCCCAGTCGGTTCGTCCGTGTTTTCGATTTTTCGTAACGGGCAGGACACAAAGGAAAAATGCAAATAATAGGGAAAAAACAAGCATCGACTGACCCACCCATCCATCCATCCAACCATTCATCCAACCATCCATCCATCCAACGACTTGAAGCCCCCGGCTGTTTGCCCAATTAGGTATCAGTTTTCCAGCGACAGACGCATTATCCTGCGACGCCTGCAATATCTGTCCCAATGTCGATGATGCCATTGCCCAGGCGTTCCATCATCGCCACCACCTCGATATCGATATCCGGCGCGAAGGACACCCTTATCAGGCCCCATCCTTTCGCCCCGAGGCGCATTTGTTTACCTGGGCGCCCTTCGATGGCCACTAATTGCGCTGCGAGTGTCAGCGGCGGACTTAGGAGCAGGCACATGTACAGGTTCGGGAGCAGCCAATTAATATCCAATTTGTGTAATTGTGCCGCACCCGCTTGCCATTCGAGTGCCATTGCCAGTGGCAGTGCCCCAAAAATCCACAAAGCACTTAGATGGGCACTTGGGCGTAAAAAACGCAGCTAAAATATTCATTTCTCGCCGATAATGGCAAAGAGCTGACTTTCCGACTGATTTTATGGCCCGCAATTCGACTTTAATGCGGAGAAAAAACGTTGTCTCGCATGAAACGGAAAGCGACTTTGAAAACAGTTTTTGAAGCTCAATTTCAACCAACCAGATAAACAGCATTTCTAGAAGTTGCTCTATTCTATATATATTTGGCTTAAAAATGAGTTTTTTTTAAGTATAACAGAAAATTTTTGAAATTGATTTGGCTTACATTGATAGTAATGATTTCTGTAAGGACTACATGCCTCCTCGTAAAGCGTCTTCGCTCAGTGTACTTTTTATGCTGATGGCCACAAAGTGGGAAGCGTTTTAATCAGGGTGAGCTGCCCGCGGGGAGCGAGGAGGGGGGTAAAAAGGACTTGGCGAAAGAGGACATTTAAATATCGTGACCATTATCCAGAAAGTGGCGGCAGGCTAAGCCCGGGATGAGAAGTGACCTTGCTTCCGTCAATTGCACGGCAAACAGGCTGCACTTGCTGGTTGGCTTCTGGTTCTGGCTGTGCTTCTGGTTGTGACTTGGATCTGGTCCTGGCAGCAGAATGGTAAAGGAACAGGAACAGGAACAGGGGGAGTGCAACTGGGTCAAGCCACTATTAATACATTGGCATTGGCCGAATATGCCTGGGCAAGCTGAGTTCCACGGCCGTCAAGTCAAGCCGAAGCCAGTCAAGTCAACTTTTTAATGTCCCTGTTTACGACAGGAGCAGGGAAAAACAATTTACTGCAGGATGACACCACCACGTAACCAACAACCAACTGTCCGGGCCGTAAAACTAGGAGCCCGTCTGCTGCGAAATTAATGAGAATGTCAAATGCGCTCTGCCATTGCTCAAAGTCAAAGCGAAAAGTCGAAAGCGCAAAGTTTCGATTAAAGATTAAGCTGGCTGCCATATCAGAGCGACTCCGTGTCCCCCGTCTCATGAACAATTCATAGTCCACTTCCCGGAATGCATATGCATCCGAGCAGCGAGTGGGGGCCACCTAGCTGCAACTGTTGATCCGATGGCCGCCAATCCTGGTCAGATTGGGGCTTTCTCATGATGAATGTTTGCTGCATTCATTAAAGTCAATCCAATTAAAAGGAAACGCTCTTTGGAAATGTCTTATCTCTTGAGTATCCAGACTTCCGAGCTCATGGAGCACCGATACCCAAGCAGATACGTCGACTCCTCCTCCCCGTCGCTGGAATCAAACGCTTCCCAAGCGAGGATAATTCGCACACAAAATACTTGGCATGTGGGAGGTTGACAGGGAGTGGGAACTAAGCAAATGACTCACCTCCTGCCAGGATTGTGTGGCCTTCGGGTGGGTTGGGTTGGGTTGGGGTGAGTGGGGATGCGCCTGCACCCAATCAGCAGTTCCATATGATTTCGCTTGCCGAGTCAACAGCGGCAATTGGCAGTTTATTGTCGGCAAATATGCCAACATTCGAATGTTTGTTGAATTATGTGGAGCCAATCCCGCCCAGCTCGGCGGATGGGTTATCAATCAGCAGCTGATGGGCATCGGCATGCAAATAGGCGGAGCACGGCTGGCTTAATTGGGATGCAGACACCCACATGGGGCACAGGCACAGGCAGAGGCAGAGGCACTAGTATATCCTTCAAGGACGCCTCCATGCGAGACTTAATGAGCTTCCTCGGCGCAATAAGCATAATAATAGTTCGCCTGCACCCGAGACAGACTTTGTGCAGCTCGCATCCTTTGGATGGGCATGCGAAAGTGGGTTTCGGTGCAATCTGCATAATAATGACAAAGGGGCGTAGAGGAGGGTGGTTACCTGGATTTCCAACCACTTGTCGTGCCCTAATGAAACCACAAACAGCCCAGGTGTGTGGGTGTGGCCAAAGACGGTGGCGATGGTGATCTCCTTGTGGAGAGCAGATGGATATGGAAATTCGGAACAAGGCCATTTGGGGAATGGAAAGCGGTTCGCTTTAAACTTTTAGTTATTTGTTGTGAACGATTGTTATACTTGATTGAACTCTGATATATTATGTAGCATACTTTAAGTCACCTTTAAAATTCTTTCAATTACAGGTCACTGCTTTTGAACACCCAGGTAATTTAGGCAGTAAGCTTGATGACTATGAATAATCAAGATAATTGCATGCCACTAATCAAAAATCGAGAAGAGCTGAAAACGGAGACTTAATTCCGCTCGTATTTATACTCGTATCGGCGTAAATCCGATGGAAATCTGTGTTTATTACTCTTTTTATTCGTACTTAAGTCACCATTTCTGAAATAGAAGCGTATTGTAAAGCTTTTTCTGTCTCCCTCCCTCTCCCTCTCGTCACCTCTCTCACTCGCTCTCGCTCTCGTTCTTCTTGTGTAATTTCCGTAATCCTTGTAACTCTTCCGTACTCTTGGTGTTGTCAAGTCTGCCGCAGCACCCATGCCCGTTCGAATAGAAAAGGTATCGCAGTAGAAAGGTAACCACAAGCCAGCGGCAGCAGGAGGAGCAGGCGGAGCAGGAGAGGCAGGAGGAGCAGGTGGACCCGACCCCATGGCGCCCTTCAAGCTCAAGTTCCGGATGGGCAGCTCGCGCAGCACCTCGCAGGAGCACGACCCCGACCCGCAGGTGAACGAGGCGCTCCTGGGCGCCCAGAGCCAGCAGCAGAACCCGCAGCCGCTCCAGGAGGCGGTGGAGGCCAGCAGCAGCTCCAGCCTCGACCTCGCGGACTCCAGCAGCCTCGGCCAGCTGAGCAGCGAGCGCAAGCTGCTCCTGCCGCCCACCAGCAGCACCATGCGATTGGGTAAGAACGACACTGTAGCATCCTGCACACAAAGAAATCCAGAGTGGGTATCCCGAACAAAGCAAATATCTTTTGAGTAAAATTAGGCTTTTGGGAAAAACAAGGAATCATTTTAAGATCCTGGAATAGGACACTTTATAAGAATCTATCTAAAAACTTGTATTTACGTTTACAAATCCGATAAGAACTAGCTTTAAGTTGAGAACTGAGACTATTATCATAATGTTCGTAGTTCGGCAGCCTTTGTACCTTTTTTTTTTCTGTGTAGTACATCGCATGCATAAGCACATACTCGTATGTAAATGACTGGGTAAAATGGTAGTTACAGATCCTACATTTCTCCACGCACGAATATTTCCCCTACTGTTGCACCTCCTTCTATCCTGGAAAAGTTCAAGTCAAGCTTATTGGGCATTTCCCCTTCGGTGTTCCATTGTTTTTCTAAAAACGCATTTCGCCAAACTTATTACAGGATACCTTAACCAGAACCGCACTCCGTGCATCAACGAGTCGTTGGCGGACACGGATGCGGACACAGTGCCCACCACCCCACCGCCTTCCTACGAGCATGTTCTAGAGGAGGTAAGTCCAAGTCTGGTGAGGATACCAGATGCTGCTCTATAAACTCTGGCTGTTTCCATCCCATCCAGAACACGCGCTTGTCCCAGCACCAGCGACAGTTGTCCCTGGACAGCGCCACTCCCAACCAGAACAGCCGGCGCAGCTCGGCGAACAGCTCGCGGCACAGTGCCGCCCAGCTGAGTGCCGCCTTGGAGCAGCTGGCCGGGAATGGGGGCGCCGGCGAGTTCTGCAACGACCCGGACTGCAGGCAGAACCTGAACAACAACGGAGCCACAAGCCACGGCAACCACATCCAGAACACGAACAACAACAACGACGGCGAGCAGATCTTCGAGGGCGTCACGGAACTGGAGCTGCGCAGCGACAACGAGGAGCAGCTGAGCATCAACGAGTTCCTGCTGGAAACTGAGATGGCGGCCTCACCATCTCGCCGACTGGAGGATCGGTACGCGGGCGGAGCAGGAGCGGATGAGGATCAGGGTGGCCAGTGCCAGGACGAGCAGTGCGTGCAGTGCAGCGAGGAGCGGGCCAGCGGCGAGGACAGGGATGCGGCCAGCACCAGCAGTCAGGCGGCGGCGTCATCCGGCGGTGGCCACAACTTTTACGATCCGCTCCTGAATCGGGGCAGCTACGCCAACTACAGTGAAGGTAGGATCTACATCTTCAGTTCCATAGGGATGACCACTTTATCGAATCCTAGGTGGCACTGCGAGTTCGGGACCTGGTTCGGCCAACGGCCAGATGTGCCAGGAGGCGTGTTGCAGCGGATCTGCATCCGGATCGGGATCTGCGTCCAGGAGCGGGCGAAGTGGAAGGCGGCAGAACCAGCAGGGTCAGCCGCCCAACTGCCACACCAGCCTGCTCACGCCGGAGATGATGAGCAACAAGACGAGCAAGGAGATCTACAAGGACCTGGCCAAGCAGTGGGGCATCACCTGCAAGATGTCCGAGAGCTGTCGTTGCATGGACTGTCAGAGTCACTACTTCGACTGCGACTACGATGATGTGAGTTGCCATTGGAGTGTCCAGTAATCCTTATCCGTAATCTTGAATCCCCTCGAATTCCTGCAGAACGAGCACCAGAAGACGGACGGAGGATTGGGCGCTGGCACGCCCATGTTTATCAGCGAGGTGATGCACGGATCTGGGTGCAACATTTTGTAGGGGACGACATCCGGACGCGGATTCCCCCAAGGATTTGCTGAACAACTACAATTATTTATCCGTATTGTACATGTTATGAGGGAGACGTCTTTTCACGTACTTAGCACTGAGTGTTTGCACATTATTTTAAGGTAATGCTGCACCGATACTGATATATGTTACATAGAGGGAATCGGGGAGTATCACGTGTGGAACGCCAATTGGCCAGCCGCTTTAGGGGCTTTAAAAGTGGGAATCGGGGGAAAGTGGGAAAGTGGGGGATCACTACCAGCGCACCGGGCGGTAGGAGTATATTTTTGGTCTTAGCCGTAGGACTTAGGGGAATCGAAAATCGAATTGGAAACGGAAACGAAATCGGACAATGAGAAGCACCACGAAGTTAATTGATAGGTCAAGTTACCCACCTTGCAGATGAACATCTAAATATCCTTGAGTGTGTTCTTTGGCCGCCGCTTTACCGGCGAATATTTCGAAATCTATGTAGCCCATTTGCCCAGTCCTTGAGCTTGTCATCCCTGCAACTTCTGCATCAGTACTCCCCAGCTGCTTTGCCCCTCGTATTTATATGTATTTTTCTAAGTGTAGAGTGTGAGTGGAGCAGAAGGCTTGAGCCCTGAGGAAGATTAGAGGATGAGCGGCATTCCAGTGCCCTTCGCAAACGGACACATTCCAATCAGAACACTTGGCTGCAGTTGGTGATGAAGTAGTCGAGAGTTCCCGCAAAGATGACACCACTAGTCACATGTTATCCACAGCAGCGAACCCTAGAATAAGCTAGTCGGCACTTTTGTGCGCGTTTTAGGCCCAAATCGATGGTGAAGTGAAGGGGCAACCTGCAGGGCGAAACCAAGTTAACTCCATCGAATACTTACTCGAACTAACGAATACGCAAAATGCAAACTTAGTCTGAAGGTCAATTGGTCCTCATTTAGAGTCGTTGAATGTTCAATATTTGCTTATCTCGTACGCTAACGACATTTTCCGAAGAGGAAGCTGGTTTCACTCGACAAATCCCCCTCGATTCTGACTCGAAGATCGCAGATAGACAAACGATAGTGAGGCACAACCGACTAAGTCTGTTAGCTGTTAGATGGAAGTAGAGAATTACATGTAAACCGCGTAGGAAATTGGAAACCCAGTACATTTTCCAAGTAGCCGTGTAAGAAGAGAGCCCGAACTCGCATCAGCATAGAAACTAATTCGAAACGGATCGTAGGAAATGTAAGGATTGTATTTCGGGTTCTGGGAGGTTTTCTAAGTCGGACTCCTGTGCTTGAAAAACATATATAAATGTACGAATATACTAAACACCTCACCATCCGACTTTCACTCAACTCGATCGCCCTGATCCTGCGGAACGGAGTAAGGATTAAAGTGGGTGTGGGTGCCAGTGCTAGAGTGGGTGCAGCCTGAACTCACGTGGGGGAAAATCTCGCCGCTGTTCTTGCAGAGATTCGCAAACTTATCAGAGCTAACAACGCCCCAGTCGTCGCAGGAGGAGGTGGGATCCCCGGCCTTGTACACATACGAGCCAGGCAGGTTGCTGAAGTCGAAGTAGCAGGTGACGAAGTGGCAGAACCTGGTGGAGCAGCGGGTTCGGGGGAAAACACATTCGCTACCAGGACACCAGCGTACTCACTTGAAGGATGGATGGCAGTCGGAGCCCACGGCAATGCCACATCCCACGCGTGACACTCGGTCGCTGATGAGGTTGGTGAAGTAGTGCACCTTGGAGTCCCTGTGGCAGCGAAGGATCACCACAGGTGCGGGGTAACCATATTTTCCAGCTCACCTGGTAGGTTCAAAGGCCTGGAGGAGACCGTCTGGATCAACGACATCCCGGTACTCGGCGAACATCGAATTGAACGCCATCGAATATATCTCCTTTAGATTGACCTTCTCCCTGCGGGTCACCAGGGCAATGGCCTCACCGACGTGGGGGAACCGCAGGGTGGACCGGCACGGCGACGGCATCAGGGACAAGGTGGACGCATGGTTGTGGCCCATGTAGGCCAGCTCCTTGTCCCACAAGAGCCGGCGCATCCGCCTGGCTCTCGCGAACTTCTTGTTGCCCTTCGTCGTCAGTTCTCCGCCCGCAAACTCGTTTCGCAATTGGTTGAGGATGTCCAGTACTATCCTCTGCATCTTCAAGTTGTTCGGAACTGAGGCAAAGAACTTGGTGTCGTTCCCGTAGATGGGGAAGTCCTGAAGATGGCACATGAAGTGCTTTTTGTTCTCCAGCACACACTTGTGCGTCTTGTTGTTGCAGTAGTTGTAGCCGGAGGCCATTGGCAGGAGCAGTATCAAAGGTACCAAAAGGCTCCCGATCATCTTTACTTCGAATTTATACGGTGTGGAATGGAAAGCAGTCAGTTACTAGCTAGACTATTGGATTAGATCTGATTTTAAAGGAAACGAACTGCCGATTACCCAGAACAAAAACTCAAATTCCTCTAGGCCCCATTAATGATCCTGTGGAGAAGCTATCTTGAGGGAGTCTAGTTGGAATTGCAGTTGCTTGTACTTACAGCGGGAAAAAGGTTACCATTATTACTGCACAGATGCGCGAACTCCTTGGACCTGCCTGTGCCCCAATCCTTGCAGGAGGAGACAGGCTTACCTGCCTTATAGACATACGATCCGTTCACGTTGTCGAAGTCGAAGTGGCAGGTCAGGAAGAAGCAGAAGCTGGGGAAACAGGAGGATGCATCAGTTAGCAAGCCGGCCAGGATACAGCCGCTTACTTGGAGGTGGACCCTTGGCGACAGTTGGTTCCCACGGCAACGCCACATCCCACGCGCGATACCCGATCGCTGATGAAGATGGTGAAGTGTGCGCAGATGTAATCCCTGTGGGAGCACTTCGTGGTTATCCAAGTTTTGGGATCCCAGGAGTCCCTGGCTCACCTGATGGGATGGAAGCCCTCGAGAAGAGCATCTGGATCCTTAATGTTCAGATGCTCGTCGAACATAAGTTTGAACAACTTGTGCAATGCCTCGCGAAGAGTGTGCTTGTACTTGGGCACCATCATGGACAGGCACTCGCCCACCTCAGGGAACCGCAGGGTGGAGCGGCACAGGGTGTGCTTGAAGGACACGGTGGAGGCGTGGGCGCGGGCCATGTACGCCAGCTCGCTGTCCCACAAGACTTGGCGCATCCGTCTGGCCGGCGCGAAAGTCATGTTCTCCTTCGTCCTGAATCCGCCGCCCGCAAACTGGTTGCGAAAACGGTTTATGGTCTGCAGAATCTCCGACCGCAGGTTCGGGGTATCCGGCGCAACGGCATAGTACCGCGTACCACCCAGCGAGGGAATCTTGTCCAGTTTGCACATGAAGTGCACGTTATTCTCCAGGATGCACCTGTGGGTCCTGTTGTTGCAGTAGTTGTAGCCGTAAGCCAAGGGCAAAAGCAAAATCACAGGCAGCACGGCACTCAAAATCATTTTACTAGGAATTTAAACAGTTAGGGAAACTTCTAACTTGAATGAGTTGTGATGTAAAGGGAAAAGGACCTTCGATTGCTGGAGGGTCCTTGAATATCTAAAGATCGTTTTATGATTAAGAACGTGAATTAAAAGGAACGGCAGTCTGAAACGATTTTCAATAAGTTCGGCAAATTAAAGGACTAACGTCGCTAATCTTCCTGCAAGTATACACGTTATAGCAAAAAAATCAGAGGAGGAGTATCCTCTCACCCGGGGAAAGATTTCGCCAGTGTTTTCGCATAGATTCGCATACTTGATGCTGGCGGTGCTCTTCCAGTCGTTGCAGCCAGTGGCAGCTTTGCCCGTCTTGTAGACAAAGGTTCCGTTCACGTTCGTGCGATCAAAGTGGCAGGTGAGGAAGTGGCAGAAGCTGGGGGAGCAGATGATCAGGGGAGGATCAGTGGAAAGATCCTGGGTCTCACCCGACTTCGCCGTCCCTTTCGCAGTTGGAACCCACGGAGATCCCACAACCCACTCGAGACATCCGATCGTTGACGATGAGGGAGAAGTGCCCCGCGCGGTAGTGCCTAAATCAGTTGAGAGTTATCCAAGCTCCAAGAACTTTACGGCTCATGCTCACCTTTCGGAATCAAGGGTTTTGGGGAAATTCTGCGGATCCCTTACAGTCTTGTATTCGTCGAAAACCTGGCCGAAGACAATGCCCAGCAACTCCGTTAGACTGAACTTGTGCTCGGTAGGAGGCGACAGGACCAGGATCTCACCCGTCATCGGGAATCGCACGGTAGCGCGGCACTCGGAGTGCATGAAGGACACGGTGGCGGCGTGGGTGCGTGCCGTGTAGGCCAGCTCACTGTCCCAAATGAGCACTCTCATCCGCTTGGCGCTGGGGAATGTCTTGTTCTCGGGTAGGTCCAGTTCCCCGCCGGCGAACATGTTCCGGAAGGTGTTGAGCACGCCCAGTATTTCCTTGCGCACCTTCTTGGTGTCCGGAATGCTGGCGTGGTACTTAGTCCGGCCTCCGTAGGGCTTCAGCTCCTCCAGCTTGCACATGAAGTGCTTACTCCCGGCCAGGTCGCACAGATGGGTCCTGTTGTTGCAGTAGTTGTACCCGGCAGCCATGGGCAGCAGCAGCACCATCAGCATCACGGCGAGCAGCAGATTGGGGGACATTTGGAGCACGGAGCGGGAGCTTTAATTTAATCAGTATTCGGGGTGAGGTGGGGTTGAGTAAAGTGGAATGTTCCCCCATTCAAACAAAGCTTGGATATGTCAAAATTGTATTTTATTGTTATTTTTTCGTTAGGGAGTTTAGAAAGAGCTGCCGCTAAATTCATTCGGTAATAGTATGCAAAGTTATGTAATAAAATGGTTTGAGCGAAGGTTGTGCCTAAATGGCCATGGTGAAATTTCTTGGTTTCATTCATCAACGATTCATCGATTCTTAATCCTTAGTCGGTTTAAAGTCTAGATATATTCCTTCGGTTTGCTGGCAATGGCATACACAGATAGGCGTTTGGAACTCGAAACGTTAACGGAGGTGTACAAAAAATACAATAAACTATTCAACATAGAGCAATAGGTACGTGGTATCGCTTACAAAAATATCTCGAGTGCTTTCGATTCTACTACGGGGATGCTTCAACAGGAAACAATAGTAACATTTAACATTTAAACAAATGGCTTTGGGAATTGTCACATAGCTTGGGTGGGTGGGGTGACGTGGTACTCTGTTCATGTTCTCGGTCTCGTTTTCATTCTCGTAAAATGTGAATCAAAATCTTCAAGTTTACAACCCGTACCAGTTCTGTTCGATTTATTATGTTGCGTTATGCGTAGCTCGGTTCTTCGAATTGAAATCGCTTATGTCGCTTACGGCTATAGGCTATAGGTGTATTATCTATGCAAGATCGGTATATAACTCTATGTACTCTGATTTACTGTCGGAAATACGTATTGTGAATGCAACTATTAGCATAAGGTATATATTATCAGTTGATTTCCTAGAAAACTTCCAAGTTTGAATTTCACTCTCTCGCTCCTCTCGGCGCATGCACACGTACAAATATATAAATGTCTATATGCTGTATATATATATATGTATAATATAGATGACTTATACAGGGAGGCACGTAATTTGAAACAGAAGCGCCCTTAACAATGGGAAACAATCTAAAACTAATTAAAGCGTGTGTTTACGAGTAGGGGTAACTAATTAGAATACTTCGTATGTACAGACTGCAGACCCATCTGCATCACCCGTCTGCAGCGCCATCCGCTGATCCAAGGAGCCGAATGCGGATAACAAAGGGTTGCCTGCCATCGAACGACGACTTCGAGACTAGATCTTGGAGACACGCGCACAGGCTTACATTGGTCGTATAAAAAATATATGAAGCTATACACTGTTTGTATCACTAACGAGGGTTCCGTTGCACTGCATCCTACACGCAGGTCGAGGATGCGTGCGACACACTGGCCGCTGCCGCCGCCGCAGCAGCCGCCGAGGAGGAAGCCGCCGTTGCGGCCTCCAGGTTGAAGTCCTTGCTGCGGCAGCACATCTCGCAGATGCGCTTGGTGTCCGGATTGAGGAAGGTGCAGAAGCTGCAGCTCCACTCGTTCGGACTGGTCACAATCAGCTGCGGGGACACCGTCGGCGGCTGCTTGGGCACAGCACCCGTGCGATTCCTTGACCCGGTACCCCGATTGTCCACGACAGCCGTTTTCAAGGCGGACTTGACCTTCTTAACGCCGGCACTGCTGCTATTGGGCAGAGGACTTGGTGCTGGAGCTTGCACCACCTTCGCCTCGCGTCGCCCCGTCCCGGATTTCTTTTCCAGCGTGCGCGCCTTCTCTCCATTTGTGGGTTTCGCGGGCTCGCGGCGCTTTTCCGCCGGAGGAGCTGCACCGCCGTTGGTTATGGCCAGCGAATCGAGGTCCAAGCTCTGCACCAGCAAATCCTCGCGGTCTCCCAGATCCTTGGTGTAGCCGGAGCGCTCGAGGTTCTTGAATACATAGTTCCAGGACTCAAAACTGCCGACGCCCTCCTGCACTTTGGGCATCAGAGGCGGCGAACTGCTGTCCAGGGCCACAAATCCATCCAGACTGGCCGAGTCGTAGCTGTTCATGTCCGAAATGGTGGTGGGTATATCACGTTCGTTGCCGGACCTCTTGGCTGGAGCCGTACGACTGCCCCGCTCCTTCAATTCCTTGTGCATCTTGCGATTATTGTCCATGGTGTTCTGCTTAAAGAATCAGGCAACCGTAAGAAAAACTATATACGTATGACGATGTTAGATTTAAAACTCACTTGCTTTTCCGCTGATCGCGGGTGTTTCTCAGTCGAATTAATGCCGCCCGCCTCGGCTAAAGCCCGCATACGGCTGCTCTTCGGAACAGGCCGTGCGTAGATGTACATGTCCTGGCCGGTCGGTGGCGGCGCTTGCGGAAGCGTGGTAGGCAGGTCGTAGCCCCCGTAGGTGGCGTACATGGCTGCCGGATTACCCCGCATGCTTGGCTGCACCTGACCCCTCAGCTCGGCATACTGCGGATCGTAGTCGTGCGTCCCAAAGTCATGCTGTGTCAGATGTGCTCGGTCGTCAAAGTCAATGAGGTGGTGATCCGGCGGATAGGTGCTCTGGCGGTGCTGCATGGCCGCCAAGGCAGCGGCGGCAGCTGCAGAAGTGCTCGGCTGTCGACGGTGGTAGTCACAGCTGTGGACTGGACCCGACTTTTCCAGCGTGGCGTACATGTTCGCATGCTGTCCATTGCCATAAGGGTCGCCGGGCGAGGCATACGGTGCATTCAGCTGGCTGGAGATGTTGTACGGCAGCGGATAGCGGTTACCCGGTGCATTGTAGGCTCCAGCCACGGCCGCATAGGAGGCACTACTGCCCATGCTCAGGCCATCCAGACAGTCATAGGGCGCCTCGTAGACGTGCGGCAGCTGGCACTGCTGCTGGAGCTGCTGGTCGAAGGAGTGGCGGTGAGGCAGATGGGCATGCGGCTCCTGGTAGTGCTCCAGGCTGCGAGAATGCGTCATCAGCGGACCAGGCAGGTGCGGCTGCTGCGGCGGAGGCACTGGGTAAGGCGGCAGATACTTTCCCGCATCGTTCAGTCCATTTGGATGCAGGGCGCAAGTGCCGACGCTGCTGGGATGATGGGCTACGTTGTTGCCGCGCATAGCGCAGGCAGCTGGCGCAACTGACGCCACATTGCTGTACGTGTTCTCCTGCATCGGTGGCTGCTCCTTGCGCACACGCTTCTCACTCAGCTGCCTGACCATCTCCTTGATGGTTGTGGAAGTTCCGCCCACATAGCGCTCGCGGAACTGCAAGATGTCCTTCCAAGTGCAGCTGTATCCCGCTGCCGTGACACCCGCGTAGATGTGCTTCATGATCTGGCACTCCACGTACGCGGCCATTGCGTCGCGCGAGACATTCGTCACCTGATCCGGACAGATGGGACCCTCGAGGACGAAGGTGTCCTCGGCAGTCCGGCGATAGCCCATGGCCAGGAAGAGCTGCTCGGCGTCCAGCAGGCGGGATTGGATGTCGTGCTGAAAGCATCCCGAATAGGTCTGCGGAAGATGGTTTATTCAGTTAGATTTCGGTATTTAATATATATATTCATGTATCCACCTTAAGAGTACGATACTCCTTTCGCCAGGGTTTCGTAAACAGGTTGTTGGCATACTGGCTGATGGTCTCGAAGGCTACGATGGCGTTCTGGGCCGAGAAGTCGGGCAGCTCGAGCACAGACCTCCGCAGGACATGTCCTGTTTCCGGCAGAAAGAACTTGCGATCGTGCTGCACCACGCAGAGAAACTCCTTCAGGCAGCCTGTGAATGCGATTTGCTAAGATTGCTAAATTCCATTTGGGACAATGTTAAGGCGACGAACTCACCCTCCAGCTGCTTGCGCTCCTCGAGCTTCTGTATGCTCTCCTCCGTCTCGAGGAACATCCAGTGGCGCCGGAGAATCTCATCCCACAGATCGGGGATGAGGTCGCGCGGCACGAAATCTGACATCTCGGGCTAAGGACTCTCATTCAAGTCGCCTCCGGCTCCTGCAAAACAAAAACGCAAGGTTACACTACGGCCAACATCTCGAGAGGCCAGAGCACGCCATCATGGCTATTGATTTTCCACCAGGGGGTGGGGATGCACTTCTCTGGCATGAATCACCCGAATCACATCCTTCCCCGCATTCCCCGCATGACGCACGCCGTCGCCATCGAGGCATGCAGCAAATAAATAAACAACTAACTGGGTTCGAATGGAGTAACAATAACTGGCAGATAAGACCAAACAATGGGCTCCATTTGGGGCCCGTCATCGATAGTGGCGTTCCCGACTCCTTATCAATTTCCTCCCAGCCAGCGGAGCACCCAAAGCAACCAGTAGTTGCCCCTCCTCGCCGACAGAATCAGTTGACAACAAAAAGCTCACCTGTGATTACGTTTGCTGTGCTCTAGCAGCCATTCATTCCATTGCAGTGGATGCTGAGTCATTGGCGGGGAAAATCAGTTGGAGGGGGTTTCCCGGAATTTAAGAAACTAGAAGTTGAGTCTGTCCACAATCAATGGTTTTTGTATTCATTAAAAAACAAAAGTCTAACTATCTTCAGGACAAAAGAATGCGCCCTTTATTATAATTGTACCCATAAAAAACCAAAAAACAAAATATTTTATGTCTTAATATGCTATTTTGAGATTAATCAACCCTCGACTGCAAAATTTGTTTATTTATAAAAGCTAATCTAATCTGTGGGGCCCCTTTTTGAAACAAAAGATAAGGAAGTGTAAGAAATCATCTAAATGTGGCTGTTCGTTGTATTTGATCGGTGAGTCATAAGGTCGGAAATGCTAATCACGAACGATTTGTAGGCTTACCTATTATACGTGAAAATGAGTGTAGTAAATACAGCAAGTGTAATACGCTTAAGTTGGAGATAATGTCCAGGTTCGTCGCTAATAATATGGTGATACTAGATAACGCTCAAGCAGGCACTGCTTACTTATAAGATTTCGAGTGCAACCCTCTACTATCCGTGAGCTTCACCTGGCGGATACTTCTCACCAATGGGTATTATCTGCTCGCTGACCCGAAAGAAAGCCCACAAGTGCTCGATAGGAGCCCAGAAGCCCCTCGATGGCATCGCTTGGCCTTATCGCGCCCCTGGCCCCAGAAACTGGAGAACCGAGCCACTTGACTGGCTATCTCGATGATATTGATATCGGCTATCGTGGAGCCAAAGATCGTCCATTGGCCTTTGGCATTCGATGCGGTTGCGAGTGGGAGAAACGGAGAGCCCCAGAGCGGCGCTACGTTGAACAACCTTGGGGAGTGGAGTGACTCACTTGGCGTTCCGCGCTCCAATCAGAATGCGAATGAGCAGCAATGAGGCGGGCGTGGAGAAGCAAGTGCAGTGCAACTGAGTAAACGGCGAAGAGGCAGCAAGAGGAACCGGATAAACGGCGTGTGAAGGAGGACAGCTTGAGGAGTGATAAGAGTATATCACATAAATCTTTTGTTCCTCTAGAATTTGATTTACTTATGCAATAATTTCGACGATACACATACTGACAACTTCCTGTTTAGTTGCTTGTGCTCGGGTCGTATGTACATATATCATTACCACTTAATAATAATGCTTTCCCCAAATATGAATGATAAAGGCGGTTTAAACAGTCAACCAATTAATGGGCAGAACACTGCATGTATGATGTCCTCAAATAATGAATCAATTGAATATGCATGCCACTGATAGCTTTCCCAGTCCACTGCGTTTTAATTAATGTTTTCCAGCGCCGAAACAGCACACATTGTTGGTGGGAATGGGAAATGGCAAATGAGAGTGGGAAATGGAAATGGAAAAGCGAGCCGAAGAAAGTGGAGCTTTCGTGGGAACCCATAAATTCAGTGGCCAAATGAAGCAAGATGATTGCAGGGCGGATTAAAATCAATAGGCAGCATGCAGGTGCAGCAGGTGAGGTGTAGCAAGGACTGAGTATGGAATGCATGTAGTTACTTATTTACCATGAGTACCACAGGCATATTCGCACTCAGGCGGTGATAAATTCATGGCATTTCGGCTGCCCGTCCGTCTGCTAATTGAATTTTCAATATTTATTGCCTGGCCAGGACACATGCCACTAGTAAATGCCTGCAGCCGAGTGAAAATGCCTCTCGATGGACCGAGAATTCGTGTGCTGACATTACAATGGACGCAATATGGCAGGGATTTGAGGCGTTTATTGATTCAAGCCAAGGCATCGATTGGCCAGGACGAGGATGGGCCATGCAACAGTTTCGAGCCATGTGCCCTGGCCACAGATCCACCACACCACACTTATGCATATACATACATATACATATGCTGGCCATCAGGGGCGATTATGCCTATACATATGTACGTACGAGTATATGAGTCTGCCTACCGGCAACCGATGGCAGGGTGCTCCCATTCTTATTTTCAGCAATGCGGCACTAAATTTAGCAAGTAAAAGCTCACCCGGCTCTTTCCTTGGCAGCCAGAAGGCGAGCCAACGCCAGGGCCTCGAAGCGGGGATACCCTGTGCTGGTGACCAACCTATTTCTTCTTTATATAGTCTTCCTACCTAGACTACATTTCCTACACACATCACACACACTTTTCTCTCTGTGCGCTGGTACAGTGAACACTTGTTCATCAAACATCTGGTGCTCACTTTTGAGCCTGCTAGTTCACTCGCCCACGAGAGCGCACGTGATACCCTGTAATCCGAAAACAGGAAGCAGCCGCCTTAGACTTACGCAAATTCCCAGTGGTCTGCTGCTTGCTCGACTCTCATTTTTGCATTTTCCTCCGGAAAAGTCCGCGCGCTGGAAAAGTCAACACAAGTTCACCTCTCCAAATTTGTGCGTGGGTGTGGGCGGGGGAGTGGGCGGAAGGTGGTAGGTGGACGGTGGGCGGGGTGTGGGTGGCGATTTGAGAGGGGGTGGAGCGTGGGTGGGTTTATTTTTAGCCCTGCTGCGACGGAAACGCGATAAGTCGGAGATTCTGCTTCCGCAATGTTGTTGTTTTCGCAGCCGTTATTATTAACAAATATTACGCTGCCCACTGGCTCTTCTTCTTGCTTGTTTGCGTTGACAAATCTCGCTGCGCTTTCACAATCACACAAAATCGGGGAAAACTCGTTTTTCCGCCCGTTTTTCGCGGCACACTACTTCGTTGGTGAATCGTTTGTGGCCGTGGACAATGGGAAGGTCTTTGTTTTTCACACGCGTTTATCACAACAGTAAATAAAATAGCAATTTAGCCAGTTTAATCAGCTCGGAGAGGAGAACTTTTAACCGTGAGAAATAACCGCATACTGAAGTGGCGAAAATCCGGGAGATCGCCACGGAAGACTTTGCGGAAAATACCAAATCCATGGCATGGCATATAAGCTTTATTACCAGAGGCGTAGTAAGAAGGGTTCATCTGTGTGAGCCAATCTCTAAAATTTTCAAATGTTTGCCATTTTTTTGTCTGAGAGTAATGAGATTTGCGATTCTTCCAGATTAATGTAATTATATGGAAATGTGTAAGTTTTTCCTTATGTTATTATGTAAATATGCAATAAAGTAAGTAATATTTTATTTGAAATGTGTATCGTATTGGCTAAATTAACAAATAAAACTATATATATGTAATTTATAACTATTTCTAAATACCGAAAAGTGTGATTCCCCCAAATTTCAGTTGGTATTCAAATTTTGAATTTCAAAAGTATGTGGATTTTGTAGAGGCATTTTCTGGCGCTCCACCTGCGGTCACACTGAACACGAGTTTCAATTTGTTCTGGAAATGGAGATTGATTTGGGATTTGCGGAGAAGAGCGACGATGGCGCCTGGCTGAGCAACCGCTACTTCCCCAGCAAGCTGGGCGGACAGCCCGCCTGGCTGGAACTGGAAGCCCTGCCGCCCACGTCGCAGCTGCAGTGCAGCAAGTGCCAGGCGCCCAAATCCTTCCTGGCTCAACTCTACGCTCCCTTCGATGACGAGTTCAACTTTCACCGGTCCATCTATGTGTTCCTGTGCCGGAATCCCGACTGCCAGGAGGCCCAAAGTGCAGGGTAATCCCTTCCAGCTCTGCTAACCGACTAGAAACCTAACCTTACCCTGACTTCCAGCAATTTCACAGTACTGAGGTCGCAGTTGCCTCGGAAGAACAAGTTCTTTTCGGAGGAAGAGCCGAGTGACGTGGGAGAACCCCTGGTAGCTATAGCAGCCATAATTTCAAAGCACTTTTATTTCAATATGTTCTCTTAGCCCGCCGTTCCCTGCCCGAAGAAGCTGTGCGCCGCCTGCGGTTGCCATGCTCCGCACGCCTGCAGTAAATGCAAGGCCATCCACTACTGCTCATCGGACCACCAGAGGGCCCACTGGCCGCAGCACAAGCCGAACTGCGGGGCACCAGGTGCAGCCACCGTGAACCCCTTGACACAAATCGTGTTCCCAGAATTTGAGATTGTTATGGACAGCAATCCCGTGGAATCTGGCGAAGACGACAAGAACGACGAGGCACGTTTGGCGGAGTTCCAGGAGCTGGAGGCCAGTGGAAAGACGGGCGACCTGAGCAATGTTTCCGAGGCGGAGATGGACAAGTACTTTGGAAACTCTGCGGCCGCCGATGACAAGACCTTCAGACAGTTCAAAAAGCAAACGGCAACCGAACCCGATCAGATTGTGCGCTACAAACGTGGAGGCCAGCCACTCTGGATCACCAATACAGCCAAAACGGTGGAGGACCAACTAAAGAAGCTGCCCAACTGCACCGGTTGCGGAGGAAGCCGTCAGTTCGAGTTCCAGATCATGCCGCAAGCACTGACTCTTTTAGAGGACGAAAACCTCGACTGGGGCGTCCTGGCCGTCTACACTTGCGCCAAGAGCTGCCCCATCGATGGCTACGTGGAGGAGCTTCTTATCAAGCAGGACATTGTGGAGGAGGAACAGAGTTGACATTAAAATGCGTACATTTAAATTTTATTCTTGTCAATTACGGAACACGTGAATATTTACTTCAGCTTGATGATGGGGAAGTAGCTGTGTTTGGAGAAGTCGAACTCTGGCTGCCGCTTGACTTCCTTCTGGTGACCGCGGGCCAGCACATTCATCACCACAAAGTTGGTCCGCGCGATTTGCAAGAGGTCCAGCATCTGCAGGAAACGAAACACATCTTAATCTATGATAATCAATTCAGAAACTCCATTGACCTACCTCCTGATCTGGGTTTTGAATGCTTTCGAGAACATTGCGTGCCTGGTCAAAGTGCTTGGCCGCATAGGTGTACAGATCCTCGACACTGGGTCGCATCATGTGCTCCCGAATGTTTTTGAACTCAGCGTACGAGACGGGCGGCGGACTGGTGAGAGTGGCGAAGGGCAGGAAGCGTCTGTTATAGCGGATCTCCTCGTTGTCGAACTTGGACAGCGGCAAGCGCACGCGTCCATCTTTGGTCAAGGCGCCCATTGCTTTGTACATTCCGCCGCAGAGGCTGAGGACCGCGTGGTAGAAGACGATCTCGGCGCGATAGGGTCTTTGAGTCTTTTTGTTCTTTTTCGGCTTGGCCGCCTTGCGGTTCTTGGCCGCTCCGCCGCCGCCCGACTGAATCTTACTTTGGTGCTCGGCGTACTCCTCCTGAGCCAGGAGGATGTTCTCCGTTCGCGTCAGCGCAGACACCAGGAAGCCAATGAGGAACTCGTACGGGTACCAGTAGATGTAGAGGAACTCATGCACAGCATATAGTTCCAGCTCAAAGCCGGACATCAGGAAGATCAGCATCGCACGGAAACAGTTGTACAGCACCCATGTAGAGAAGTGGGTGCTGTGCTTCAGAGCGGTGGCCATGGGCTCGTTTCCCTCCATGGCTCGTTCGTTGGCCAGTTGGTTCATCATAGAGTCCAGTCGCGCTGCATCCACTTGGATGGTGTCGAAGTTTTCTATCAGACGCGCCAGCTTATCCCGCTGTCTGGCGCGATTGAAGCCGCAGATTCGAATGAACTGCGTGAAGGTGTTCATGTTGAAGCAATAGCGGAAGAAGTTCTCCAGGTGCTGCTGGACCTTGGGATCGGCTGCCACTGGATGCTTGGCATTCAACACGGGTGGCGAGTTAAAGATCTGAACCGAGTGGCGCAGGAACTGCTTCATGGGAAGCTTTCCATGCGCCATCCTCATGTTGGCGCTGAATAGGCTCTGCAGCACGCTTCTGGACAGGATGCACTGGCCCGACTTTTTGCTGTACTCGATAAAGAAGTTCTGGAAAGCGTGTGTGTTATTATAAATTCTGTTATTAAGTTACAAGTTAACTAGTCACCCACCAGCGCCGAATAGTAATCCTTGTACTTGGTGACTTTGCAGGCGTATTTGAAGCGCGAAATCATTTCCTCCAGAAACTGATAGCTGGCCGGACGATCCCTGATCTTGATGCTACGCGGAAACGCGGGTGGTTGGCTACGGTCGTGGATGCGCGGAGAGAAACCCATGGGATTGGGAGCTTCAGCTAGAGGTTAAGAATAGAAATACTCAGCATTTACAAACGGAAGTCTTGTGTGACCACTTACACCCCTTCTCGGGTTGTGTGCCCCGATCCAAGGTATTCCTTATTCCTGGCAGCATCTCGGAGGCCACAAGCAAGATTTTGTAGATGTCCACCTTGTCATCGACGGTATCGTTGCTGGCCATTTGCTCCACGTGGTAGATCACCTGGAAAAGATGGCGCATGAAGCGCAGCCGGTGAACCACAGCCATCCAGTCCTCCGTGGAAGTCAGCTTTTTGCACTTGCGTATGAGCTCATCCTCCACATCCTTTAGCGAGCTATAAACACTGGCTGGTTGCGCCTTTTCCGCAGCCAGAAGAGCAGAATTTCCGTACAGCTGAAAGTCCTCCTCCTCATTGACAGCAGCCACAGCAATAATGTTCTTAATGACCACGATGAGGTTGCGCACGGCAGTGCAGAAGACGCGTAGCGCCTTGTCCTTGATCTGCGCGGGGGCGTGCAGGTAGAGGCAGGTGAAGAGCACCTGGTCCATGGAGTTGCCCTCCAGCCAGGACACCAGGCAGGAAAACAGAGCATCATAGATGCCAATCAGTTCGGAGGGTGTGAGATCGTCCAGCTTGATGGCGCCCGTCTGCAAAGAGTTCACTATTAAGATACACATAGTTTAACTAGAACTCAGAAAGGGAAATCTCACGGCAATGGCTGCCTCGAATGAGGGCGGCGGAAGATCCTGCTTGTCGAAGCCCATGCCCACGTCCATCTTGGGATCCATGATCTCTATGGCTGACATGGCCTCAAATAGGCCGAATAGCATATCCTGGGCCAGTTCCCCGGGCTGCAGCTCCGCACAGGCGTCGTGGAACTCCTTGGTGACGTCCACCCAGCCGTGCATGGGGTACTGGGTGATGTCCTCGGCGGCACTGCCGCTCCGCATGGTGCGCTGCACCTCCGGTTCCAAGAATCCGCACTCGCCCACGCTCCACTCGTCCTGCTCCAAGCTAAGGGCCCGGGCAGCGGCAGCCGCGGCCGCCGTGACCGCCTGGAAGTCCGGAGGCTCCGCAACGCTGCTGTGGATATGTGTGTATGTAAATTTAGATGGTTATGCTCTGTATGTAGGCACATCTGTGGGTTCTTGCCGGTGGTCTTGGGCTCACCTTCCGTTCATGGTGCTCGGATCTGCCTCCGCCGGCAAAGTCGAGGGATACATCTGTTGTACCTATATTCTGCAGGCGGTCAACCTGTAGCTCGATGTGCTACAAATTTTCTTTTATTTATAAAAGTTCTACTTTCTTATGAATAAAAATATGTAACTTCTAGTGTGACCAAGTGCCGAACGGTCAGCCATGCCTTTATGCTGCAAATATACCGCTTGATACCGAGGAAAACATAATATTCCGTTTCTAATCTAAATCTAAATCTAATTTATTGTATTTGCGAAGATTGTCGGTGGCTACATGTTGGTTAGAAGACTGATAACCATATCATTTATTACAAGAAGAATATTTCATTGATATAGTCTTAAAGTAGAACATGCTAAAGCGCATTTAGTATTTTCTGCCCGCCAATATGTAACTTGGCAGCCCTGGCAAAGCTAACAGTGTACTGTTATAATTAGAAATGTTTTCAAAGCTTTTAAACAAAAGCCAGGAACTATTTTAGGGGTTTTCTCATGATTTCTCTATGTATTCAGCATAGAATTTCTGTAAGTTACCCAAAAGTCAAGTGAATCATTCAAAATGGCGGAATTGAAGCCTTGGCACCTTCTCCAATGCACTGTTATTCTTAACAGCGTCGACCGTTACAACTGTTACCAAGTTCAAATGCTGAGTCAGGTGAAAATGGAGGTAAACAAGAAAAGCGTAGTTCATTGGACTGGGGGCTGGCCCATTAACTAAACAAAATGACTGAAAGTGCAAGCCAGCGTTTTTCAAGACCCAGACGGCGATCCAGACCGATCAGAACAGTTTCGCGGTTCATAAAGCACGGTTCAGAGTACGAGCTCTTTTTTTTTCTGCTTAATCTCACTTATGTTCGCCCAATTTTGACTAAAACAGACAAAATATGCCCTGAATCGAAGCATTCAACAACCTTATCAGCCGCGTTTGTGACCGCTCTTATCGGAAGCGGAAAAGCTCGCTCGCGCTTTCACTCCGCGGTTCCACTCCGGATTTCGAGCAACGCGGCGCCCGCCCCACGGATTTTGGGGTTGACCACCACTCCGAGTGTTACAAGTATCCAAGTTGCGAGTAAAAACTGAAACCGAGGGGTTGGATTGGTTTGTTTACCACGGAGGCTCCACTTTCACTCGCTCGCTCTCCCCAAATCGCTATCTTTCTCAGCCTCGGCTTCCAAATCTCTCTTGCTAGTGGCGATTTACTCAAATCAGAACACTCATTTAAACCGAAAGTCAAAATGTTCACAGAAACAGTGGTTTTATTCGTCTCAATAATTTATTTATGTAGGATTATTAAGCTCTAAAATTAGTTAAAATATTTACAAAGATACGTCTTTAAAAATTATATTTTATTTTTCTTTATTAGATTTCTTTAAAATTCAGTTAATTTTAAGTTTTAAACTTTGCTTGAATATACAGCGCCTAGAGTTATGCAACATATTTGGGAGAGTCAATAGAGTTCGAATTTTAGTACGTCAATTTATATAACGTATTTGCACGGATTTCCCCAAATCCCCACTTGAATCCACTGATTACTTCCTCTGCCGGCATTGAGTGGTCTGCAGAGAGAACTTGGGAGCCCAAAGAGGAGGAAAACCCACTCAATGAATGAGTAGAACGCAGAACAGATGGGCAGAGAGATTGGGATTGGAAGCGACTGAGTTTCTGAGTTCGACCGGCGAACTATTTAAGCAACGCTCATTTGCTCATTGCAATTCAATGTGTTTTCGTTGGCCATTAAAAAATAACACGAAAACATTGGTCCCAAATCGCGCAAAGAATTCCGGCCGTAATATTCGAATACATATAAGTTTCTCAAGCCTGTAAAAGCTGGGCATCATTGTTTGAAAAACGTGCTAACGGTTCACTTGGTCGGTCGAATCGGAACGAAACGGGCGAGAATCTCCAACACAAATTCCGAAATTCAGCGAATTTAACGCTTCGAAGTATCCAAATCAAAGGAGGCGGCGCATTAGGTCCACTTATTAGCCAATTTCACGCGTAAGTTGCCGACGAAAATACATTTTTATTTTAGAAACCAGCGGTGACATTTGTGCCGCCGCCACCAAATGTTTTCCATTTCAAGTTCGCCGAGAATAAAACAAGAAACACTCACTATAAACTATATCTATTTCTATATGTGTACATAAAGACCGCAGTGTTTCCCAAACGGCACACACGTCCTAATTAAATGCGAACAGCGAAAACTTAGGCGCCCAAGACGCGACTTTTTGGCAGGCGACCAAATCAAATAGTTTAAATTGCCGAGCTGCTTGAGAACACAGATGTTGACGTGGGCACTTTACATGTTTGTAATTGAAAAAGTGTAGGGATTAAGGATGGATATGAGTCAGTACAAGTACTAACTATAAATTATAAATAGCAATATTTCAAAGACACTGTTAAAGCTAATCACCCCACTGACTGTCTAACAAGGCATAAATATCGTTTGAAGTGCTGGCCCCCGATAAGATAGCATTTCTTATCAGCAGTGAAGAAACAGGCCATCCTCCTCACCAATCAAAGAAAACTTTTCCAGTATTTCGCGCTGAGAAGTGCTCCAAACAGAAGTGGAGTGCTGGCCACATCGATCCGGGAACTTGTTTGTGGCTCAACCCGTTGTCAAGGCAAAAACGCAGGGCGGTTTCGAGTCTTCCAGCCCAAAGGGCAGTCCATCGCCCACCGCAGGGCGTGACAATTGACCAAATTTAATCGTGGCCCACACGCACGACTGGGCTGCCAATAACAAGCAGACAAGTAAATGAAATACCAGCAAACTGCACACGGGCAATGAAAATCTCGGTCCTTGGACTTTTCCCTTGGGAAAAGCAAATATGTGAAAAACAACTTCTTTTCCCGGCCAACTTCCCCCCAAAACACACACACACACACACAGAGATACTCACACTGCGAGCCATGTGTATCCTATTTATTTCAATTGATTTGGGGGCAACGTGGCGTATGAGCAACGCCGCAGGCAGCAAAAGGAGGAAAAAGCTGAAATTCCCAGCATCTGGCAGCAGGACCCTCGCCAACTCTCCTCCCCCCTCGAAGTCACGACTTTTATACAGCATTTTGTATCGATTTGATTGGATTTCATTCCATTTGATGCCCCTGCCGCACGGTTTTGTGGCTTTTCAATGCGCTCCAATAAAGCTGACTGGGCGCTCTGCACGCCTGACTTAATTGGATTTAATTACAGGGTGGCCTCGATGGCTCCAACTACTCACTAGTTAAATGCTTTGAATAATTCCTCTTCAGACTTAAGTTCGCAAAAAAAAATGCACTTTTAAGGCAGTATATCTAATTGGACAGTATATAAGAACCTATAGATCGAAGCTAGCGAGGCCGCACTGTAGCTGACCCTTCTGGCCAAACAACCAATGAGTAAAAATGCGGAAAAATCTGTACATTCGATACAAAAGATTTCCCCGACCCAACTGGATGCAAAAGGCGAAAAAGTTGTACCATTTTGCCTAGTTTTTCCTTGTTTGCGCGTAGATTTATGGAGGGTCATTTCTCATTCAATTAAATAAATGAAACTCCATGAATATTGCAGCTCCCATTCAGAGAGTTCATTAAGTCCGTAAGCCCAGGGAAAAGTCTTTGTCAATTAGTCAAAGCGCTTCAAGAGCCAACCAATTAGGCTAAAATGTTTGTTGCCTCTTCCAGCGCAGTTGAGTCCCCAAATCAGCGCCGAGCAGCCGGAGATTCGCTTTAAAGGACCCTCAGCCAAACAATAACAATGAAAACACATCAAAATCAATCTGTCAACAAAAGTCGAGCAAAGTGCTGACTACACAGACGCCGCCCCCGGCAAACTGACAAAGCGTCCTGACTACGTGCCACACAAAGCCCCTTCCACGATGATGATGATTACGTTGTGAAGGAGCACGCCACTCCGGACTCCGTTCCACGGTCTCCGGAGTCGCCCAAGTGTTTAAAACACCCTTCAGCCGACCCCCTCCGCCACTCCGAATCCCATTCGAGTATCCCTCCCGAGTCGAGGATGTCGTTTTATTACAAGAGGAAAGACAAACAGCAAAATGGCGCCAACATTGTCAGAGTGTCAGCTTGTTGCCGCTGCTGCTTCTGTTCCCCCTGCTGCTCCTGCTGCTCTTGCTGCTCCAGTGGGTTCTGTTGCTCCAGGCCGTCGTGTTCCAGGCGGGTGGGTACAGGATGGCGAGGATTCAGTATAATCACGATGGCGGTGACGGTGGCGATGATGATGCCTGTGCACTGGTGCACGGATTTCGATTGGCTTCCTGCCAGCAATTTGCGCTGCCGTGCGTTTCTTGTGCACTGAGAGAAAGTACAGGTTGTTATCTGCACTTATGGTTTTCCTAGAAACTCCTGAGAGTGCAGCTTTGATGCAAAAGATATAAGGTCTTTTGGCACGTCTGATTTGATTAAATGTTGATTAAAATTTATTATCAATAGTACTTACAGTACCAGCAAACACAAAGTTGATAAGGAAATTAATCAGGTCGCGTACGACGTTATGTCACATCAAGAGCCTGATTAACTAAAAACCCAACAAATTGATAAGCGAAGAGAGTGTGACTAAACAGTGTTTCCCAGTGTTTTTCAAGCGCGGTGCACATGGCGTATGCGCAATGTGGCTGGCGTTGCATCCGTTGCCTGGGTGAAAAAAGGGGACAAGGAGTGGGAAGGATACGAATGTGTGTGCCAGCGAGATAGGAGGAGGCCAGAGCTCATTGTTCACTGTTGCTTGCAACAACAGCAGATCCTTTGAATCCTTTTTTCGCCCGTCTTCTGTCCCAGCAGATGGCAGACATTATCCGCTGGCTGGCTGGAATTTTGCATTTCAATGGTAACTAGCCCGGATTGAATTGGTCGGGATTTCAGACATCCCTTTCAGCGGGATGGCTGCTCAGGATGAGGAAATTGCCCGGGCCCGTGATGAATTTAAATGAAGTTTGCTGCTGAAATGGGCAAAATGCAATTTACAACTTAAATGGGTAATTTGCAGATGGAACTGAGTGGTTGGGGCTGCCCGCTCGTTTATGGAAACGAAATGCATCGCATATGCGGCATTTTCCATGTGGAATTAAACGAGCAATTTGCCTCGAATTCAAATGAATTCAAATGAGTCGTGCTCAAGCAGTCAGAGCACCCATATGCCTGGTGTGAATAGCCCGATAATCCATTTGGATCGTTTCCGTTTCACCAGCTCAAACAATTGTGTTTGCCACTCGTGCACTTTTCGCAGATAGCAGCAGATTAATTCTAATGTGTTTAGAATGCCGCATTTAGAATTCTGCACAATAAGCGGTTTGCAGAGCTGGGGGCCAACTGATCGACTAGTTCGTACTTAGCAAATGAAGCTGTTACTTTATAGTTTCACGAACTCAAAGAGTTGATTGTGGTGACCAAAGTTATGGAAATTTTTTACTCATATTGAATAATTTGTTGCACAAACTGATTGAGTATTTAATTTCTATATAATTAACTTCATACAACAATATTTCTCCCATGAAATGATCATAAATCGTTGGTTGTTACCATGTTGTATGCTTATCAACTTAATTACAGTGTTTGTTGATCTAGCATTTAAGTAAATTTGCATTTCTAATCTTTTTACTGGAGCCAAACAGTGCCTAGTAATATATTTTAATAGAAGCATTATATATCATGACCATCCAGGGGTTTTCGTCGAGCATACCTGTCTGACTTGGCCTGGCTTCCAAAGCTCCACCCACTCCGCGAATCCGGGCAGCCGGACAAGCGGACAAGTGGACAAGCGGAGCTAGTGCCTCATTCTCTGGCAATGGATTGGCGTGGGGGCCACGCTGGCGGAGGAGGAGGAGCGGCTAATCCGATTAGGCGGCTTTTAACTCTATTAAGCTGAATCAAACTTTCAAAGCCTCTGGCCTCTGGCCACTGCCCTCCACTTGTGCTGCCCCTGCTCCACTGCAGCTGCATATCAGATGTGGCTCTCGCTTGCCAGTCACGTTCTGCCTTCCGAAGTTGTCTGCCCAGATCCCAGCTCCCAGCTCCACACGGTTGGAGTGGCCATGGGTGGGGTGTCCAAGCCTAAACGCAGAAAATCGGTTCCGGCTTGTGGCAACTGTCGGAAAAGCTGGTGACAAAGCGGCCAAGTTTATGGTCCGATCACCCAAACCGCTTGCACCGATCCCACAGTGCAGCATTCAAATGATTTATGGCGAATGCAAATGAAAAGTTGTGATTTATATGACAGCGACCACTAATTGTGGGTATGTCTCGGTTCCGTCCCGCAGGTGAAAAGTATTCAATACTGTGAATTCTGGGCAGTATTTGCATATTCAAAGTACTCTAACACGTGTAATTGCATTTAATCTGTAGCAGCTAATAATATTCTATAATAAATAATTGAGTTTTCAGGTAACTGACTTTAGAAAATGAAGAGGACTCTACTTGAAATTCATAAACTTATATTACCCAAACGAGCCATAAACTAATGAATTCATTTAATCACATGTAGTATTTAAAAAGTTGTTTAAGTTGAGTTAATTAATTTTATCACTGCCCATGACAGCCTTCATAACTGAAACGTATGACTTTGATTTCAGGCCGTGAAATTACATGACAATTTAATTTAATAACTAATTCATTACCTGCGACACATCGAGTGCCAGCAGATAGCAGATCGGTGGACAAAGATAGATTCTCCAGCTGGCTAGTTAGCATATAAATTAGTAGAGGACGCCCACTGGCGGCTATCGCATCTTAATCGACTTGGCGTGTTCCTTAAATAATTGTTCAGGCATTACCTGAGTAGTCTACTAATGCTGATAAATGATCCGTGCACTGCAGCTGGTGTGGATTTGCATGGGACCTTGATCTGAGCGGGTTCCACTAGAGATTGAACTGATTGAACCACCGCCACACTAAGCGCAGTTCTTAGGGAAAGTTCACTAGTTTTCTGGTGAAGAGACGCATTTCATTACAATCATCTTGATTGAACTCACAATTGCCAGCCATCTCGGTGCTCAGCTAAACGGCGCTGTGATTTTAATTATCCGTATGCAAACTAAATCGCAACGAGGCGCTGACGGCGTGCAGCTCAGCACTTTGAAGTTAATCGCGCCGCAATATCACTTATTCGCACTGTGGGCCACACAGTGCAACACTCGAGTTGAGTAACTATTAGGTTCCTTTCCGTCTTTTCCATGCCACACTGTCACTTCCGCTCAAATCAGCATTCAGTGTAATTACACCATCAACACTTTATGCGATTGCCTATTCACTTTATTGACTGAATGAGTAATTACCAGTACTTAACTTATGCGTGTAACTAAGTTATGGTGCAGTAAACATTTGTATCTGTCAATTAGTGCGATATCGTTGTGCATAATCCGCAGACCCCACAGAATGTGCAAACCCGTTTTGCAGCCGTTCGACAATTTTGGCAGCTCAATCAGCGATCGTCGTTTAAGCTTCAAGATTTAAGACTTTACTTTGCGGCGTATCATTAGGAGCATGATTCGACGCTTTGGACTCGCACTTCGAATGCAAGGGAACTGCGCTACCCACCTATTAAGTCGAAAATATCCACCTAAGTGTGCGTTCATCGGGCGTCTTTACTCACCCACCGGATATGGCACCAAGTGTGGTTTCAAGTGTATTTATACTCCAATTGCACCTGCACCCGATCACCCAGCACTGAGTCATTTGGAGGAAGGTCTTGGAGCCCAGACAATGAAAAGAGGCGCGACTCTGGGCGATTGGGCTAAATTTAGTGCTCCACATCTGAGTGGCACCCAGATCAGACGACCAGAAACGAGTTTCCCAAAAAAACACAGAGATAACAACGTGACTGGATGAGCGGACAAACCGTCCACTAAAATAATAATAATATCGTAAACAAAATTATCCATGAAAAGTTTCCAGCGACTGTGCATGATAAACAGTTTCGTTGACAATTTGCATTTGTTGTCCGCTAATTGCGGTCTGTTTTTATGACCGACTGAATAATCCAAAGGCGTTATATATATATAAAATATCAGCCAGATTTGTTGTGAATCGCGGGAGTTAATGGCCGGAATAATTCCGTAATAATTCCGTATTAATCGCGCCGAAGAGCCGGAGAAATAGAGATAGATATTCATGGGTGATAATTGGGAGAGCGCGCGCCAAACCAAACAAACCAGACGGCGAAGAATGTAAATATCCATATGAGCACCCCGCCGATCCGAAGATCCACCAAGCCAACGATCCGCCGATTTCTGGGAGAGACCTCCACCTCCACCTCCAAAATAGCGCTGTGTTTCTGTTGCTTTTGTCGCATTTTAATTGAGCCAGCGGCGTGCGCTCCGTTTTGCCCGTTTGCACGACCAAAGCAAAAAAGCAAAAAAAAACAAGAAAAAGTACAAAACACAAGAAAATAAAATACGCGACAGCTGCGAGCGGAAAGTAAACAAAATCGGCACGGGATGATCGGCCAGTCCGCCGTGGGTAAATCATTCACTGCCGTAATAGTACGCATACGCCGTGTGGCTTTTAATTGCGGCCAAAGTTTCGGGGGTGTGCCCCTTCGATTTGTTTACTCGGTATTCTCGAAGGGCTACTGTAGCATTCCACGCTGTAAGCACATCACTCATACGCCCCGTGGTCGGCGACGAGAAAATAGCTGGTGCATACACATTTCACTGCTCATAATTAACTATAAATTCAGTGCTGGAGTGTTGTCTTGAATATAAAATATATGGTTTGGAAATGCTTAGATCGTAAGATAGAAAGACCTGAGCAGAATGGCAATGCGGTGGACACCTTCCTGGTGGAGGAGCCTGCTCCTCCAGCCGATCACCTGGCCAACTGACCTTGCCAGCCGGCACATTTTAGACTTTCGACTTGGTTGCACTAATTTCTAACCAGTTTGCGGTCTAGGTTTTTTTGTCTTACTTTTGTTTAAGCCGAGCCAAGAGGGAAATGTCAAGAACCGCTGACCACAAACACGACGCCCAACTTCACGTCGGAAGTGTCGTGTGGGGAAAGGCCCATCTTGGAGAGTCCAGGAAACGGCTGCAAACTGGTCGCGCGACTTGGAGGCCCAAGAGAGGGCAAACCTGTCACGATCTGCCGCTCTGCCGTCGATATCCGAGCAAATAGACTGCTATGTGGCCCACAAACCGATGGAATCGACCGGCAAGTGCTGGCTTCATCCAGTGACTCTCTCAGTCGCGAGTGAACAGCCGGCGTGCGGGGCTCAGCGCTTAGACCGATCCGATTTCGATTCCGATTCCGATTCCCCCATTCAGAATCCGATTCCGAATCCGAGTCCGAATCCAAATCCGATTCCATATACACTCTCTCGCCATATACACTCTCCGCTGGCTATATAAAGTGCAAACGGGCCCGACTTCTGGCATTCATTGTTTGCTCGCAGGCCCATCGAGTTCGCGCGCCAGGACGAAGGATTGATCCTTTCATCCAGCACCAATCTCTGGTTCCGAGTGCCAGTCGAAGACCCAAAGATCACTGTGTTTGTGTATCCCACTGTTTATCAAAGCAAAGTAAAATTAAAAGCCAAACAGCGCCAAATACAAACAACGATTTCGTTGGCGGCGAAGTAAACAAAACATCGCAAAACGTGCGCGCCAACAAAAAATTTAAATAAGGGAAAAATTCGCCATAAATTTTCCCGAGAACCCCCGCCCTCCCCGCATTGCTCGTCGCCCCGCAGAAAACTGACCGCCGACGTAGAACAAAAGAAAGCGTTTTGCAATAAACAAAAGCAGCAAGAAAAAAAACCAAACATGGAAGTGCAGAAGCTGCCGGATCAGTCGCTGCTCTCCAGCATGATGCTGGACTCCAGATGTGGGGTAAGTGTGGCTCCCGCCCAGCGGACACCACCTAGGCACCACCCCAGATCCACCCACTCCTTTGGGGCCACCGTGGCGCTCTATAAATACCAGTGGGGATCCAATAATAGACCGGATTAATAGTGGTCTCGCTGCGAGTAAACACCACTCAAGGGCCAATGTTCCTGGCCATTTGGGGGGCAAGGCAGCCAGTTCTGTAATTTGGCATGTGCGAATTTCGCAAATGCCTTCTGGATCGGTTTAGTGGCCACTCGGCGAGTGCGATTGGCATTTATGGGGCACAAGTGAATGATACGTGATTTTATGAGGTGCAACTGAACTCGAGAACTCCCCATTTTTATGGGGAAGACTTCTTCCAACCCAAACTAACTAACTAATAAATCACTTGAAGCTGTTTTAGGCCAGCCATAAGATAAGTGTGTCCCAATATATACCCAAGACAGCTGTATAAACAAACTTGCAACCTTAAGTAGGCTTCATAAACAACCCACCTCTTCTCCTCCAATAATTAATATAAGCAAAATGATATTCAGTGAATATCACAACCACATCTAGGCTGCTAGTTTCTACCAGTTAATAACTCACAAATGGCTGATCCTGTTCAGATGGCCATGTGCTATATGTTTTTGGAGCACCCTCAAGAACTGCGACCTTAGATTCGCTTCCATGATTAATGGCTCCTGTCGCTGGCGAACATAAAAACAACATTCGCGGAAAATGGAAGTGAAAATTGAAATGGAAATGCACGGCATCGTCATCCATGAGCTACGAAATATTCAAAACAAATTAAGCTGCCTTTCATCTAAGAGCCATAAATAATAATGTTTTCTATGCACCGCCCCTCTATCCCCCATCCCATACTCACTATTCACTATCCAATATCCAAAGTATCTGAACGATTTGTTTGTGTGCCGTTTCGCAGCTGAACGACTTGTATCCGATTGCCCGGCTGACGCAGAAAATGGAGGACGCCCTGACCGTCTCTGGAAAGGCAGCCGCAGGCGCCGTCGACAAGGACTGCCCCTATACCATCGAACTGATCCAGCCGGAGGATGGGGAGGCGGTGATAGCCATGCTCAAGACCTTTTTCTTCAAGGTAAGTACCGATCCCGACTGCTGCCCATTGTATTGTAATCCGCTTGGGCTGCATATCATGGAAGCCAATCATGCCGAACACCTGGCTTTCCGATTAGGTGGCTCAGAATTTATAACTTCCATTATACCTGCCAAATAATTTGAATCGAGAGGCAGCGCACAAAAGGTGAATTTAAATAATTTCCAACGAATTTCAATTAACTGCGCACTCGTCTTAATTAGGCTTTAATTCAGATCGAAGTTCGCACACTAAAGTTGACTTAATTGCGCTTTTGGGTTGGGCCAATCCCTGGGAACTCCAGCGGGAATTCCGATTTGGGGCAGGTGGCATCTTGTAGAGCACAGTATTCGGCTGTCGTGAGGTCTCTTGACATGATCCATGTCAGGGCTAGCTTTCAGCTGGTCTCGCCTCACGACTCTTGGCGATCTGAATCTGAAACTAAGTCTCAAACTGAACCTGAAACTGAATCTGTATTTGAATCCAATGTGCTCGGTTGATCTTGAGTGGATCAGGTTCCAGTGCGAGATCGGGCCGGCCAATGAGAAGGCTCCCTGCAAAGACCAATTGGGTACTCAAGACCTATATTTATACATACATTGTGCACTGCACATATAAAAAGCCACCGCTGATTAGTATGCATTAGTATGCATGCCACGCCCGCTGGCCACAGCCGCCCCCCGGCGGCGATGTCGATATGCAAATCGAGTTCCGTTCGCAATTCTCCAGCTGGCTCAATAAATTACTGGAAAATCTTAAGCCACGGCAATGCGTGCATAAATCACCTGAGTGGCTGATCAATTCCACGATCGTGTCGCGTAATAGCGCCGCCAATTTGTCCCGGCCACAAGATCCCCTGATTGATGAGCAATTACATCCGAATGGTTGGCCTAGAACTGGCATCTAATCCGCTTCCATTTCCCTCTTTCCGTACAGGATGAACCCCTGAACACGTTCCTCGATCTCGGAGAGTGCAAGGAGCTGGAGAAGTACTCCCTGAAGCCCCTGCCCGACAACTGCTCATACAAGGCGGTGAACAAGAAGGGCGAGATCATTGGTCTGTTCCTAAACGGACTGATGAGGCGTCCGGTAAGTGAACCTATTTAACGAATTCTCACATCCTGCATAGCTAATTGTGCTCCTTCTATGAGTAGTCCCCCGATGATGTGCCCGAGAAGGCGGCTGACTCCTGCGATCATCCCAAATTCAAGAAGATCCTCTCGCTGATGGACCACGTGGAGGAGCAGTTCAACATCTTCGACGTGTACCCCGACGAGGAGCTCATCCTGGACGGCAAGATCCTGTCGGTGGACACCAACTACCGGGGCCTGGGCATCGCAGGCCGCCTGACGGAGAGGGCGTACGAGTACATGAGGGAGAACGGCATCAATGTGTACCACGTGCTCTGCTCCAGCCACTACTCCGCCCGGGTGATGGAGAAGCTGGGCTTCCACGAGGTGTACCGCATGCTGTTCGCCGACTACAAGCCAGAGGGAGAGGTGGTCTTCAAGCCGGCGGCACCGCATTTGGGCATCCAGGTGATGGCCAAGGAAGTGGGTCCTGCGAAGGCGCTGCAGACGAAGCTGTAGACGATCTGAGTTCGGATTTTGTACTATGTGATTCTTTAGTTTGTAGTGCGGTGGCGGGTTCCCGGTAGTGTATCCACGTTCGATTCAGAGTAGTGTAAACAAACAGTACAAGTTACGTATTTATATAATTTAATTTGCCCGTTGCGACGGTAAACTTAAGTGTTTTGTGTTTAGAACGAGCTCAAAATAAAACATTGTCTTTATAACCAACTGGATAACAACTTAGCCCCTGGCGCGGCGGGAGTTCGACTTCCTGTTCTTGCTGGAGCGCTTGGCCTGGTTCCGTTTGGCCTGGGTCTTCTTGGCGTTCAGTTTCCTGTTGCTCCTGGTCCTAGAACTCTTGCTGGTGCTGCTGGTGGTGGTGGTGCCCACACGGATCCTTCTCACAATCGAGTACGTGAGGTTGCTCAGGTACACTTTCTTAGGCGTGTCTGAATAGGAAGAGCTACTGGGGGAACTGGAAGAGGTGGAGTTAGCCGAATTGGAATAATCCAGGCAGCAGAGCACTAGGACCACGATGCACAGGGTGCCCATTTGAATAGTTGACTTCATGTTGGTAGTAGGATTGATTTGAATATGCTTCGATGGATGCGGCCGGAGTGCTTAAGTAGTCGCCCTGCTTGTTTGCACAGTTTGCAAATCGCCTATGAAGGCCGACGAAACTGTTTAATTTTGGCAAAACACTGTCGCGTTTGCTTTGCCTTGAACCAAAACAAAATATTCAAAAATAGCTATCTGCTTTCACGTTTAATTTGACCAAAGTTACTGGGGGGAAATGGGATTACTTAGCGGAAGACTGGTTGAAAGGACTCCGCGACATGCGGTCCACCATACGACGCACTTGCTCCTCATTGCCGTACTTCTGCGCATCGGCCACAACGGCGGCATGGTGGGAATTAGCCTCTGCGGAGATTTCATCCTGTATCTGCCGACTCAGCTGAAAGGACGACCTGTAGGAAATGGCGGATTTTTAGTGAAATACTTGAGTGGCTTGGTTCATAATCATTCACCTGACGGAGGTGAAGCCAAAAAGTGCCCCAAAGAAGCCAAGGGCCATTAGAACCACTGCCACCTGCCAGTTGGAGACCCTCTTGAGACCCCGTATGCCATAGTATGGTCCTGGATTGGGATCGTAGTTGGGTCGCACGTCCCACGCCTGGCCGGGACTGACCGTCTCGCCCACGGGACTGCGATCCGAGCGCGGTGGCTGCCACAGCAGGCTGTCATCGTAGTCTCTTCTCCGCTGCGGCTTTATCAGGGTCTTGTACGCCTCGGAGATCTGCACAAACCGGGCTGTTCTCTCCGGACTCGCTGCATTGCTCTTAACATCTGGATGGTACTGTGCGAAATGCAGGGCTTAGAACGATCCCTTGGAATCGTGGAGCTACTTACCAATTTGGAGAGCTGGACAAAGGCATTACGGACTTCTCGGCTACTGCAATCATTGCGAATATTCAAAACTTCATAGTGCGTTTCCGGTTTTCTTGGTTTGTCGTGGGAAAAACTGCGCAATAGGCAAATATTTACATAACATAACAACTTTCCTAGACGTGAAGTCCTTACTTACGCACATATCCAGCTCGAGTGGGGAGGCACAGCCTCAGCATTGTGTGCGATATTAGTATTATTTGTACTCTGTCGGAAAAAGCATAATTTTTAAGTAGTTTTCAAAATAAAATCAATCAAAACAAAAACAGCTGATTCGTGGGCTTTTGACCCCAAACACTCTGGCAACCCTAGCAAGCGGCCAGCGACGAAAAAGAGCTGGCAGCGCTGTCCGATGAAACAGCAACTCAACTGAACTATCGACAGCGGGCAGTGCTGCCAGATTGTTGGAGCGCTAGCAACAGAAATAACAAAAATTCATTTAATATTTCTTTAGTCACTTGACAGGGCAACCAGCATGAGTGCACAGGAAAAGGCCTTCGAACTGCAGCGCCAGGTGCGCCAGAACGCGCGGGAGTACGAGAGCTCCGTGAAGGACTTGTACTCCTGGGAGCAAGACATCAAAAACAAAGAGAAAGAACTCCAAAAGGCGCCGCATTCTGCCGCCAATAAGGTGAGCTTTAAATTACCAGAAATTACCAAGTAAACCACACACTTTTAATGCAGGATGTGCCAGTGCGCAGCCATGTCAAGTCAGAGAAGTCGCGGAAGGACAGCCCCTCATCCTCGGCGGCCAGCTCACCCACGGAGAAACAGGACTTGCCAGTGGATCCTGTGGCCCAGCAGCACAAGAAGGCCAACGACATCAAGGATCGTGGAAACACCTACGTCAAGCAGGCGGAGTACGAAAAGGCCATCATCACATACTCCACTGCCATTGCCGTCTATCCCCACGATCCTATATACCACATAAACAGGGCCCTGTGCTACCTAAAACAGGAGTGGTAGGACTGCTTAGAATGTTCTGGAAACTTCTTTACTACATCTTCTGTATCCTTGCAGCTTTGAGCTCTGCGTGGAGGACTGCGAGGCCGCCATTGCACTGGACAAGCTGTGCGTGAAGGCTTACTACCGGCGAATGCAGGCCAATGAGTCCCTGGGCAACAACATGGAAGCCCTGAAGGACTGCACCACTGTGCTGGCCATCGAGCCCAAGAACATCGAGGCCAAGAAAAGCCTGGCCAGGATCAACGAACGTCTGCGCAAGATTGGTAACTATAATCCAACAATCGATCATTTACTATAAGATATTACCTAAAGTTAGTCAATTTCATTAATTTTAATTACCTAGTAATCTAGTTTTGACTTATACTATGTCCTCGTTTTCATTGGCTTTCTTACAGCCACCAAAAGTGGGCCAAACTTTACGCCCGATCGTCCTGGCATGATTGACATCTTGCCAATCGACAAGCCTGTTTATAAGCGCTCCAAGAAGGCAATGCGCCGTGTACCCGTTGTAGACGTGGTATCCCCTCGTGGTATTAGCGATGATAGCAACAAACTACGCATTTCGGATGAGGACATAGACAAGATATTTAATAGTAATTGCGGCGCAATCGAGGAAGTGAAAAGATCAAAACCACAGCCGATGCCAGACAAACCAAGTCCACCCAAAGCTGAGGCCATTGCTGCGTCCTCCAAAGAAGCCAAGATTACCAAGCAGTCTGCGGTCAAAGTAGCTCCAGTTGTGGTAGCCCCCAAAGAAATACAGAAGGATACCACGAATGTGCCTGAATCCGACAACGAGACTAAGCCGAGTTCACCCAAAAAGGCGGCTGTCGAGGTCTCCAAGGTTCAGCCTGCAGTTTCTACACCAAAGACCACACAACAAGGCAGCCCAGAAGTCAAGGCGCCAAAAGTCACTACCATGCAAACTGAAAAAATCGAACAAACATCAAGCAACAACGCAATGCCACCCAGTCCAATAGAGGTAGGTTCGCTCAAAAACAAAGCCAAGCTATTATTAAACCATATCTTTATGATTTAGCGCTCCTTACCGCCTGCACCCACGGGCACCGCACAGTTCCATGTCACCTGGAAGGAGCTGAGTGGTCCGCAGAAATACCAATACTTAAAGTCTATTGACGTGCCGAATCTGTGTAAGATCCTGGGAGCAGGCTTCGATTCGGACACGTTCGCGGACCTGCTGCGCACCATTCACGACTACTATGTACCAAATAAGGAGCCAACCACGGCGGCTGTGCTGCTGGAGGTCAGCAAAAATGACGAGTTCACCATTTTGGCCATGCTCATGTCCGCAGAGGAGAAGAAAAGTAGGTGGCAAAGCGTAATTCGCACAATTTTGTTTTGATGTCATGCGTCTTCCCTTTTCATAGTGGTTTCGTCTATCTTCAACGCCATCAAGAACTGGCCAAACAAGAATCCAGCTGTGCTCGACAACCTCTTCAAGGATTACGGAGTAGCCTAAGCCCTGGAATGTTTCAAGTTTAAATGTACTTATGTTGCTTCAAATTGTTAGCTCAAAAACCAACACTAAACACTAAACACTAAAATACAACGAGGATGTGTAGATAGGATCCCAATACGTTACGCAGAATGCGAAATGTGTTTATTTCAACGCTTGTTAGATACGCTAAGTTACGCTAGTTACACTCGCTGGGAATTTCTCGGTGTGACTCATGTTTTAGCCTAGTATAAGCCGAAAATCCAATATGCAAAAGACCATTTGAGCAAACAAGCCGTTCTTGCCCGACCAGACCATGAATATTGAATAACCAATTGAGTAATACGAATTACGAATTAGTGTAATTTACATAAATCAGCGCATTAATTCAATCTGCGAAGCCACCTAAAATGGGCCTGCCAGCAAGAACAACAACTCCATTAAGCGACGTTAAGTTGGAAGCGCTGATCAGTCGGTTTATCCGATCCGCGCACATATCATTACAGCGACACCATCATCGCAGGAGCACCAGAAGGGGCCCCCAACAAAGCAGAAGAGGAGGGAAAATCTCGGCGAGAACCGCGGACCGAGGCACCCGGGCGGCCCACTAATTGCGTGAGAGCTGCTGCACTAAGCACAGGGGCCGGGTTTTACTTAAGCCCATTGTGTCGCCGCTAGTTATAATTTAATTTACATTTTTCTTAACCAACGCGGGCTGCGATTTATCAATTTCTCGCCGCGAGAGAATCCGCGAGAGCGCTTCATCCAGGGTTGTCGCTCCATTTGGCGCCCGGATAGCTGCCAGTCGAGCTGGAGCCATTCGAGTGATGGAATGATGTGTACCCTGTTCTGGCTTTTGATTTATTTTGCTCTCTGATCTGCTGCTCTCTCAATCAATCATCTTTAATCCAGATACCTATGCTGAACCGCTTTTAACAAGCCGCATCATTTTGATGCAAGTTAAATCTTCATGTTTCTATTTTCGATAAATCCCGCCCAGCTGCCGTTCCTCGGAGCACGAAGCTCCGAAGCTGCAAGCTGCGATCTCCAAGCCGCGATCTCTAGGCGCAGTGGCAACCCCCGATTGAGCCGCGCTCCGAAGAGACCGATTCCACGAGTCCAAGCGAGCGAGGTGGAACGGGAATCGAGCGAGCTGGGGGCTATCGCTCATTCGAGATTTGCTGTCGAACCGACTTGGTGCAGTCGCTCCGCGGATCCGAGATCGCGGTTAATCGGGGGAATCGAAAGAGGCGGCTAGTTGGCGCGACTTTAGAGGCAGTGCATCGAGTATACGGAGCGTAAAACATCGACTATAACCGACAGCGACTATAACACAGTGAAGCCACAGCACAGATTCGTAAACAATCACAGTAACGGCGATTCGTGCGAGTGTAAGTGTAAGTGAGTGTGCGGGTGTGCCAGTGTGTGTGCGTCTAATTGGAAGGCGACTTTAGCTAATCCCAGCTAATCCAAACCAATCGCAGTGATCAAATCTTTTGGCCAATGCATCCCATCCAATAATCCAATAGCCACGCTGGTGATTGAGTTCTGAGTGCAACATGTGTGTGTAGAGTGAAGTGGCGATTTCACTGCTGTGACAAGTGTTTGGGCAGCCACTGTGGCGTATACGTAACCCCGAATCTGGCCAAAATCGGTGCACCTATCCACACACATCTGTACATCCGTACAGCGAGACAATGGGCCCAGCCTCCCACTGCAAATCAAATGGCAATCAGCCGTAGTTCCCCCCACGTTGTTCGGTGTTCAATGTTCGGTGAAGTCAAAAAAAAAATAATTATAAAACAATAAGAATGCGGCAGAAACGGGTTTCATTCTGCATTATTTATCGCTTTTGTTTGCCGTCGCCAAGTGCACGTCTTCATTCCATTAGTTCGATCGTTATGCTCTCGGTAGCCGGAGATTACTCCGATCTGCGATCTCCGATCTGCGACTATATCTTCGGCTCAGCCAGTGCCAAGCACTAAAAAGCCAAAACAGCCAAAAGCAGCAAAACACACGAGAAGATCGGCAAAATAAAGGCAAACAGCTAAAACGTGTCCCATAGCCCAAAAAGACGCTAGCAGCGAGCCATCGGGCCAAGACATAAAGTCAACCGGTTGGTTTGCTTTTCGAGCACCAGCCACAGTTACTGAAAACAGAAAAAAAAAGAAAAAATACAGAAAAATAACTGAAAAAAAATGGAAAAAACAGAAAATCGGAGAGCAGTATGTAAAATTCAGAAGAAAAAAAGTCAAGTCGAGATACTTATAAATAACAATCTAGATGGCGAAGAAGTTGGCTCTGGCTGTGACTCTGAAAGCTGTTTAGCATAGTTTATTTTGGCGCTAATGGGCGGGGGAGGGGCTGAGGTCCGGCTAACTGGAATCGCGGCCGCCGAAAAGATGCTAAATATGCGATCAATAACAAATAAGAAATAACAAATGGAATATTCCATGCCATCCCGATCGGGCACCGACTTTCTTTTCGCCTCTCTCACATCCGCCACATTTGCATTCCAAATGAAATCCTAAGCGCACTCCACTCCACATCCAGTTCAAATTTGGGTTTGACCAGCGCCTTATCACTCCTTGAGTGACTCATGTCAAGTGACGCAGTTCCGTCTAGGGACTAAAATACATAGATACATAGATTGAAACATATGCTCTCGGCCAGATCACTGCTCCCATATTTGAGCACTTGGTTAGGCAGTCGGTGCTAATTCCCTTTATTGTCGACGAACATCTTGATAAACTCATCTGGACGAGATTTTGGGCTGGGCGGCTGGTCAAATTGAAGTCATGGGTTCCAGATTTTGGCCATAGTAGAGCGGCGGTGTGCTGGCCATAATTGACTTGTTGGCCGAGTGAATCCCATGCCAATCCAGCGGCAATTAGCACAAAAACAACATACCAACAACGTACCAAATACAATTTATTCATATTTATGGCTCAATTTTACCGCCGCTTACGTGCAATCGTGTTTTTGAGCCGCCGCACGCCATTTGAGAGCACTATAGGTCGCTCGCAGATTTGCTTTATTTGTTTATTGAAATGCTAATAAAACGCTAAATGCGCCGGCATGATGAGATGGCCGATTCGGAGCCTCAGAAGCCTCAAGGATGACTTTAGGCCACGACTCTAGTGTCTCAGTCGAAAAGCCCAAGAAACCACCAACTTCCGACTCCGTCATAGAGGCAAAGCACCAATCAATAGTCGGACAGCAGCTACAGGTTTCTTTGGATTTATTTTGTTTTCATTTCTGCTGGCATCTTCAAGTGAAACTCGAGTCACGATCGCAAGTCTGGTTTGAGTTTGAGTTTGGGTTTCGGTGGGGTTTATTTTTAGTTTGCCCTGCCGCCGACTAAATCAAATCACTTGAGCCATTCATTTTATTGTTATAGGAGGAAGCGTTCTTTATCCGACGGGCAAACAGCCGCGGGACAAGTCTATCCGCACATACACATGAACCTACATGAAAGCCAAGGCGTTAATTCAATCAAAATCATTGCGACAGCCAGCCATGACAAAGCGAAGGCAAAGTCCCGCCTGGTTCAGAAACCACTTTCGGTCATCGGATTGCACGAGCGAGCAGCTAAAATCGATCCAAGGCTGGCCACAGACCATTACGAAACCCACAAGTAACCACATGTCACCTGAAGTCACCTAAAGCCACCCGAACTCCTCGATTTCGGCCAACTAACGCAGATCCCTTAATATTGCGCATACGCCGCGTGTTTCCAAACACCTTTTGTAGCATACATTTTGGCTTATCTGCGCTGCAATGTGGCCGGGCATTCCAGCCACTTTGCTCTCCAAAATTCCGGGCTCTGTGTCACTCTGTGCATTCGCATCCACTGCAAATCGGCAGTCACGTGCTCCCTGCAAATTAGCAGACGCTCCACATCGGATGAGCATGAAACGATGATGGAGTCGTGGCGCTCAGTGGCGGATAAGCCCCCTCACAGACGAGTTTCATCGAAATCGCAGCACTTATCTGGCACTGGTTTCTCTTTTTGCGTTGTTCTGATGCCAGACATCCCAGATATCAACTTGCAGTATACACATGTGCCTATATTCTGCATCGCAGCAGTCGCATTTGCACGCGGACCTTGTGTTTTTGTGTACTTTCCGACTTGGGGGAGGATTTCTTTGGGTATTCATGGTGAACTTGTGCCAATTTCCGATTGGTAATCATATAGCCAAGTTCTATAGCTGGAGCAGCCATCTTAAGTCAATTTCATTTTATTTTGTTTTATTTCATTTATGAATATGGGATCCCCTTTGGTTTTTGTACTTTCCCCACCTTTGCTTAGAATTTCGTTTTGTCGTTTCCTTGAAAATGTTTTAGTTTAAAACTTGCCACTTCCTGTGACATTAAAAAAAAACATTTGCAAGGGAAACTTTTCGGCGAAATTCTTGAGCTTATCACCGGAAATGAAATTTAAATTTCAAAATCATTTAATCCACACATTTAAACGAGATGAAGCAAGGAAAAGGGTTTTTTCCCGGGCATTGAAATGCTAGATTTAAGCTGACTTTGCTCTACTTTATGAATGCCAGATAACGTTAATCGTTTTGTGCTTAAATCTTTAACATTTCATCACTTCCTTGATGTGCCCAATTGGCACTTGGAACCCAACCATCACCGCCGGCACTTCAGGGTCTCATCTCTCTGCTTTTTTTTAGACCCACCAGACGACCATCAGACATGCTGTAGCCACCGGACAGGATGCTCTGAAGTGACTCGAATATGGACCTTGATTTCTTCGAACTCTGTAAGTAGAAAGCGCCCAAATCGACTGCCAAATCCATTCAATTACCGCAAGTGTTTGAGTGTTTGTGCCCGAATCCAAATGGGGTCCTTGTAGTGGCCCCGTTGAAGGCTGGCCCGGCTCTCCTCGTCATTGACAGCCAAAGTGGATACTAGAAATAGATAAGTTGGGGTAGGGGTGCCTCTTGTCCCACAGCTACTCTTGGCCAGAAAGGGCAACCCACTCTGGGTATACCCGCTCTTGAGTGTCAATACATCCATATACCATGAGCTATGAAGTCGAACATTTTAAACTGCTTCTAATTAAAGTTGAGAACTTTGGTTCTTAAGGAACACAGGAGAAGGGGATGCAGGATTAGGGATATATTGCCAAAGGCGAAATCCCTCATTTCCAGCCAAAGCTATAACCATCTGTTCAAATAATTCAAGTATAAATTGATTCAGATTCATTCAGTGCAGAGAAAGAGTATTCAAAATGAGCAAGTTATGGATCCAAAGCCAAAGGTTCTGCTCTCGTACACCCACCTACATAGGAGCAGGCGGACTGAGGCAATCAGGATATATGATAGCTGGAACCGTTTAATATATTCCCATACAATTCCGACTGCATGCCACTTGGGCGGCACACGAAAGGAGCAGGTTGTTTGATCAATAACCCGACTCCGGGGTACGGAAGCCCAAATATTTGCACTCCGGCTATGAATCCGCAGGCCGCAGTCAGTGCCCAGATGTTTCCTGTCCATGTGCGACGTGTCGCGAGTGCCCAGAGTGCCCAGTGACTAAGCAAACACAAGAGATAGTCCATAGCCCAACTTGATAGATTGTGGAAGCAGTTTTGCTAGAAACAGGAGCATTTGCTAACTAATTTACCGCAGAACAATTGCACAAACAGTAACTGCGATCCAAAGCCCTGAATGCGATGATCTGCTGCTGGAGTTTCGCCGATCCGAGGGCTCCCATTTTCATTCCGAGCAATTAGGTTTCGTTTTCATCGGCTGTTGTTACCATGCCGATCCGCTGGCAGTGGACTCCATAGTTTGATTATTAGTTTTACGGCCCGTTTCGGGCATTTTCGCTGCTCAGCCAGTTGTGAAGAGTGCATCAACCGTATGCTCGCTCATACGTGCGTTAGATAATTGTTCCATCGGATGCAGCGGATCGCAGCAGCAGCAGCAGCAACTCAGCAGCAACTCAGCAGCAACATCAGCAGCAGAAGCATCGAAGTTGAATTGGGAATCGAATGAGGTCTGCATGGATGCTGGCAGTTAGAGCCAGGTAACTTGGCCATCAGTGCGCGCCAAGTCGCCGAGTGGAGGCAAGCCGCGATTTGGAGTCCTGCAGACGCATCTATAAGCCACCATTAGCTATGGACTATCCCAAGAACCTGAGCGGTAATGCATAAGCATAGCATAATAAAGCGAATCCCCCAACCGCAGCACCTGCATAAATTACACAATACAACTCACTTTCGGCACGTCAACAATCCGCTTGGCCAAGTATCGATCAAACACAGAGCGGGAATTTCAGGGCTTATCAGCGGCTGCTCCCCGTTTTCCAGTGCCCCGAAAATGAATATTTTTTTGATTCAACTATAATTATCTGCGGACTGGTGAACTGGTGGACTGGCTGGTAGACGCCCCCTCAGAAACGTGCCACACTTAATTTCCCCATAATTGAAATGTTTTTCTGCCATTCTGATTCGCAGTCTGAGCAGCTCGCGATTCCCGGACTTTGCTCTACTTCGAAAGATAATAAAATATTGGATGTCAATATTTACCCATTTACTCCTTGCCCCCGCAGCACTGCATATAGAATTTGTATATTTCTCCGGAACAAACTGGCTACTTGAGAGCCCAATGGCTCTATACGCCAAGTAGTAGTAGGTTCCACGTAGTCTTGTAAAATTAAACCACACTTATGCCACTGTAACTTCTACATCTGAGCTCAACATCCAGAACTATTCAGATTTCTCTAGTTTCCCAAGTAATTCCCAAGTAACACTGTGTTACACTTAGAGAAATCTATACATTTTCTGATCTAATCAGCACGTTTTGCACGGTTGCAGCTCCCCAAGATCTGGATGACACGGATCTGGATCTGCTGGTCCAGGGGGCTTTCGCCGATGGCATCCAGCTAGGGCACAGTGGCCACAATGGTCACCTATCTGCCGGAGGAGGAGTACACTCCCACATGGAGTCGCCGCACACGCCGCCCATGAACGGCTTAGATGCCCACCTGAGCAACACCAGCCGCGTGGGCAGCACGCCCGTGGCGGCGCAGGCCCAGAGCCACGTGCATCCGCAGCTGCCGGAGAGTCCGCCGGACTCGCAGCCCGCCTACAGTCCGCTGGGCGAGGCCCATGGGATGGCCATGCCGCTCCAGCGAGAGCTGATCTACCCGGGCCTGGCGCCCATGCAGCACCAGGCCAGCATGCTGCAGACGGATCTGGGCCAGTACGCCTCTCCGCCGCAGCAGCAACACCACTTTGCGGCTCCGCAGACTGATGTGCGGATCAAGCACGAGTCCGAGCTCATCATAAACCCGAGCAACTTGCTCGGCCACCAGCAACAGCAGCAGCAGATGCAACAGCAGCAACAGCAACAGCAGCAGCAGCTGAACGAGCAGATGTTCAACCCACACCAGCAGCACCAGGACGGAATCCTCCAGGACCAGATGCTCTACTACGACAATGGAGCCGGGGCGGGGATGTACGCGTCCGGCAGCTACCAGAACCTGTCCACCTGCACCCTGACCTCCGCCCTGGGGCTGGGGGATCGCGTCCAGGTGATCGGCACCAGCCAGTTGTCCCTGAACCGCGTGTCCGCTCCCTCGACGCCCGTGCACTCCTTGTCGCGCAAGCGCAAGATGTCCACGCAGCTGGATTGCCCGGATTTTGCCAGTGCTCCCAAGGTGGATGCGGGTCTGCAGATGAGTCCCCTGCGCTCCTCCCACCACTCGCTGGCCACGCCCACGCCGGCGCCCTCACACTGTTCCGCCTCCGTCTCGCCAGCCCTGTCTGCCGTGAACTCCCAGGCGGACAACAGTCTGGACGGACAGCCGAGCGGCGTGGCCACTGGCTCCGGTTCGGGATCGGGTTCGGGATCCGGCAGCGAGGCGGGCGATCCGGCGGGGGGCCAGTGCATACGGTTCAACGGCTTCCAGCCGGAGAACTGGCACAAGCTGTTCGACCAGAGCCTCCAGGAGCTGTCTGTGATCTACTACCGCGTGGACGCGGACAAGGGCTTCAACTTCAGCGTCTCGGACGACGCGTACGTGTGCCAGAAGAAGAACCACTTCCAGGTTACTTGCCATGCGCGCCTCCAAGGCGATGCCAAATTCGTGAAGACACCGTCCGGCTTCGAGAAAATCAAATCCTTCCACTTGCATTTCTATGGCGTCAAGTTTGAGGCGCCCAACCAGACGATCCGCGTGGAGCAGAGCCAGTCGGATCGCTCCAAGAAGGCCTTCCATCCCGTTCCGTGAGTACATATAGCTATATATAGGTGTATATATCATATAACAACTCCTCCCACAGCATCGATCTCCAGAAGCACATCGTCAGCAAGATCACCGTGGGTCGTCTGCACTTCTCGGAGACGACGAACAACAACATGCGCAAGAAGGGTCGTCCCAATCCGGAGCAGCGCTTCTTCCAGCTGGTGGTGGGTCTGCATGTGCACACGATCTCCGGTAACTTCCCGGTGGTGAGTCACGGCAGCGAGAAGATCATCGTGCGTGCCTCCAATCCGGGTCAGTTCGAGTCCGACGTGGATCTGTGCTGGCAGCGAGGTCTGACCCCAGAGTCCGTCTTTCACACGGGCCGCGTGGGCATCAACACGGATCGGCCGGACGAGAGCCTGGTGGTGCACGGAAATCTCAAGGTGTCCGGCCACATTGTCCAGCCGAGCGACAGTCGCGCCAAGCAGGAGATCGGCGAGCTGGACACCTCCGTGCAGCTGCGCAACCTGCAGAAGATCCGGATAGTGCGCTACCGCTACATGCCGGAGTTCGCCGTGCACTCGGGTCTCCGGCGGGAGAGCGACACTCGGGAGGTGGAGGACACCGGCGTGATTGCGCAGGAGGTGCGCGAGGTCATTCCAGACGCGGTGCAAGAGGCTGGCAGCGTGGTGCTGCCCAACGGAAACGTGATTGAGAAATTCCTGCTGGTCAACAAGGTGGGATCCATTCCCCAATGCCTTTAATTCTTTACTAACCTTCGAACCCTTCTCAAGGACCGCATCCTGATGGAGAACATTGGAGCCGTGAAGGAGCTGTGCAAGGTGACCTGCTCGCTGGAGACGCGCATCGAGCACCTGGAGCGTGCCAACATCGGCCAAAACAGCCAGCAACTGCGTGCCAAGGATCTGCTGGAGCCGCGCTGCATCCTGCCGGAGCGAGCAGCCATCACGTCCTACGGCAGTCGGCGCGATGGGTACGAGGTCTGCTCCAGCCGCTCCCTGCAAATCGTCATCTTCCTGCTGATCATCGTAATGGCAGCCTGGTAAGTTGCAGCTTGGAGCAACATCATGCATGTTTAGCATATTAAATAACCACCATTTCCACATCCTGTAGTCTCGCGGCGGTGTCCACTCTGTACTTTGTGGAGCACAACAAGCAGCAACAGGCGGACGGCTTCTTTGGCGCCGGCATGTTCCGCCAGGAGGCGGGTCCAACGCACCTGAGCGACGAGGAGCGCCACTACTTCCACAACCTGCACACGCTCTTCAAGAACAAGACGCACGGACCCTGGCCCATTCGACAAATGTACGCCACCAGCACCTCGCGTCCGCCCGGATCCCGCCCAGCCGAGGAGGAGGCGGAGGACCTGGCGGCGGTGCTAACCAAGCCACAGGTGTCCGCTGGCCAGCAGCAGCAGCAGCAGAGTCTGAAGCACGGGGTCATCACGACGACGGCACCGCGATTCAGCAACAAGACCATCAGCAGCAAAAAGGGCAAGTGGCCGCCAACCCAGGAGGTGCTGCGTCAGGCGGCGGGTCAGAAGCTGCACCTACCTCAGCCGGTACATGTGGTTCCTGCTGCACCAGCTAAGGCTCCTCCAGCTGCCCTGAACGACACAGTGGCCTCCACGGAGAAGCCGCCCCAGGCCATTCCGCTGCCTCAGGACTTTGAGAATAACTCCATTGACATCGATGCCCAACAGAAGCAGTCGCAGCTGAAGCTGCACGAGCACATCGTGGTAGTGGGCACCATCGCCAGTCCCGCCTCCGATGCCTATGATTCCAATTCTCCTTCCGCCGCCGCACATCCCATTCGCAAATTCAATCCTGGAACCGTCTACACCCACGTCTACAAGACGGTATCGCCCCCAACGGCCAATCTGGCACTGACCACCAACAAGGTGAGCACCGAGTCCGCCCAGAGTCCACTAGCCCAAGCTCTGGACGTGCCGCCACCGGCTCTTCCCGTGAGAAACAGCAGCGACAATCCCGATGCCCTGGATTTGCAGAACCTGAGCAACACCAACGAGTCAGTGGACAACCCCATCACCCAGGTGTTCGGATTCGAGTACCAGGAGGCGGGCCTGCGGGAATCCAATCTGGGCCGGCGGTCTGCAAGTCAGCGGAGTCTGGAATGGATCAGGCAGAAAGCCATCAAGACGGCCATCTTCGGGCAGCCGGCGGAGTGCAATGGGGATGAGTCGGTTAGCGACAATTGTCAGGTAAGTTGTTTAGCTGGAATGACGCACATCAAGTGGCTATAACATGCTGTATCCTCTCTAGTCCGTCTGTTTTGAGGAACTGCCGCCGACTCAGCCTCAGCCAGACAACGTGGATGCCAATGTGAAGGAGCAGCACGTGGAGGACGATCTGCAGTCGGCGGAGGAGCAGGAGCACGATCCGGACATCGTAGAAACCCAACCCGCTGCCTCGACAGGCAATGAGACCTCCGCCGCTCTGGAGGCCCAGCCGGGATTCCTTGGCAAGAGCTCACACAGCACCGACGCCCTGACCAAGAAGTTTCCCCAGCAAACGGAAACGGTGGCAGCAGACCGAGCCAAGGACGATCCCGTCTACCGCCTGGTGCAGTCCACCTCTGGGCAGGATCAGGCGCCCAAGTCCGACGAGTCCGTGCTGCCGCCCTTCCAGCTGGACTGCTGGAGTGTGTCCAGTTGCGTTCTGGCGGCCCAGTACAACCACACCATTGACGTGGAGCAGTTCTGTCCCACCTTGGGCAGTTACCTCAATGTCAGCTATGTGGTTCCGGTGTCGCGATATCTGCAGGCCAGTAGCCTGGAGCTCCATCTGAGGTTAGTTGATGACTCTAGAAGAGAAGTATCCGTATTGGCTAAGATAGTATCTCAAAGATACTGTTACTAGTCTCCAGCACAAATACAAGGACTGTTAATGAATCCTTCACAATCATATCTCTTCTATATCCAACAGCTCCAACAAGCCGCTGCAGTGGTCCATCTGCGTCGACGAGGATCAGGCCAAGCCGAGTGCCAACGCCCAGCTGAACGAGGACGATGAGCCCGAGTCCACCAGCGGAGTGAAGATCCTCAAGCAGCAGGGCAAGAACAAACTGAGCCTGGCCCTGGATCTTCCCGCACGTGGCTACTTCCTACGGGAGTTCATGCTCCGCGCCAGCCACGACCTGGAGCAGGTGGGTTTTCCGGGCTCATTTCCGCAAAATCCAGCGACTATAGCCTTCTTTTTGTTGCAGCAAAAACTGTGCGACGACAACGCTCACCTGGCAAACCCCATACTCCAGTACAACTTTAGGATCGTAAGAGAATGTGATTAGTATACAGCTTAATTTATGGCACGGACCGAATCTGAACTCCAAAAATATGTGCGTGTGCTGCATGTTTCGATGTTGCGGATGTGTCCTGGCACCCAACGCGGAAAAATCGTTTGAATTAGGAAAATTCGAAAATTAAATAATCAAAAACTGTTGATCAGCGAGCGGAAGTTGAAAATGAATACATTTATACGTATAGAAAACAAATCATCAATAAATGCAAAACAATTATCGACCATTTAAATAAAATATGTAGAGAAATCTTTTAAGACCGTCTTTTTAATTCCTAGTAGTCATATAAAACATTCCTAAGAATCCGAAATATGAAATACTATTATTAAATTGATTAGCCAATTTTATAAAAAAAAAACCCAGCAAAATGTGTACGTCATAATAATGCACTTTACTATTAAACAAAAGGAAAACTTAACTGATAAACGACCGGCGACTCTCTAAACGGCGAACGGCTGGTCCTTGCCATCCTCGTGGTATTTGATGTATGTTTCCCCGTGGGTGAAGTCCTTGGTTCCCTCCAGGCGACCACGGGGCGGGGCCTTCTCGTAGTCGAAGGCCTTTTCGGACTTGCCGAACAGCTGGTTGGCCATCTCGATGTCCTCACGGTACTTGCCCACGACCACCTTCTTTCCAGTGAGTGGGTCCGTTATGTCACCCAGCGGATAGACCACCTTTTCCACGTTGTGCGTGATAAGGCGGGTGAGGCGCTCGGGGAGTTCCCGTATCAGGACCACGTCCCCGGTCTTGCACACCTTCTGCGGATCGTGGGCGAAGTAGAACTCGTCCTTTTTGAAGTACTGCAAGTAAAGTATATGAAAGTATATGAAATCTCCTGAGGCGAGATCTTATGTATGTTTTGCCGACCATATTTAGGTTCTTGTCCAGCTCCATGCGGCGAATGCGAATCTTGGAGGCATTCTGCTTGATGCAGGGCATGCACTGGCCCATTAGAAGGAGTCCTCGCCTCGACATTACGCTGCAGGACTTTGATTTAAAAGTTTAGCAAAAATAAACAACCGGTTGAAAGCGACAGCTGGTCGATCACTCGCGATAGTATCGATATCAATATTTCGATTGAAACTATAAGTTCTTCTTCTTATGCAGCTGTTTTAGATTTCAAAATTCCCGCCAATAGCAATTGCATGTAAGCTCCTGTTAGAAAGTAGGCAAGGTTGACTTTTCATAATAATAAACAAGTGGATCCTTGGACATAACTGTTGCACTTTATTATTAACAAATTAAGAGCTATGAACAACTTAATTTCGAATGATAGTTAGAACGTACTAAACAATAATTAAGAGTGGTTATTCTAAACTTATATGTATTAAAATGTATTTTATTTACAAATAATACAAACTTTTAATTAAAAATGTATTTAACAGGTTGACTCACGAAGACATATCGCAAGATTGTCACGTACGTATCGGTATCTGCTTGCAATGCAGTGCTGCGCAAAGCTATCGTAGTACTTATCGATAGACCGCGCGCTCCACGTGTTTTTCGTTCATTTTCTCGCAGCGCGCAACACGTGCGGAGGTTTCTCTCCGTCTATTAGTGGATTTAGCAGAAAACGTAGATAAAATGGCCGACGTGGGTAAGTCTCGAAAGTGATAAATTAAAAGAGGCCCCAATTAAACGGATAATACGCCCACAGAAGTACGCAAGGAGAAGAAAAAGAAGAAGATCAAGGAGGAGCCCTTGGACGGCGATGACATTGGCACGCTGCAGAAGCAGGGCAACTTCCAGATCAAGCCATCCTCCAAGATCGCCGAGCTGGACACCTCGCAATGGCCGCTGCTCCTGAAGAACTTCGACAAGCTGAACATCCGTTCCAACCACTACACTCCGCTGGCTCACGGATCGTCGCCCCTGAACCGCGACATCAAGGAGTACATGAAGACGGGCTTCATCAACCTGGACAAGCCCTCCAACCCCAGCTCTCACGAGGTAGTGGCCTGGATCAAAAAGATCCTCAAGGTTGAAAAGACGGGCCACTCCGGCACTCTGGATCCCAAAGTCACGGGTAAGTAAACCGCGTGCTCGCCTCCCCCCGTACAAACCTAACCTCATTGTGTGCCGCGTGTTTTTTTTTCCTGCAGGTTGCCTGATTGTTTGCATCGATAGGGCTACCCGTCTGGTAAAGTCCCAGCAGAGCGCCGGTAAGGAGTACGTGGCCATCTTTAAGCTGCACGGAGCCGTGGAGTCGGTGGCCAAGGTGCGTCAAGGCCTGGAGAAGCTGCGCGGTGCCCTCTTCCAGCGACCTCCGCTCATCTCCGCCGTAAAGCGTCAGTTGCGCGTTCGTACTGTCTACGACAGCAAGCTGTTGGACTACGATGAAAACCGCAATATGGGTAAGTCAGAAATTTCGTTTGTCTACTTTCGTCCAGAGCTGGTGCGTTGCTGCTGGATTAGTTTATCCTGCAGAGGTGCAGCCCGCTCAAGCCAGTGAAACACCAGTATTTGCCTAACTACGCAAATGCACAATGTAATTGTTAAAACCTCGTCTTTTTCTCTTCTCCAATTCTGCCTACTCACGTGATCAGGTGTTTTTTGGGTTAGTTGCGAGGCCGGTTCCTATATCCGTACCATGTGCGTCCATTTGGGTCTCGTACTGGGTGTCGGTGGCCAGATGTTGGAGCTCCGTCGTGTCCGCTCGGGCATTCAGTCTGAGCGCGATGGTATGGTGACCATGCACGATGTTTTGGACGCCATGTGGCTGTACGAAAACCACAAGGACGAGTCTATGCTGCGACGTGTGATCAAGCCGCTCGAAGGTCTGCTGGTCAACCACAAGCGCATCATTATGAAGGACAGCTCTGTAAGTTTGGGAACTGGGTTTATACGAACTACCCCATGATATTAAGCCGGCAGGTGCTTGCAATCCCCACGGGCACCTGTGACTATGATTGGGAACAACAAAGCTGCTGATGTGTGTATGTTGGGCAGCGCTGTGATCTTGCGCGCTTGACAAAGATTTTTCGGTCGACATTTTCTCCAGAAAAAAACCCCCTTTTGATGTCCACTAACAGCCTCTTCTTTCGCCAGGTCAACGCCGTTTGCTATGGTGCCAAGATTACATTGCCAGGTGTCCTGCGCTACGAGGATGGCATCGAGATCGATCAGGAGATCGTCATATGCACCACCAAGGGCGAGGCCATTTGCCTGGCTATCGCCCTCATGACCACAGCCACCATGGCCTCCTGTGACCATGGTGTGGTGGCCAAGATCAAGCGAGTGATCATGGAGCGCGACACATACCCACGCAAGTGGGGATTGGGCCCAAAGGCGTCGGCCAAGAAGGCGCTCATTGCCGCCGGCAAGCTAGACAAGTTCGGAAGGCCCAATGAAAACACACCGAAGGAGTGGCTGACTGGTTATGTCGACTACAATGCCAAGAAGCCAGCAGCTCAAGAAGTTACCCCCTCGAATGGCTCCAGTGAACCCAGCAAAGTAAGTTTTTTGAAATCGGTTTCATTCCGCTTTTCAGTTACTTACTAAATGTGTTCCTGCAGCGCAAGTTAAGCACCTCCAGCGTTGAGGAAACTGCGGCGGTCGCGGTATCCGACGAGACTCCTTCCAAGGACAAAAAGAAGAAGAAGAAGAAGCACAAGGGCGATGAGGAGGCCCCAGAAGCTGCTGAGGAGGAGGCAGAGCCAGTAGAGAAGGAGAAGAAAAAAAAGAAGAAGAAGGACAAGGATAGGGAGAAAGACGAAGCTCAGGAATAGAAATCTATAGTTTCTGTAGGATTAGGTTTTAAAGAGAACTCTACGCTTTTTTGTAGAGCCACCTACCAATTGCTAGCTGTTAGGTTTAAGGAGTGTTTTTATGTGTAGAAGTGCATACAAATTACAAATGCATTTAAGTGACATTCGCAATGCAATAAATTGTATATTTTATTGTGGAACTCTTTTGCTAGTTTTTTAAGGACTCAGCTTTTTCCTAGGTTTTTTTCAGTTAGAAAGGCAGGGCTCTGCAGACTAAAGGTGAGTTTCATATTACATATTTGAGTGCCTTCAAGTGTGGCTTTCCCATGCGTTATCTGATGAGCATTAACTTTCGCCCCTATCTGAAATTGAAACTTCTCATGTTGAATGCGAGATTGGTCTTACTGAAAATAACGCAAAATCGGAAAGCTCATTTGAGTTGTTTGATTACCTGCTGACTTCTTATTAACTTAATTTTTGTTTCCATTTCTTGTAGCTTGGAATTCTTCTCAAAGGACAAAGCGGAGTGACAGTGATCATTAGGTTAGTTTCAATTTGATAATTATTTTTAGATTGTAATAGTTCTGATGAGCATTAACTTTCGCCCCTATCTGAAATTGAAACTTCTCTTGTTGAATGCGAGATTGGTCTTACTGAAAAACTAAAAACTATAACAAATGTGGGCTATCTTTGTCTGAATCCAATATAATTCAAATTCCAATATATATTTACAGATCAGCGGAACAAAATCTATAAACGTGCCTCAAATAAACATCGGAATTAAGGTGAGAACACATTCATTTCAAATTTTATCTAATTCTTATGATGAGCCTTAACTTTCGCCCCTATCTGAAATTGAAACTTCTCCTGTTGAATGCGAGATTGGTCTTACTGAAAATAATGTCGCTTGAAAACCACGAAAATTTGTTTGAAAGTACTCTAACCCAGTTTTTTGTATCCTCTTTACAGATTGGTAAATCATGTGATGTTGGACTGCTTTTTCAATAAAAGAGGTAAATATTAAACTACTAAATTTTACTTAAAAGTTTTTTAAGTGATGAGCATTAACTTTCGCCCCTATCTGAAATTGAAACTTCTCCTGTTGAATGCGAGATTGGTCTTACTGAAATGCCTCACATTTAAAAACAAGCCTCATTTTTTTCAATTGCATTTCTAAAAAGAGACTATATATTTTCAGATGGGCTCACAAGAGATTTTTTGAAAAACATTAAATACCACAGGAATTTGTAAAGGTAAATATACTTGCAACTAACTATTTCTTCTGCGAGAATCTTTCGTTCTGCTATAAAACCTTTAAATCTTTACTGATGTAAAAAAAAAACTGAATTATGTGGCATGATTTTCACATTAACCGCAACAAATCCTACTCCAATAGGTCCTACTGACAATTCTCACAAAATTCTAATGCACTCTGCCCAATATAATAACAACCTTGCCTAACAATTGACTCTCGTTTGCATTTTCAGTTCGCATGGCATGTTGTTGAGACAACAAGGTAAATAAAAAAGCTCGTTTGAAAAGTTTCTAGTGAAAATGTTGAAAAGAAAAAACTGAATTATGTGGCATGATTTTCACATTAACCGCAACAAATCCTACTCCAATAGGTCCTACTGAATGTTTTCACAAGAAACTAAATGTGTGATTTAACCAGACATTATTCTAAGTTAAGTATTTCTTCTAATTGCAGTTGTGCTTTTGGCGACTTTCCACTGACTTTGCTACAATTCAATTCCGTTACATGCACTTTTTCAGGTACAGCACTTTCCAAAACATCGTATTGTTAGAATCCTTTGAAAATCAAATAAAAGAAACAAAAGCACGTGACTTCTATTTAATTGGACTAGGTCATGCGTGCTCATAACCTAAAACAGCTGAAATCTTTGGCCTGCTTGTTTTGGGCGGGCAATCGTGGGGCAGGGGTGCAAAAAAAGCGCGCAAGAAGAAGAGGGACGGCCGTTGGATAAAGAACATAACCACCGACATGTGAATGTGAAAAATCAAGCACAATATCGATCTTTATATCGTATGGCAATGTTTGATTGTGGTCGGCCTGTTCAGATGTGTAAACACGTTTTTCGCGGACCCGAAAATATCAGCTTGAGTTTTTTCCTACCTAAGCAGCTCTGCGTTCCATTCCGACATCCCTTGCCGCGCTGCCTATCGGACGCCATGTTGGATTTATCGCAGTGTGTTTGTCTGTCACTATTTGTGTGTGTATTCGCCTATGCTTTTTTCCGTCGCGTTGTCAACGAGAACAGCAGGTTAATTGTAAAAATAATTTCAAACTTTGGGGCGCAGTTGCGGATTTACAATTGCCGGCGAACCAACAGACTCCAATTCGTGGCTCTCAGTGCAGGTAAGTGGACCCCAAAAGCTGCTAAATTGCAATGCAGCAGGACATTTGCCGGTGAGCGAGATTTTGTGCGGAGTGTAGAGGGTGCTTTTGAGTGACGCATGCGATCGTGTGCGTTTGTATCCATTGCGCCGCCATGTTGGATTTTCATTTTGAGGTTATTGATTAATTTTCCGCAAGACCGGGAATTGGTTTTAAAATAACCGTTTAGTGTCCAGAATTAATCAAGTGCACTCAATTATTAGGAAACCCATTCCAAAGTTAATATTGTTCGGGCGAGGGTGAATAGTTTAAGGTTTAGGCGCTCTTAACTTAAGCAACGTGGCAGGTAGAATATCGCTGCTGTTCAAAAAGCAGGAAGTACTGTACATCGTTTTTGTATTGAACTGATTTGCAATGGTATTCGCTTCAGTTATTTTAGTTTTATTTGCAGTTAATAGTTATCAGAACAGCCTATAGAATTAGTGTTGGTGAAAAAACAGTTTTAAATAAAATAGTTTTCTTTTAACTCTCCCTCTGCAGCATGTTTCTAATCTTTTCGCATACATAGACCAGGTATAACCCATTATCAGGTAGCTAAATCTAAATCATATGTTGAGTGTTGTAAAAACAGGACATTTTCCGAAGTTCTCGCCTTCTTTTTCCAACATATTCGCTTAACCAATTTATCGGTAATCGGAAGACGCACGTGCGCCACCCCCTCTCCATTCCAATCTTGCTGAAGCAACAACAACAGCCGCTAGTCCATGCCGTTCGTTCCCGCGAAATGTCTGGAAGTAAACAGTGGCCAGGGCTCGTACACGGGCCCACACACACACACACTCGCAAGCACGCATGTGGCGGTGACGCTGAGTCGGAATCGGGATTATTTTGTGATCTGATCGCAGTGCATTGCGTACTTGTGTGTGGCTGGCGAACTTCATGGCAACTGGAAGATGAATCCGTCGTGGAACTGATTCACCCAAAGTTTTGGCCACAGCTCGCTGTCAGAAAAAGTGCGGAAAGCAAAGCCAACATGTTTTGATGCTGCTCTTCGCATCGCAACGCATCTCGTGTTTGTTTGTGTGGGGGTGCGGCAAAAGGCGCTAAGCCAACAACAACAATCGTGAATACACCGTTTCTGTGATAGAAAGTCTGTTTGCAAAAAGTGCGTAACAAATAAAAATAATAAGTCATTTAGTCATGTATTTTACTGGCAAAAGTAACCTGTAAAATTGCAATTGAGTTGCATATAAAGCACACTTAACCTGTGTGTGTATCTGTTTTTTCGGCAAACTGCCTTAAAATTTGCAGACATAAAATTAGTTTTTTACTCCTAAAATAAGAACACCATAGTTCCTAATAATAAAATATATGTTTTTTTTGTGAAAATTTGCCATAGATTTTTAGTGTTGAATGGGATTATTATTTTCCGGCCAGTGTTGGTAAACCCGTAGTAATCAAGAGTGCAGTTAGCACTGCAAATTATCCTGGATTTTGAGGTTACAGTTTTGACAACCCGCATTAATGTCTTATTCCAGCATGACTTACGAACTGCCCCCCATCATATTGAAAGGCAAAGAACTGATCAAATACCGGCACCTCAAGCGAAAATACCCCGTGTCCAAGGGCTTCCTGCAGAGCAACTGGTGGAACGTCGAGAGGTTCATAGTGTACGCCCTCAGTCCCCGCTGCGTCATCAGAAACTATGCCTGGCGCCGGCGGCGCACCCACCGCGTCCGCATCATCCGGCGAGTCCGTATCCTGCTCTTCGATCCGCGTCTCAAGCGGATGATCAAACGCCGTCTGCAGAACGTGCGCCAGTGGTCTAGAAGCCTAGTTGGTTACTACAAGAAGATGGGCAGAATCGTAGAGCATGAAGAGACGGAGGTGTACCGCGTGGCAGAACCTCTGGGAGCCGAGGAGCTGTCCAAGCAGATGAAGCAGCAACTGGAGCTGCTCAAAACGGGCAAGAGAAGTCTGTCGCTCATTGAAGAAACAACTGCCATTGCGGAGGTGCCGCCTAAGAAGCCTAAGCAGATGCCCGATATCACCGAAGAAGCCAGGGTCATTAATGATAGCGATGATCGCCTGGATGCAGCGCCCTCCAAGGAGGCTGCTGAAAGGACACCCACAAAGTCGCCCGCGCAATTCGCCGCCTCCGAGGATGTTCCAACCCCGGCCACGCCCAGCAAGGAGCAAAGTGGCCAGACCAGCACTTGCTCCAGTGCCGAGAAGACAGACAAAACGGAAAAGGCCGGCGGGGGCAGTAAGTTCCTGGACATGCTCATTAGTAAGGTGCGCGTTAAGAACTTTGCGCGGGAAGACAATATGCCCACTGAACCCAGTGCGGTCACATTTTGCACATCCGAGGACGAGGGCAGCGAAGACTTCGTGGGCTTCGACGAGAGCGTTCATCAGCCGGGCATGCTGCTCACGCCGCTGGTGCCGAACAAATGCAAGACCACGGAGGGAAACTCCGCCTTTGTCAGCGAGTCATTGGACGCCTACATGCGGGAGCATCATATCAATGACTCGGATTCGCAGCAGGACGACAAGGACAAGTTGCTCGAGCCCATGGGACACGATGGTCAGGTAACTTCGCACAGCATGCCACCACCGATGGACATGCCAGCCGTTCCGGAGGCACTGCAGCGTCTGAGAACGGTGGGGGAGAGGCGGCAGTACTTGCAGCGTTGCAAGAACCACAAGATGGGAATCATCAACAACGAAGCCAATGTATACAGAGAGCTGCAGCGGAAGCAGCGCCAGCGAAAGGTGAAAATCGGTGCCATGCAAGCGCTTCAGGCTTCCGACTCCCAAATGCCATTCACCCGCCAAGGTTGGCAGGCGGCCAGTTATGTGGCCACCGAGCACTCCAACTACTACTATCAGGTGTGTTTTTGAAGGACACTTTTATTTGGACTTTTATCAATCAATTCCATATTTTCCAGGTAATACAAGTGGACGGTGAGATGGTGCGCCTGCCAGGCGCCCAGGGCAATAATTTGAAGCGCGAGAAGTCTCCATACCTCAGCAGACTCAGTCGCAAGGAAGCGGAGGAACTGAAGTGCAGCAGCCAGTGCTTGGATGCCCGCATTCTTCAGGAACTGAAAGTGATTCCCACAAGAGTGAGCCCACCAAGGAACCCCAAGATCCTTAACCAGTATCCGCTGCCCGCCATCTTCCGCCCCTGCCCCTTATCAAAGAAACCGCTACAGAGGCCGCTGGACGATGACACGGCCGCGTTGCTTCTCGCTGGGGGCAGCATGGCCGTGGTAAGCATGCCAAATGTGCAGCTTGATGTGATGCCGCAGCTGGGCCGACCACTGGACGAAATCGCCAAGCGGTATCTGCAGCACATACTGCCCCATCACGACATAACGCGGGAGTGGGCCGAGTTTAGTGTGTCTACACTGCAGGCGCCGCCCGCCAGCATGAAGGATGCAGAGGAGCAGGCTTCCCAAACACCAGCTGGTCGTCGAAAGAGCTTCACCTTCTTTATTCCCTATCTCAACGATCGGAATCACATTCTCGTACGCCGCGTGGTGGACCGATCCGAGCACCTAGACAAAAGCTTTAGAGAGGAGCCCAATAAGCTCCAAGAGTTCGCTTTCCGAGAAATGCTTCCACCTCAGCCGGATGCCGAGATTCTGGCCTGCGCAGACATGATCAACGATATGATCAACACTGTGGCCATCAGCTGCAGCGAGAACAGTTTCATAAGCGAGGACCCGGATGCGTTAGGCGATAGCTCGTTGCCCAGGTCCTCCGATCCGAGTCCCGCGAAGGAGGAGGCTGGCAAGGATACGGATAAGTCGGGCGCCAAGCCAAAGCGACTGCCCAACAAGCAAAAGCGTCTGGCCAACGAACTGAGGCGATTAAATGCCACCATCATAGATGCTGCTGCCAGGAAAGCAGATGGTAAGTTGTCTTATTACTACCTGATACTAAATAGTAAATCTGAATTACTTTCTTCTCCAGCTAACAAACCTTGCAGTAAGGATCACTGTCAGCTGGGCTGCCTATGCGCCAGCTTGGCAGGTACAGAGCTACCTGTGCGGGATCACTGCGGCAGGGCAGAGTGTGTTCTGGATTGTCGTTGCCTGAGTGCAGAGCAGGGTCGTGTCATGCGCGTGGAAGCCGCAGATGTAATACTCAATATATTACCATTCTATGTGACTATAAAGTAATAAGCTGTACTTTTACACAGGGGCGCGGAATTTCCAACGAAGATGCTTTCAACCTGCGCCGTAAGGCCACAGCACGACTGGCCAAGATGGAGAAGGACTTTACCTCTACACTGGTGCTCACCGACAATGAAACGCTGCTGATCAATGAGTCGCAGGGCGACAAGAAGCGACGCTGCACAAAGGCGCCGAAGCGCTATGAAGACTTCGATGACTCCATGTTCGACGAGGAGGAAAAGGAAGTGGTATCGCCCACAAGCAAGAAACAAAAGAAGATCGCCGCTGCTGCTGCGGCTGCCGCTGCGGCTGCTGCTGCAGCGGCCGCTGCCAATGCAAAGGTATCGGCTCCTGCTCTAAGCGAACCGTGCTATGTGAAGGACACGGACCTGGCCAAGTTGAGACATTGCTTTGTGGGACTACGACGGTTGTCGAATGTAGATAACTTGGCCACGTTCTGCATGACCCACCAGCTTTATAAGTGCTTCTGTGGCGGTGACTCCCCAGATGGCAAGCCTGTGATAATCGAAAAGGAACAGTGGAACGCACCAGTGACCCACTTTAATCTGGATCTAGCTGTCAGGGCTCACTACAGCTTCGAGCGTCCGCCGGAGGAGACTTCGACCAAGAAGAAAGGAAAGGAAAAAAAATCCAAACCTAAGCAGGAGCCAAAAACGATCGAAGAGGATCCGAATCCGCAGACTCAAGCAGCGGAGACCTCTCCGGAAAAGACTGAATTCAAACAAGAACCGAAACCAGCTGATTCCCTGTTCAAGGATGAGAGTCCTACGCAAAGGTCAATGGAGTTGGATGCGATTTTCAACTACTTCCGTAGGCATCAATATCTTTGCCGGCGAGCCGTTTCCATTCCCATGAGCTCTTACCAGCGCTTAAACCAAAGACGGGCAGATCGTGTGCGACACCAAATAGCTCGCCAGGAGACTGCAGAGACGGCTGAGCTGCTTAGGATGCGCATTCAGAGTGCCGTCATTTACTATCGCAAGGAAATCGATCGACAGCGAAAGCGGGAGCTGACCAAAAAGCCTGTCCAAACTTCTGTCATAGAAGTGCGGAACGATTCCGATGCCAGCGATGCTAGCGTGTGCCAGAAGAAGAGTGAAAACCCCATCAAGGGGCCGACTCCTGGCAAGCGCATTAAACTGCAAACGGAAGAGCCTCCTGCTCAAGAGAAGGCGGCCCATAAGCTGGACATTCAAGTGCCCCGCATAGCCGCTTGCTATTCCCTCAATGCCGCTTCGGTGGACGTTCTTGCTTCTGAAATGGCCAACGAAGCAGCTGCGGCTGCTGCAGCCACGGGATCGTCACATAGTTCCACGGAAGTGGACTCCCCCAATTTCCGGTCCTTCTACAACGAGGTGGTGAAGAACATGAATACCCTGGTAAGCAAAAAGATGCAGGATATTGACCTGGCGCTGCAGCGTGAGAGCAAAATAATCCCGTCGCCCAACGAGGAGATTCTTTGCATTATCAAGTGGACGAATTTCCTCGCTGCCTTTGAATCTGGTTTCGTATTTATTTGGGATGTTCAAATGAAGACTCACAGCTTTCTGGCGGCTACCACGACCAATTTGATGCCCTCTGTGTGCGGCGCCATCGGAGTTGTAAACACCAAGTTTGCGCCCGATCCCCAGGCACTGCCCTTGATGGCTCGAATGCTAATGAATTCAACTCGGAATGACAACACCAACCGTCTCGCAGTTGTGATGCAGGGCAGACAGAGTTTCTGGCTAGTGAAGGGTTTTCTGCGACATATGGAAGGCAATGCCTGCACAAAACCGACGCCGATGACTCATCCGCTGCTCACCAAGAAGATCAATGTGCTGTGCTCGCTGCTGGTGAAGCAGCGCATCCGGGAACACCAGAAGAAGCTGCTGGGTGGCGGCAGTTTATCTTCTGAAGCCTTGAGCAGTCCGACAGCAGATGTTCCGCCTCCAACTTCGCTACTTATGAAGCACCGCTCACGGGACCTTAAGCGAAAGTCTCAGGGCGATGAATCGTCATTAAGTGCGCCTTCAATGGCAAAGTCTTCCAAACCAGCTGCTGCAGGTGGTCCTGAAACTGCGACAACGTCTACGGCGTTAGCTTCTGCTTTAAGCCCTGGCACTTCTACGCATTCTGCCGGATCTGCCAAGACTAGCCCAGCCTCTACTAAAAGCAAAAGCAGCGCCTCTGGAATCCGGAGCAATATCGAGTTCAGAAAGGTTAACCACAACGATGTCGATGAATTGCAAATTCCCGAGCTGCACAAGACAGACCACCGTTGGGTGGTGCTCGACATATTCGATGACTTTTCCCACATCTTCGTGCCCTCCTTTAGTGATATGATCTCGCTGACCAGGATTCACAGCGTGATGCAGGTGGCCGAGGAGAGGCAGAAGGTGGTGAAGCTTCAGTTCTTTCCCAATGCGCCTTACGATGCCTTCGTGACGCCATCGTCCAAGAAGAAGATCTACTTTGGACCGCTGAGCCTGGACATGCCGCCGCCGGTCCTGGTGCTACTGCAGAGCGTCGATCGAAAGATGATGTTGCGCGAGGTTTACCAGCGCGAGCACTCCATTCCCGTACAGCGCCATCGCCGAAGCATGGCGTTCTGGGTGCTGCACATAAACGGACAAGTGCACTTCGAGATCGACACAGAGTCGACTGCAAAGCTGGCAGCGCAACACAAAAATTCCACCGCAACTTCTGGTCTAAATGTGGTCAAAATTCCGTCGCAGCTGTCCGTGGAAATAGAAAAGAGTCAAGAAGAGGTGCCACCGGTGGTGATCATTGACAGTGATGAGGAAGATGATGACGCGGAGAGACAACTGGTAATCGATGAGCAGGATGATCAGCTGGCAGTGACCGACATTAAGCAGGAAGTGGAGCGCACAGGATTCACCATACAAACATTGCCTTCCAGTGGCGCTCTGCAAATCACGATCTCAGATTCAGCAGAACCATCTCTACGACCTGCCAAAGATGTGGCCGCCAGCCACTTGAGTGGTGGCTTCATGCCGTTCATTGCAAACGTGCCCGCAAAGATCGGGGATACGCCTCCCACCACCCAATACCTGACACCCCAGGTGCAGGTAACCACGTCGCAAGGTGATCCCGAAACGTTCACAACTAGTTCCTCTACACACTTGCAAGCAGCTAAAACAGCATACACCAAGATCAACGAGTCACTGCAGGAGCTACTGAGCAGTGGAAACACTTTGACTCCTGGAGGCATCACGATCACCAAGTTGGATAGCAATGAGAAGACTTTATCACGTGAATCCGTCCAGAGTGCCAGCAACAACAAGCGCATCTCCATTACCGGGATACATAAACAAGTAACCAAGGCGGCACCTTCAACGGCCACAGCTCCGGCAGCCCGAGCTCCCGTAATCAGACCACAATCGTCCCCCGTTTCCAAAGGTCTACCCTTACTACGACCCGGTGCAACGGGACCGAGCAATGTGGTCAGGCTTTATCCAAAACCAGCCACAGCTGCCGGTCGGAAATCCCTGCCGGTGAATGCAAAACCGTCAGTAGTGACAGCACGTCAATCCCTCCCAGTCGAGACGCTTGCAGCATCAGCCAAATTGCCTACGGTGGGTGAGGCATCTGCTCGCGTGTCTCTGCCCTCAAAGCCTCCAGCTGCTGGAGAGCACCTGCCACCACGACAATCGGTGCCATCAAATCCTCCCGCAGCAGTGCGTCCGGATGCGGTTGCTGCTTATGGCCAAAACCTCACCAACGTATCCACAGCTCAGCTGGCACAAGAAGAGACCTGCTACGGCATCATGGTCGCGAAGGGCTTGCCGCGCTTCCGCGCCAAGGTGCAGGGCTCGCACTTCATGGTCAAGATACCAGAGCATGGCGTGTTTCGCTTCAAAACATTCGGATTAACTGCCAGTTTTCTCAGTCGGTGAGTGTACGCAGAATCCTGCGAAAAGTCGAAAGCTTATTAATGTATCCATCAATTTTCTTGCAGCCATGTGGCGAAGGATCCCAAACTCAAGGAGTTTTTGCCGGCCCAGTGGAAGTTCCATGCCTTGGAGCAGGTCAATAAACAGGTGCCATCTAGGAATCAGCAGTCGCCTGCTGCCATCGTAATCGAAGATTGAGCGGTTTTTCATCACATTTTTCGAATACGGATACATATTAAATATGTAAACTGTTTAGTTATAGACTATTTTGTTATTATGATTACTATTATTATTATTATCATCATCATAAACGATCAGTTACTTTAATGATGTATAGCATTGTTCAGTTGGAAAGGCCACTTAAATTTGTTCCATTATCACGCCGCATGAGTTGTAATCATTGTAAACTAAAATGATTAAATTTAGGTACATGAAAACAAAAATGTTGTTTAACTTTGAGTTCTAAATATGTATTTCTTTTGGTTTGCCCTGTGAGACGAAGAAATATGTGGCTAAGCAGAGTATATTACTTTTGGGACAGTTTTCTTTCGCCTGGAAAACAAAATGTCGTTGGCGAACCGTTCACTGGTTGAAATTTCGAATTTGGCGCCCTCGCCAGCTGATTGTCCGTTCCAAATACCAACCGTTTCGCTTGCGAACAGCTGCTTGGCATGTGAAACGGGAAGTGAGCTGAACGTCGTTTAAACTAAATCCATTGTTTACGCAGCGCTCTTAACTGATTTTCGGGCATAGTCTATATAAATAAATAAAAGCTTGTCACGACGGAGCTTCGATAGCCAGCTGATAGCTGAGAACGCTGCACGCAGACCAAGAAAGTGGGCAAAACACTCGTCCAAGGTCAGCCTTAGATATAGAACCACCGACACAGGTGATCACCAATATAAGCAGAACTAAATCGCTTGCCTAAACATTTCGCAGATATCGCTGGTGAAAGCTCAGCGCATTTTGTTGATCGATTCGCGCAGAGTTCAGATACTCTGTCACCGTGATCAGGGGAAGACCTCTAAGCTGCTGGACAAGAAGACTGCTCAAGATGGGCTGTGACGAGAAGCGAGAGAATGCCGGCGGCAGACTCCGTGTGCAGGACATTCCGGCCCTCACCCAGGACCACTGCCGCATGCGGGACCCGGCAAAGGTGGAGCGCATTATCAACGAGTTCGTTTTCGGCGGACCAGAGCGCATGCAGATCGTCTCCGACTTCGACTACACCATTACCAAGCAGCGCACGGAGGACGGCGGCGCAGTGCCCTCCAGTTTCGGGATCTTCAACGCCTGCCAGTCGCTGCCGGAGAACTTCAAGGCGGAGACGGACAAGCTGTACCACAAGTACCGGCCCATCGAGATCGATCCCCACATGCCCATCGCCGAGAAGGTGCAGTACATGATCGAGTGGTGGACCAAGTCGGGCGAGCTGACCAGCGGCTTCGCCTTCGACCAGTCGGAAATAGATCAGATAGCCAGCAAGTACAAGCATGCGCTACGTGACCGCACCCACGAGTTCTTTGCGGACCTCCAGCGCTTAGACATACCCACGCTGGTCTTCTCCGCCGGCCTGGGCAACTCGGTGGTCTCTGTGCTCCGCCAGGCCAACGTTTTGCATCCGAACGTGAAGGTAGTGTCCAACTTCCTTCAGTTCAGGGATGGCCTGCTTGATGGCTTTCAACAGCCGATGATTCACACCTTCAACAAGAACGAAACAGTGTTGAACGAGACCAGCGAGTATTACGACCTGGTGCACACCAGGGACCACATCATAGTCATGGGCGACTCCATTGGGGATGCGGACATGGCCTCCGGGGTGCCCGCTTCCTCGCACATCATGAAGATCGGCTTCCTCTTCGACCATGTCGAAGCCAACATGGAGAAGTACATGGACACCTTCGACATAGTGCTCGTCGATGACCAGACCATGGACGTGCCCAGGACCCTGCTCGCTCTCATCGAGAAGCAGCACAAGCTGAGCCTGGAGGCCGTCAAACAGAGCTCGCTATAATTCCCGCAGGGAGTGTCTGCAATTGGTCTGAAATGTACTCGTGCCGCTCCTGCTCTCTCATTAGCAGGCTAGTTTCTAGTTGCTAACCGGAACACAACAGAAGCTACTAATTAGGTGGTTTAGGCTTAAACATTTTACTCATCTTAACGAATGAATGTATACTTCATGGACTCAAATCATATTAAAGAGAACGTTGTGCATTGCAAAGGAATTTGGATTGGTGCTTGGATCAGTTGATAGTTTTACCAGGAATTACAGGAATTAGTCAGGAATTACATTGTAAAGATAAAATGGATTGTTTGTTGTTAACTCTGTAAAGTGGAGACCTCCAATCAATTTGGATTAAGCAATCATTTGAAATCGGATTTCAATGGCATGCAATTTTTCAGAAATCTGCGTATTATATAGCCATCCTTTTTTCACGGTTAATTCAAAGAGCTACTCAGTTTTCGAATTATTAAAATTATAAATCAATTTTATAATTTCCATATATTACATTTTTGGTTAACATTTTTCACTAAAAACACGTACCGGAATTTTCGAAGCGGTTATTATCGAAACGGGAATCTGGAACGCGCCGTCGACTAGGGATGGACAACCTGCCAGTCATTCCAGGCGAGTGCTGGGACAGCTGTCGATAACTTGCTATCGAAATATACAAGAGAAATATACAAATCATTGGCAAATTGGGATTTTACGCATTTTGAATTCGATCGTATCGGCAGGAAACACGTGTAAAACAGTTGATTTCCGATCGAGCAGAAAGTGCAGCACAGCCACCGCGGAATCTCAGCATTCCGACCGCCACCGCAGTCAGGTGAAGAATGCGGAGGAGCGTCGACTGAACAAGCAGAACCAAAAGGCTGGTGGATTCAATCCGATCCGGACACAAAAGCAAACCAAAAGCGCAGCGTCATGTTCGGATTTGACGGCGAGTACCGCCGCAGGCCGGTGCAAAGTCTGGGCGGAGCCTCGCACACCTGCGACCGGGACACTGTCATCCGGAAGGCGGCCCTGGAGCGCCAGAAGCGCAACGAGCTGCGCCAGAAGGAGAACGGGGCAGTGCTGCTGCAGTCTTACGCCCGCTCCTTCATCCACCGCCAGCGTCGCAAGCGAGCGGAACGGGAGGCTTTCGACGTCTATCTAATGGGCCACAAGGATCGTATCGTGGAGGATGAAAGTCTTACCTTCCTCTTGCGGCGCCTCAACTTCTTCTACAGCAGCCGGGAGGCCAAGGACAGCGAGCGATTGGTAATACTCCCTTCAAGTACTCCATTTCCAACTCCCTAATGCTGCTCCCAATCCCCACAGATTGAGGTCTGTCAACAGATTCTTCGCCAGCCCGCTCGTCTGCTGCAGCATTCCTCCCCTGACTCTATGTGGCTTCTGAGACTCTGCAAGCTGCTGGACACTTGCCTGCTACAGCTCAGTCTGTCGCACACGCCCCAGGCCATTCCACTACGCATGTTGGAAACCTTTACCACCGTGTCCTCTGTCCAGCGTTATATGGAGGATGAGACTGTGTTGTTTCAGTATCTGGAGCGCGTCTTTGGCTTCCTGATTGCCCGTAACTACTTTGTGCGACTGCGACGGCTGCTGGACGACAAGTGTCCGCCGCTAGACGGAGAGACCCTGCAAGCCCCGAGTCCGCTGGCTGAAGCCCTGCTCCAGTTGTTGCTACGACCGCTGGAAGTAGCTAAGAAGGCCTCCGCCGGCGGCCAGATGTCGCCTATGTCAATGGCGGTTTGCCAGAACTTCACTCGGGACATCTTGGCCACGCCGCACACGGATCCTCTGCGATACTTTGTGCTACCCTGCTTTGCGCTGAATGTGGACTTCCCATTTGATTTGCTGATGCGTTCGCTCTTCGACGCACTGGAGGCAGCAGGACCAGCGGAATCTGACAGCACGTCCAGTCGACGCAGCTTTCTCTTCCACAGTGCAGAAACTGGCCAAAAGGCTAAGCGGATTGACTCGATTTTCTCGTCCTTTCTACTCAACTCCCTCATGGTTCTCGATCGTAGGCAATTGGGTAAGTTGCAAGGAATGGCCTTATAGCCATCACTAATCGTTATTCTCTTGTAGCCACCCTGCAGCAGAGCCCTCTGCTGGTGATCTACGTCCGCCTCATTGCCGAAATGATGCCCAACATACTGCAGCTGCCCAAGTCTACGCTTCGCGGCCATGCCAATGCTCCACATCGTCACAGGGACGGCGACGACGATTCCGAGGACTCGGATGAGGAGGACGAAGGGCTGCCAGCGGCTCGAACCCTGGACTACGATATGGAACAGACTTGCCGGACGAGCGGGGAACTGAGTGTCAAAGAGCGCGACTGTCTACTGGAGTCCATTGCCATACTAAACGAAACGGAGCGGGTGGACTTCATTGTTCAGCAGCTAGATCCGCACATTGAGAACAGTCACCTCATCTATGCGCTTTGCGAGATCTGTCACAATCTGATGATATACAACAAGCATGCGGTCTTCGAGTACAAGTGAGATGCCTATCCACAATATTCCTATGCAATATCTAATCCATTGTTCCTTTTAGATTACTCTATACGTTGGCTTTCACTCCAAAATTCATACGGGCTGTGTGGTTTAAGTTGGCTGCAGAGTCCACTCAACTAGGTTTCTCTGCTCCTCTAACCCTCATTTCCAAGGGTGTTGTGCGTAAGTACCATGTAAAACCAGCTGAGTAGACAATTACTAAAGAGATTTCTTCACGCAGCCAAACATCAAGGAGTGGATCGCACTATTCCTCTTTTGGCCACTTTCTGCATGCTTTTTGGACGCCTGCTGCCCACTTTGCATGATGTCGAGTTTGTAGAGGACAAGTTGCTGCTGCAGGTGCAGACCACCATCAACCACGTGCGACTCATGCCCTTTTCCATAGCGGAAATTGTGCAAATGTCCAAGACGCTGAAGGACATCAGTATGGGCCTAGTGGAGCTGGCTTTTCCAGAGACCCGTAGCAATCTGGCCAACTACCGCAAGGTCCTGGGTCACACGGAGGCCGACGACAAGAAGTTGCGGCATCAGAAACAAATCTGGGCCAACCTGCTTAATGTGGTCGTCTTTGTGCTCAACCAGATCCACACACGCGACCTGCGCTTAGGATTCTGTCCGGAGGCTCACTGGACCGTCACCCGGCTCGATTTACCACTGGATAGGCCCACAGATCTTCCGCTGACCCATAGCAGTCGTCTGCGTGGAATACGACCCTTTCAGCCGATTCGAGACTTCACTCGGGAAGACTTCGAGAACGGGCCACCCATGTCCACGAAACAGATCCGCTCGATAACCATTTTGCGCGAGATCCCCTTTGTGGTGGCCTTTAACAAGCGCGTCAGCATTCTGCAGAGCTTGGTTGCTGCCAACAAGATGCGGGTGCAGGGCAATATGCAAGCCTTTCTCCAAGGACCCTCCGTGCTGATCACTGTCAGGCGGTCACATCTCTACGAGGACGCATACGACAAGTTGCGTCCGGAAAATGGTTGGTGGCAACATAACGACCTTAAGCACACCACGTCATTAATTATTTACTTTCAGAACCGGATCTGCGCTTTAAGTTCCGCATACAGTTTGTTTCCTCGCTCGGTCTCGATGAGGCAGGCATCGATGGTGGTGGAGTTTTTCGCGAGTTTCTGTCAGAACTGATTAAAACAGCGTTTGATCCCAACCGTGGATTCTTTATGTAAGTATTACCGAAGTATTCAAACCATTAGCTTATGATTCCCTACTTATCTATTTAGGGTGACCACGGACAACAAGCTATATCCCAATCCAAATGTGGCCGATCTCTTCGAAGACTACGAGAAGCACTACTATTTTATTGGCCGCATCCTGGGCAAGTCCATATATGAAAACCTATTGGTCGAACTGCCATTGGCCGAGTTCTTCCTTACCAAGCTGGCTGGTAAATACTCCGATGTGGACATCCACCAGTTGGCCTCCTTGGACCCGGAGCTGTACCGCAATCTACTTTACTTGAAGGACTACTCGGGCGATGTTAGCGAATTAAACTTGGACTTTACCGTGGCAAGCAGTTCGCTGGGTCAGACGCAGATCGTGGAGCTGAAGCCGCAGGGCCAAAGCATTCCCGTGACCAACTCGAATCGCATTGAGTACCTGCAGTTGATAGCCGACTACAAGCTCAACGTGCAGATACGTAGTCACTGCAACGCCTTCCGAAAGGGTCTGTCCAACGTTCTGCCCATCGAATGGCTGTACATGTTCAGCAACAAGGAGCTGCAAATACTCATCTCGGGTGCTGAGATACCCATTGACTTGGAGGATCTAAAGAGGCACTGCGAATACGGCGGCGAATTCAGTCCGGAGCACCCCTCGATTGTGGCATTCTGGGAGGTGTTGGAAGGTTTTGATGATCTGCAGCGCCGGCAGCTGCTTAAATTTGTCACCAGCTGCTCCAGGCCGCCGTTGTTGGGCTTTAAGGTTGGTATTGCATCGTATTTTAAGCGAACCTTTGTTACTTATTTGGATTTCCATGACAGGACCTGGACCCACCATTCTTTATCCAAAACACGGGAGACATGGAACGTCTGCCCACGGCCAGCACCTGCACCAATCTGCTGAAGCTTCCGCCCTTCAAAACCGTCGAACAAATGCGCGAGAAGCTGCTCTATGCCATACAGTCTGGCGCTGGCTTCGAACTAAGCTAAACTGTCACTCCCCAGAGACCCCGAAAACATATCCAATTATCACAGCCCCCACAGACGAATACGAAATCCCATACAATCCACCCACCTGGCAGTGCGAATGGATCGCAGGACGGCATGTTGACAGGCAGGAAAACTATTCCAGTTAATCTATTACCAATGTACATTTGATTACCGCAATTGCTTAGTGTAAAGTATCAAGCTTATGAGGTCTGTTTATCCATGTTTTTCTTTGTAGTTCGATTCAGATTGTTTTTCGTATTACAAAATATAAATGTAAATCAACGCGAGCTAAGAATATTTCAATAAAGGGCCAGCGTTGTCAGTCCGCACGTTTGTTCCGTCGGAGGAGTCCCCTTGTTGGCACTTCTTTCCATGAATATCCATTGAATGGCCGCCTTAAAGCGCCGCCAACGCCACGTCCAGCTGCCAGGCCTGTTGAATAATGCGTTCGAAGACCACTTGGGGCGCCGAGGAGGCGAACAGAAAGTCAATGTGATTATAGCCCGGCACCTGATACATCTGCGTGACGCTGTTCCGCAGCTCTCTGACCAGGCGTTGCACATCCGCCAGGCTGGACAGCGCGTCCCTGCTGCCGTGGAAGATCTGCAGCTGCAGGCGCACATTGGCCAGCTGGTAGGAGGGGGGCGTGGCCTGGCCATATCGCAGCGTATTCAGCCGGGGGGAGCGGTAGTCGTACTGCTGGAATTTGCCTGCAAACAAAGCGACAGACTTATCACACAAGGATGACATGGACGGAGAAAATAGTTCTCTCTTTAAAGATTCAAACATTTTGTAAACTTTTTAGGCTAATCTTTACTGATGGAGGAAGTGATGTAAGGGTATATAGAAAATTATATCCAGAAATGTTTGAAACTCCATCTGATTTCTCGCAGTACATCGGACTTACCGCTATTGATGAGCTGCCCGAAGTGCTGCAGCTGGCCCCGCGAGATGCCCGCCGGCGTCGTCTCCAGGATGCGTGGCAAGATGTTCTGGCAACGGAAGAGCAGGCAGGCCATTTTGTTAGGCTTAAGTTGCCGCAATGCTTAAATTTTATGATCAACCGCCGGAAACAGGACTCCGGTGCACCTCACCACCCCCCCCTCGTTGTGCCTGACCACTCATGTGTGTATCGGTGTGTGTTCAGGCTGCTATTTCCGTTTCATTGCGACACAAAGCATATGCGGAAGTGCACGCAAGCACACTCGCCCACACTCGCACTCACACACACACACACGCCCACTCACACATGAACGGGCACAGGAGCGAGGACTCGGGCCAAAGGCCAAGAGGTCCTTGCTTTGATCCTGCGGAGGAGGCGCCGGCTGAGTTTATATGGCGGGTATTTGTTTTGAAATTAGCTGCTTACTCGCTTACACGTTTACTCGCTCACTTGCCGCATTCTCAGCCCCTGATTAAGGTAAGTGCAGGGAGCCTTTCAGTTTTGTATCGAGATTGATATTGATATTGCCACGGGCCAAGGGCCACTGATTGAATTGCCAACGGATTTGAAAAGGCGGCTGAGGGAGGTCTACACAAAGTCCTTTTCCAAGGAAATGCCGTTGCAAGTGGCTGGCACAGGTGAATGTCTTCATATTGGTCGGGAAATGCGTTGGAGAAAGCTCTCTTCAATGCACACATTAAATAAGCTATATATCGATTTACTTACTAGAGGGTTTGCACTCATAAGGTTCTTAATTTCTATAAATTTCTACCTCTAACATTAAACAACTTATTTTCTAGCTATAAGGCTTATTTTTGTCTATAGAAAACTAACTATTGCCTGATTGATTTACTGATTGCAAATGAAATGGGACTGAAGAGCTTCATCAATTTAATTGCGGAGTTTTGCTCGTGAGCTCTGCTGGCAATGCCATTTAAATCCGAAATTCGTTGTTTAAACAGAGTTTCTGAATAAAAAATCAGTGCACTTTTTGCCGCCTCCGTGATGCTGGCCACTTTTTGCGACCCCTCAGTTATAGCATTTTATGTAAATCGGCCGACTTTAAAATGCCATGACAAGCCATTGAAACGTTGCATGCGTCCTGCGGCGACACATTTTTTGTTTTGATGTTTATTTGATTTTCCGCCTGGCCGTTGCATTTCCCATTTTCCATTTACCATTTTCCCCTCTCCTTTTTTACAGGCAAGCAGCAGGCAGCCTGCAACTTGTGGCAAATACTGGCAATTTTGTGCCGCCAGCTTGTTTGTGTTTCCCGAGTTTTTCTTTTGGTTTCCTTTGCCATCATCCCTTGCATTTATTTTTCCTACATCTCGAATTTTGTATTTTTCTGCACTTCAGCTGCAATCTTATTCGACGCAGTGCAGTCCTCCAAGAGTGTTGAACTTTGGGGGTCGTGGGTGTGGGAGAGTCGTCGGGTTACTAAATATGCACAAATATTTATTCGGACCTCCATCTGGGTGGCATGTGGCATGTTCGGCAGTTGTCGCAAGTATCGCTAGTAACGCAAGCATCGCCTCGCTCCATTTGCTCAAGCTCGGCGTCTTCCATGTATTTGCTTAACAATTTTCCGCTGCCGGATCTGGTTTGTTGACTTTCGGAGGTTCGTGGAGGTTATGACTGCGCACAGTATCTGTGGCTCTCGAGTCAAGTGGCAGTAGCTCCGGGAATTTGTTTTCCGAGTTAAACAGTCGCATCGGAAACAATAGTTCGCAAATAGCAGTTTGGCAACTACTTTTCGGAGGGGAGCTCCCTATATAGACACAGTTTTTTGCTTCAACATTCAGCTGATACTGATAAGTGTACTCTATTCAACGGGTACTCCAATCACTTGAAATAACTTTTACATCTATAGTTTGAATAATCTCCTTGCTACATCTATAGTTTGAATAATCTCCTTGGTTTTAACTGAACTCTTTACCATATTTACTTTATATGCATTTAAAACGTGCATCCCAGGCCTCCACTACCCACTTATCCCCTGGATTATTCAGCGCCTGAAGTGCTTATTTATGGCCGCATATGTGAAGAGAACTTCCTAACCCTTATTTGTGCTCCACGGGCAACTAAAAAAGTCCAAATCCAGCTTTGCATCGCCGTGTCCAGGGCCGCAGCCAATTGGCCAAAGCGCCACTTTAATAACTTACAAACGCCACTTGGCACCCAGGTCCGACCCCGATTCCGCCCCCAAAACACCCTAAATACAGCCCAAAAAACACCCCAACTAACTCACTTCGGATCCGAATGGTAAGCCTTTTGAGCACGCGCCCCGAAAACACTAGCACTCGGAACACACAGATAAGCCATAAAGTTGCTTCCTTCGTTGCACGCTCGCGATTTATTTGCCATATTTCACGGCAAAGCAAAATTTAAATGTACCGTGTGCGCGGGAAACAAAAAGTGTTCGGGCCACCGTGGCGTATACGTAATGTGTGTTACACTCTTGTTAGCCGCCAGCTGGAGCGGCGTTTTCCGGGGGGCAGGGCAAAGTTTCGAGCACCTTTCGGTTGCACATTATGGCGGGCATTCTGGATGCTACAGAGTCTATGCGGAAATACTCTAAATACTACTTTTGAACTTAAATTCTTCAGAATATGTGATCTATGTTCATACGCACCTATGCTCTTAAGTTTAATATAAAACATACAACTGATTTGGATTTAAATATTTCGTTTTGTATAGTAATTAAATGTGAATACAGGTTACTTTGATTCCTGCAAACTGACCATTCGTACCCTGGCACCAATTAACCCGCTCGGTTGGGCATTTATCACCCCGTCCTAATCCCCTTTAAATCCGCATCCACATCCACATCCACAATGGTGCTGCTCCGGCTGGCAGCCAGGAAGCTCTGGCCGGCAGGAGCAGCTCGTTTACGCATTTAAATTCAAATAACTTTTATTACCGAAACTAAGGCCTCCGCCCCCTTCCGCCATCCGTTTTTCGCATTCGGCCCTCGATAGTACGTATGTTTGTCTGTTTCCGGAAGTTTTGGGGGTGGGGGAGGTGGCCTTGAGGGGGAAAGGGGGAAAGGGGGATGGGTGTGCTGGTCCCACTCCAGAGTGCAATAAAAACTTTTGCATACGAGAGGAAAAAAGTTTCGGGCGCTTTGTTGGCTAAATTATGGCCCGCATATATAATCGTACTCACACGATCCAATGGATAGTCGCTGAAGCCCACGTAGAGGGAGGTGAAGAGGGTGCAGAGGGCGTAGGTGGGCCGGGAGGCGGTGCAGAAGAACTGGCCGCCCACCTGGGTCAGCGCCGTCGCCGGGAGCAGCTCGTGGAGGCCAAGTTTGTTCAGCAGCAGCTGCACAGAGAGAATGCCATCTTTTATCTCCTAGCTTTTATCTTTTAAATTGAAATATAATATTTTCTATTCCCTACTCCTTTTACTTTCTTCACCTGGTTACTTAGTATTTCTAAGTAAGTGTGCTTGAGCACTGAGAGCTGAACTAGACAAATGCTAATCTCCTCAAGGCAACTGCGTACTTGCCCGAGTGACAAGAGCAGCACGCATCAAGTATACGCACCGTGACCATGGAGCTGTCGCTGGCCAGCAGCCGCAGCGGCGGACTGCTCAGGTGCTGGAGGAATGCGACTGGGGCCAGCAGAGCGGCATTGGCGAAGCGCGCATTGTACTCCGGCCGCTGGGAGAGCAGGACCAGGAGCACGGTGGTGCCCTGCGAGTGGCCGACGTAGTGCAGCTGGCGGCGATTCGTTCGCGCCAGCACGTAGTCCACGATGGCGGGCAGGTCGTAGATGCCAATCTCGTGCCAGCTGAACTGCCAGAAGCGGGCGTCACTTGTCTGCAGCGTGCGATGCCCGCGGGAATGGGTGGTGCCCCTGGCGTTTCCCAGCCACACGTCAAAGCAGCGAGCATGCAGCTCCAGCGCCAGGGATCTGCCCCTTCCGGCCGACACGAAATCCCCAGCGGATCCCAGGAGGCCGTGCATCAGGAGGTAGGGGCGCAGATGCTGCGGACACCGACGACTCGGGGGCGCGGGAATGCGGTGCAGACTCAGCCGGTAGCCATCGGCGGTCTCCACGCGATGCACTTGGCACTGGAGCTGCTGTCGCTGCACCGCCTGGCACACGGAGTCTATCAGTGGCGTCCCCTGACCGCTGACGGCACCAGGCCAGAAGACCACCACCACAATCCATGCGTAGAACACCCATCCGCGACTCATTCTGCTCGACTTGGAGTGCGGGCCTTAAGACATGACTGGTGCCACGAGACGTGCGAACGGATACTACGGCTTTCGGGGCACTCGCATTGGGTTTTTGTGTTTGCGAATACGTATACGCAACGTGGGCTGGGAAGAGTGTCGGTGTGGGGAAGGGGCAGGGGGAAGGCACTCTGAATGGAGCTTTAAATAAACACATTTGCACCTTTTGTTGACTGGCAATCGATGTGTACAGTACGATGCGTAGGTGGCCTAGAAACGCTAAGATATGCAGTTGCGAAGTAGCTACTATTTTTCAGCAAATAAATCACTTTTAATGTGTAGCTATTGGCTTTCTTAGCTAATCGCATTCAGATTAGACTGGGAATCTTTTACAATATATATTAAATTGATGAACTTTGTAGCCAGGAAACTAAAGTCAAAGGGCAGCTGATTGAAATGAAACTCTAGCTGGATGGTGTTAATTTCGAGCACTTGATCAAATTACCTGCTCTGGAGTACCGTGCGCAAATTAGTCGGATTAATTTACTTACAACTTTCCACCGATTTGGCGCCATATACATACATGTATATGCATATAGTTTCCATGCCAGCGACGAGCTGATGAGGAGCAAACCGCAGGCTGCTGCACAATGCATCTGGATGCGGAGACGAAATCAAATATGCACCGACGTTTGAGTACACATCATGTATAATGAGCGACTGACCACCTGGCTGTATGACTGAATGACTGTGTGACTGAATGACTGTGTGACTGAATGACCGAATGTTTGAGGGACTGCATGTTTGAGTGACTGCCAGTGGACAGCAGATGCGGGGCAGCCTATGCGAGGTGCCTGAATCTGAATGGCCAGGACGTGTTGAAAATGCAATCGTGCTAATTAAAGCGACCGCGACACAGGGCGTGTGAAATTATTATGGAGTGCGGATGCAGCTGCGGAGTCACTGAGAATGATACGGATAGGATCGAGTGGTTTCTGTGGCCAGAAATTGCAATATTAGAGCGCAGAGGTCAGCTATTTAATGGCACTGCCATTCGAACTCTGCAAACTGCAGCTCCTCGATATGAACTCAATGGCCAAACTTGAGAACTTTTAGAGTCCCATCACATATTAAGCGACTTAAGCCACAAAGTTGTGGACTCTGACTTATGGAAATTCATTTTAGCTCGAGAAAGAAAGGAAATTGCTGGCAAATGAAAATAAAATCAAGGGGAGATGCTTCAGCTCAGTAAATATGACTCAAGGACACTTGGCTGGCTGTGGCATCCCTTTGGCCACTTGTCCTTCTGCACAGGGAATCTCTGGCCACCTCCAGCTCCTCCTCCTCCATCTCCTCATCCCAGGGAGCCATTTGAAATGTGATTTTAATACTTTCTCGCACAAAGCTACTTAAAGTTTGCCCTGCTCGGCGCTTAATTCGTTTTCGTTTTCGTTTCGTTTCCCTTCTTTTGTCAACAGCTAACAAAACAAGCCAAAAAAAAAATAGAAATAAAAGTTTTTGTAAATTGAGTTAAGTTAATTTTTCTTTGTTTTAGCCCAGTTCTTGGCTTTTTTCGGCAGCGCGAAGTTTGCGCTTTGGTTTGCCTAATAAATGTGCGTGCAAACAAAGAGCCACAATGCTCGCACACGGGCGGAAGGGAGACGGACGATGGCGGGAGCGAGAGGGCACTAGTGGATAGGATAGACAGTTGTTGCGACAGGCAAAGGATAAAGGATAATGACAGCCATTAGTATTAAGTGCGCGCTGGCTACTTTGGCTCCTCCCCCGATGTAGCAGTTTTTTCCATGCTCCTCCCCCTTTTCTTTTTCCATTCCCCGCTCATTAAAGTTGTTAAGTAATTGGCGTAAATGTGGCTTTTCGAGGGGCCGTAGTTCCCGAAGGACTACGTAAGGGAGAAGGAGAGGAGGAGGTCCTGAATGGGCTCGCCATTAAAGTTAATTTAAATGCGCCCTAAGCGCTTCAGCCCGAAAACGAAGGGGCGCTGAACTGAAAGTACTAGCCATGGAACAACAATATAATATCTATGTAATAACTGCATATTTTCCAACCAATGCAAGCCAAAGAGAGCATATTCAATCACTCCTATGCTCTGACACACACCGAAAACCCCACATTTCTGACTTTGTGCAGTGTTTTTTTTTTTGTTTTTTTTTTGGCAAACAGAAACCACATCTAGAGCTCCACTTTCATTTCATGGCAAAGTACAAAAGCCTCTCGAACAGAACAATTCACTGCACAATGAGTGACATCAGGTGAAAATGTGGGCAGTGAATGGGGCTGGGGCATTCAGTCGTCGGAAATGTTTCTTGTGCATATTCTGATTTCTGGTCAAGCCAAGTTCTTAAAATGCTCTATAAATACTTCACTTTTTCAGCATTTCTCTTTCATTTTACGCGCTGAGTGGATGCACAATTCGGTTGCCTTAAAGATGCAAATTCAGCAATGGCAATCTGATTGAAAGCAATGCCAGAGATTCTTTAAAGCTGAATAAAATAAAGTGAAATGGAGTTGGTAATTTGGTCAGTAAGTAAAGTATATCTTATGATCTATTTGATGCCTAACTAAATAATATGTCTCTATGCAGAATACATATGTAAGCAGCTCGCAGTATTTACTCGAGTAGGGTATGTGTTAGTCGCTACAGCGAGTCCCTGTGGCCATTACACCTTTCGCTGGCTCCTTTATGGCGTGCACGCCACATTTGCGTTCAATGAGCATGAGATAATGTCATCATCAACGTCGTCTCCATCATTCATCGCCAGACTTTCTGGTCAGGCGAATTCGAGATGCAGTGTCTGCTGTCTGGGGGTTTAATGATTTCACATTTTCCTTTTAATTAGTTCCGCATTAACTAGTCCATCTGATGTCCCAAAGCACCCCGATTAATAGGGTATCAGAGTTGTTAAGCTGCAATGCCTCGCCATGTAAATGCGCAGCTCGGCGAATGGCAATCATTTAAAAACGTGGGGCGCCACTTGTTGTGTTATCTTCTCGGCGTGCGGGCTCTATAAAATAATTCATTCAATTTACAATTTCTATGGCAGCCAGCGAAATAATTGCATATCTCGGACAGAGTGAGAGTTCTTTGCCAACCAATTCAGTTGCTGTATTGAATTGTTGCTGCTGCGTATTTTGTTTCATCCAATTAAATTTATATTTACAGCGATGTTTCTCACACGGCAGCCGGTGGATAAATCAGAGCAGATATATGATGCAATTTTGCCATTTTTATTTGTTTGACATTTGCATATTGGGTTTGATTTTTTATTTATATTTATTTGCCGCCGCGATGGATGTTTTCCCCTATTATTTATGTGTCTGTTTTTTGTCGTTTTTTCTGCATTTCACTTTAAATGTGCATGTGTATACAGGAGATTTTCACTCTGATTTGATTTTGCATCGCATAACATTTATTTTTCATTTATTGCCGGCTGTCAAACATTTACAAAGGGACTCCAATTGCGGTATAAATCCCACTTGGTGAGTCATAAAGGATATTTTTAATAAATCGAGGCTCCTTCGCTTGCTTCTTTTTATAGTAATCTCGGGCACGTATTTTCATTTCCGCAGCGAAGGCGAAGGAAAACCTGCTCGGCATATCAATTATTTATAATTATTGTTAATTTTCAAAGCAGGCATCCATCCAAGCAGGCAAACAGAAAAATGGAGCTCGGAAAAACAGGAAAACAGGAACAGGGAAAACCACAAAGAGAACCTCAATTAAAATTCAAATTAGAGCGCTTGCGAAATTTCCCCACCCCCTCCCCGTCTGGTGGCAAAAGTGCGAAAACTTGAAGCCACTGGGAGGTGCACCACTCACCGCCATTCACCACCATTTTCAGCATTTCCACCAGCATTTTCCTGCGCCGGAAAACTAACTGCCTAAAATGAAATATGAACCCACGTGCGGTGAAAGTGGGAGAATTCGAGGGGGGCGGTGTGGCGAAAGCGGGGAAAGCCCACTTCCTTAGCCATGGACTACTAATAAGAAATTTGTGAACTTTGCAAATTTGCCATCATTAATTCTGGGCGGGGGCAAAGGGGCGTGGCAGCCGTGCCGCTTGGTAAATTGTCGAAGGGAACATTTTTCATTCGCCGGCGTCCCTCGTCATTGTGTAATAATTGTCAAGCAATTTAAATCGAAGCTGCGAGCGTAATAAATTGTCATATGGCAGGGGCGGAAACACGCCCCCACGGCCTTCAAGGACTTCGCCAGGACTTCGTCCTGGCAGCGGCGCTGACAAAAAAAAAAGCAAGGTAATGAGGAAACGGAAATTGTTGCCGGAAGTTGGGAGCCAAGAAAAAGGCGGAAGCTCATTTTGCAATATTCACAGACGACTGATTTCGATTTCTAGCGACGGCTTTTCCTCGGCTTACAGCATGAATTGTAAATTGATTGAGGACCCAAACGGAAATCATCCGAGTTCGCCGAGTTGTCCCCTGAAGGATTCCTGGTCTTTATCATTAATAATAGTGGCCTGTTTCTCTGCGCATAAATCGTTGAATGTCGCCAACTTAAAGAACTTTCTTTTGGCAGAGAAATCAGGAAATAGAAACTTGAAGCTCGATAAGTGAAGTTCTCACTTACAAAATGTGTGTCTAGAAGTATAGTTCAGACACCTTTAAGGTCTTTAAGGATTTCCAATAAATATCAAATGCTTCTCCCAAATTCGGCTTAATTTAATTTATTTTGTAAGTTTGTATCCTTGGCTCTAATGACAGTGCAAATAGCGTGAGAGCTGGCGCCACTTTACCGCTTCGTCGTATTTAATGAAAATATATATTTTGCGCTGCTGCTGAATTTACCATTTTCATTTCCTGATTCGTCCGGATCTCCCAGGACTTCAGAGCCCAAGGTTTAGGCCGTGTCCTGTGACAGGAGGCAACAAAATGGCTGCGCGAAATGCGCTCGTAAATGCTTCCATGTTGCCAACTTCTTGTTTGTGAAGAGCTGTTCAAATAAGCACCGGAGCAGCAAGAACAACAGCACGATGGCTCCTGGTGTGCTGGTGTTCTGGTGTCCTCAGGTCCTGAGGTCCTCGGATCCTGGGGTCCGAAAGGCGGGGAGTTTAGGACCCGCCCGCCGTTAGTTTCATTGTTGACATTGCAGAGGCAACAGAAACAGAAACGGCAGCAGAAACAGAAACGCCAGCGTGGCAAAAGTGAGCTGGAAAAAGGCAACAAAAAGCAATTAACTTGGCTTACATCTCTGTTGAAAGCTGAAGCGAAGGGCGCGATTTATGCCGCCGGCGCAGCGGGAACAGGTGCACAGGTGAGCGGCAGTTGCAGGTGCATTTCCAGCTGTGCTCAAGTGTCCACTCGTCCTTCATCCTGCATCCTGCGTCCTTCTTCCTTGGCCGCCGCGTGTGTCTCGCACACTGACAAAAGTTAATGGCTTGGCGCACTTCAGGGGTTAGATCTGCTTTGATTCGCCGTAAAATGGCCAGGAGTGCTGGGTGGCAGGTTAAATGATTGAATATTCACTTGGGCACCTCGATCCATTCTAGCATACGGTTGTAATGAATGGAGAGTGCAGGCTGCGGGCTAAAATATTCTACAATATTCATTACCTCGTAAATCAATTTTGATTACGCTTGCCCATGTCATTGCTATTACGAGTTTCTTGAAGACATCTTTCTGGATATTTAATACTCTTTGGCCCCAAGCTGAACCACCCACCAGGGAAAGGGTATCGGGTATTGAATTGATACCTTGATACTCTGATTTAACCCATTGTAAGCCCAGAGAAACAGCTTTCATCTGCTTTCCTTTTTTATTTGCAATGTTTTGATTTCTCATGTTCAACTGCATTCTACATACCTTTGGGGTATTTATTTTCATTACACGAATCCACTGCCAGCTCAAATTGCATTTGCCGAGGCTTTATTCCCTTTTGATTTATGCAGTTGCATTAACATCGGCGTGTTTGATTTCGATTTCGATTTATATTTTCATTTGCATTTCCATCTGATTTGATTTGATTTTTTACTGCCTTTTTTCTGCCGTTTTTTTTTGTTTTCCTTTTTTTTTCTAGCGATTTACCTTATCTCTCGATTAGACTAATTATGCTCGCTTACATCGCTTATTTCGATAGAAGCTTAACATTAATTTATTCCCTGTGCTCGGCAGCACGGAAAATAGATTTATTTGTTGACTTGTTTGCTATTTAAAGTGTTTAAATAGAACTACAAAAAAGCTCATGCGTGTTTTGTTCGATTTGTTTTCAAGTGTTGCAAGTGTTGCAAGTGCTGTTCAGCTTTAAGCCGAACAACTCGTGTCTGTTGTCTGTGTCTGGTTTTTAAGCATAGGCGCGGAAATATTTGCTACACACAGAGAGCAAGAATCCCTAATAAACATTTATACAACTCGGGTGTACGACATCGATTTGCGGGTTTTATTTTGGGACAGAGTGATCTCTAAAAAATAACTTGATTTTTCTGACATCTGGACATCTTTGTATTCTCTCTAATTAAAATGGACACAAATATTTGCACAGACGTAATCGTAATCGCTCAATAAATAGTTATGTATATTCGAGTTTTTCTGTTTGTTTGGTTTGGTTTTCGTGTCGATTGTGGCAGGTACCTGATACTTAAATATCAATATCAATAAGTTGTGGGGCAAAGTGGCAGGGACATCTGCAAACTGACGACTGAAGCAAAAAAGGGAGTTTAGAGGTTTCGGCCTTATTCGCTTGCGTGTAAAAGCGCCTAAAAGCGAGCTATGCGAACTACAGCAAAAATGTTATTGTATATGTAATCGCAATACAGTTATACAAATACACAGATAAATACGCAAAAAGGTTCAGCCTACACACAAATATATAGATATATATATATAATATATATATAGATTCATATTCTAGCTTGTAAATATGGATTTTTAAACTATCCTTAGCCTACGTTGAGTTTTGACTTAGCTTTGGTTTCCTTTACGTTTGGTTTCATTGTTTTTTAACACTTAGGGTTTTTGGCAATTGGAGCTCCGGCCTTGCCAACTTGACACGTGGCAATTTGTGGCGCCAGAAGACTCCAATCATTGGACGAATTGTTGATATACGTTGCGTATCATGCTCAAAGTGAGTGAATAAGAGGGATAGAGCCGTAGCACGAGTGGGTCAGTGGGTGGAGTTAGTGAGAGAGAAAGATAGAGATTTTTAGGGGCTTAGTTCCTTAGATTAGCGTAGAGTCGGCTAAGCGGCCAGTGACAGTAATCAGCAGTTTTTAGCACTTGCTTAACAAGTTTACTTCGCTTTCGCTACAAAAGAGCGAAAATATGAATCGCAGTGTGACCAAGCCTCCAAGAGAAGCACGCTTGGGCTGCAATGTGACCATGCAATGTGCCGGAAACAGGAAATCGGCTTACGAGGCATAAAATCATGTTTGTTTGCCTTAAACAGCTCGTTAAATAATTAACTTTAATGCCCGCCTGTCGTCAAACTGCTGTTCAGTGCCAATGGCCATCGCTCGAAGCTGTTGACTTGCTTGCCTGCAATACAGTTGAGTTGTGCTTATATTTTAAAGCTTAAAGGCAATAGGTTTCGCAAACATGGCCGTTAAAGTACATATTCGTATGTAGTAGAAAAGAGTACCAGCTCCTACACACACACACACGCAGCCTCGTAAATACTTGTATGTGTGTATACTGTAGCAGCTTACAGTGAGCACTCACAATCACATGCTTCGACAAGCACAAGTTTCAATTTGTTGCACTTTTTGAAGCATTAAGTAGCCGTCCCGGCTTAAGTGTGCGAGTGTGTAAGTGGGTGCCTGTGTGTTGGTGTGAGTATGTGTTGGTGTTAGTACGTGCTGGTGTGTGTGTGTGAGCTGGCAAAGCGGTTTAGTTTCATTTAGCATTTAACAGTTACTAGTATTTGGTTTTTTCGCTTATTTTTTCCGGTTTGTTTCCGTTTTTCAAATTACACAACACTGAAAGCACACGTAAAGTTTTTTTGTTTCCTAGTTTTCTCTTTTTCCCATTTCTGTTGCACATTTAGTTAAAATTACAATTTACGCACTAAACATGCAGAAAATGTAGCTAAACTACGGCAAGTGCAGTACGTCCTTAAGGATTCCCCTCCGCCATTAGTTTTCTAAGCCTTATGATCTAGTGGCCTCGGCAATTTATGTTACATTTTCTAAAGACCTGGCGAACTTTTCTTTTGATTTTCATTCGGGATTGCACAACAAACATTTTGGCTCTACTTATATGCTAAAAACTTAAGTGCTACTTGCTTTAAAGGACTGTGTCTGATCTTAATTTCTTTTGCCTTTCTAAGAAATATTTAAATGTACGTTGCCACAAAACGCCTTAAAGTATGCAACAGTATTTGGCATGTTGAATTCAGGGAAATATTGAAATATTTATTAATTGTTAACTGTGCGGATCTTTGATGTCAAGAACTCGGAAAATGCTCCAAAAGTAAGAACAGCCACAGCCCCCTAATTAATTTCATTTCGATTCCAATGCGGAACAAAAGGTCGGATCACAATTACAAAAGTGGGATGCGGGGCCTTAGGAGTTGCCCAGGTTGGACGGCGACGGTGGCCACTGGCGCTTGATGACCGCGAAGTGTGTCATCTGGAAGGTGTTGGTCACCTGGCAGCGGCGCTCCACGAATCCGGTGAGGCAGTAGCCCATGTTGTAGTCCTCCATCGAGATGTTCGACGTCAGATACAGCTTGAACTCGTCGTTCCACGCGGGCGGCGACTTGTCACAGCCCGCTGACCCCGTCCGGATTGCATCGGCAGGTATTGCGGGCGTGGGCGTGGCAGCCACCGACCCGTTGCCCGCTGCCCCGCCCCCCGCCGGCGATGCAGCTCCTCCACCCGGCGCCGTCGTCCGGCGAAAGTGTCCGGCAATCAGCAGGGATCCCTGCTGCTCCAGTGGCAGCATCCGGGCCTTCGTCGCGCGCCGCTGGGTTCCGGAGCACTCGACGATGCGGCAGCGATTGGGCTGCCAGAAGCAGGGCGTGATGGTCCAGTAACTGGACGAGGCGGTCCGCGCCCAGCCCTCCTCGGGATACAGCAGTATCTGAAAGGAGGCGGAGATGATGAAACATGAGTGCACTGCGGCAAATTATGTGGTCTAAATAGTAAGTTAATAATACACAACGAGTTTATCTCAGATTCAGATGGGGCATGTTATACTAGAGTTTCAGTTGAAAGCACATTTGTATATTTTAGAAACTAGAAACTCTTTAGCTAGCCTTTTTTTCTCCGTGTAGCTCTTGCAGACCATCGGAGCCAATTGCAAATTGGTTTTCTGTGTCGCACTTTAATTGAAAATCGTAATTAAAATCGTGCAGATTGTTTAGCCGGGATTTGGAATCGGATTCGGTTGCCATGAAACTGCACCTTAATCAAGTCCACTGCGAGTGTTTATCATTAAGTGGGCAATTATTGCCAAACAGGCTTTCGTTTAATTTGGTCGAATTAAATTGGCATAAAATCGACATGGAATTGCTTTTGACGCTTTTATGCTGCTGAATTTTACACCACCACATATAATCTGATTTCATAATTCACTTGCCCTCCCATTCACCTGTTGTTCTTAGGCAGTGTCCCCTGTGCATTTGCCCACTTCTGCTCAATTGCTGGCAAAGCTGCATTTTCGCATTAAATTGACATTCATGTCACTGCCACGGAAACCGCAGTTGGCCAACAGAAGCCCTAAATGAAATTCGTCAGCTAGTTTATCATTGGCCAAAATGACTGTCCTGCAAGCGCGTGGCTTCAATTTCATTTGCCCATTTTGAATGCGGTTGCTGCGGTCAATGCACGCTGCTCGTTCATAATTAATACATTTCACAGTCGCTAAATGCCAGACATTTCAAATATTTGCGCACAACGAGGCGTATGCTTAATAAGCGTCCGGCAAACAGGAAGCACGCTGCTCCGAGGGGCTAATCAAACATTGAACTTGGCTTAAAGGCTCCTGCGCTGGCAAGCTGCAAAGAAAACTCCAGCAAATTGAAAAGGGGAGCCAAATGGACAGTGGAGTGGAGTGGGAAAATCTGGAGCCAAAGTGAAAAGCCAGTGGAAAAGCGGCCAGTGGCCACCGCAGGAGCCTGGAAACATAACCAGAAGGCAGCCACCAGCAGGAGCTGATGCTTTTGAAATTGAAGTGGCTGCAGCTGCAGCCACGAGCAAATTCGCCCCGGGGGCTCTGAATTCTTCCCAGATTTTCCCTGGTTTTCCCTGATTTTCCACGCCTTTGTACTGCATTTTGACTTTAAAATATAGATTCGCATATGCCTGGAGTCGCAACTGGGCTTTGCCAGGTGAATTGTGTTAAATGAATGCATCGCAGGGCACTTAAAAATGCATCCGCTTACGTTTTATTTACGTTCGACTCCGGCTGACCGAAAACAATGAGGCCGATCGATGCCATTGAGTGTTTGAATGGAGATGCCTCCAATGGAGGTGAAAAGCCCGGCTACGGCACATTAAGCTGCAAATGGAAATGGGAAATCGCCTTTAACATTAATGAGTATTGAACGCTTTTCCCTGCCGGTGAATGCCTGATACTGATGAAAAGGCATTTAACTTATAAACGCGCAGAGTGTCTGCAAAATATTTCCACAATTCCGAAAGCTCTTTAATGGAAGTCGACGTGTGCATCTTATTAAACGATAATTGACCATTTGGAAAGTTTACAGAGTTTAAAGCTATTTTTGTACTTTCCATTTTTCCTAGATAATTATGTCATCTTTCTGTTTAAAATTCCAGCCTCGTTTGCCATTTCTTTTGCGCAATTAGAAGCATATTTTTCACGCTATTGCCCGTAATGGGACACCGAAAATCACATTTTCCGCGGAAAAACCAAGCTGATGTCTGGCTATCTAGTTTGCTGGCTTTCTGGGTTTTTGGGTTTCTGGCTGCATAAATGGCACATGGATGGCACATCAATCCGGTCCACAAACTGCCCTTGTGGCGAGCCAGAGCACGTGCTGCATATTTGTCAACTTGCCCCAAATGACGCGATTGGCTTCGCTGAAATTGCGCGCTCGTGTTTGGAAATTATAGAAGCGGGTAAAATGGAACTGTAGCTCTGGCTACGACTGCCTAATAAGCTGCCAAAATGAGCTTAGTGACGACAGATACCCCACTGATTGGTTGCCTTCCTCCGCCTCCCCCTCTCCCCTCCCCTTCTCCTCTTCTACCACGACTGCCATTGCATTATTCAAAGACGCCAAAAGTGCGCGCTGCCAAATTGAAAATGCAACGGCAGCCACCGATGCACGCAACAAATCGCTTGCCACTATCAAGGGTCATAAAATCCTTCACTGCCATCCGCGTCCTTGTCACCCCCTCACCCCACCACCCCCTTCCCCCTCGGCACTGAGCACACATATTGGCTGTGGGGTTTATGCAGCAGGATGCACCAGTGGTGGCCCAGAAGTCACTAATGCCCACGGAGATTGGAAGTGCGGACATACCCTACATATAAATAAAAGAAAAATGTACTATGAACTACATGTGCTCTTTTAGCTTTACTTTAAACTTGCTGTATATCTCCTAGTTTATATTAATCTTTAATATTTTGTAATGATCCCTGTTTTCTAGTTATGTACTTTATTTTATTTGATTAACTGGTAGTGGTATACCCAATATCCCTACTCCAAAGTGACTGCCAGCACCAGCACCCACAACTATTTATAGGGACACGCACACACTCACAGTTACACACACACACACACACATACACGCAGGGGAGAGCAGACACGTACACGCTGGAAAATCACTTCCGCTTTTGAGCTGCAACGTTGGCAATTTCGCAGAGGAGCGCAGATAAATGGGAACTGGGTGCGGACGTGGATGTGGATGTGGGGCACTAGGAGCACTGCGAGCACTGGGGAGGTGGTCCAGGGCAACTGGCATCAGGTGGCGAATGCCGAGTGGCGAAATCGAAAACGTGGCCAGGACTGGGTCGTCGATGCCCATTCACATTCACATTCACAGTCGCAGTCGCAGGGAACTCCTCCTTGAGGCGTCCGTAATCGATTTCTGCGACTCTCCGCTGGAATCGTTTGTTGACTTTGGGTTTTTATGGCGCGCCACTTTATTGCCACCACAAGTCCACGGCGACCCTATTCCCATTCCCAGTTGGCTTCTCAGCTTCGGTTCGGTAAATAAAATGCCAAATGGCAAACGGCAATACCCGAACGCGCAGCCCGAGAAGGCGAGCTCCATTGTCGCCAATTGGCAACTTTGTCTATTAATTTGCTTAATGAGTTCGGTGACAAATATTGAACGGCTGCAACTCAACAAATAGCTGCCAAGTTTGCAGGATCCTTTGGGGTCCCTGGCATCCCTGGAGTCCCTGGAACCCTTGGAACCCTTGGCACCCCCGGAACCCCTAGATCCCCGATTCCTGAGTCCTGAGTCCTGAGCACAGAAACTTTTCTCATTTCGCTCGCCCGTTCGCTTCGCTCGACATTAATTAATTAAGTGCTGCCGCAGACATTTCAACACTTTTGCCAGTCAGTCAGTCACTCAGTCATTCAGTCAGTCAGTCAGTCAGTCGGTTCGTCGGGCATTACTTAGGCAAATGGTCTGTGTGTGCGTGGGGGTACGAGTGTATATCTCTGGGCACTTCAACTTAATTACCCGCCCTCATGAGCACCCTGCCGATGTGCCTCCAAATCCAGCATAAGCTCGAAAATCAAAGCTTCAACACGATTGTCTAAGCACTTGAGGAGCCCCCGGCCCATCGAGTTCCTTCTAGCCACCCCATCCTTGTAGCCCACTCATCCATCCCAGCACGCAACTCCACTCGAAGGTCCTTCGAGGATTTTATGAACACTTCTGATGAGACAGGGTGGAGCAAGTTTTCCGCCAAGATGGAGAAAGGAGCTTTCTGGAAGATTAAACTAGTTACGTAGTTACTACCATGCTTTCCATTTTTGTAGAATATTGTGACTGCAACAATATCTACTAATATAATTATTAGAGGTGAAAGTATGGTAAGTGTGGAACATTCTAAGCTATAGTTTATCACAATATCACAGATTTTTCCCTGAAAGCAGAGCCTTTGTTTCATCCGGTGAAAAGTGAGCTTTGTGCAAACTTCGCCTCGAGTTCTCTACGCCATTCTTACGTGTGCGGAATAGCATTCCACGGAGTTTACTGAGATTGGGGGAAATTGGAGTTTTCCTCGATTCATTTCGCCGCCTTTCGAGAGCGTAAATGAGTTTTTGGCTGATTGTAAAACTTATCTGCTGGCTTTGTCTTCGATTGCCAGTGCCAATTGTATCGGATATTTCCTGTTTGTGTTTCATTATGCGCCTCACGCGCTCCACTATCCGCATTCCCATCCGCATCCGCATCGGCATTCTTTGTCCTTCGAGTGGAGCTATTCAGGAGGTCCTGGCAGCTCGGAGGCTGGCGAAAGTTTTAATAAGTTGCTCATTAGCACAGAAATGGAATAGCTGCTGCTGGTGGTGTGGCAGGCAGACAAAATAATTTACACGCCAACATCCGTTGCAATTAAACTGCAAGGGTGAACTTAAATTTCCGGGTTAGGAATCGCCGCTGGCTTCCCGGATGGCCAAGACGGCGACTTGGTCCACCATCTTGCTGCCCATCTTGGCCATGTTGGCCAAGTTTATGGCTGAATGTAGATGTCAACGGATGGGCCCACAGCGAAACTTTGCCCGCCAGTATTTTCTAAATTTAATGAGTTGTATTACGAGCAGCTTAAAGAGGGCAGCCCCCAGCCCCGCATCCCCGCATCCCCGCCAGCCGCAACTTGGTGTAAACTTCTATATGACAAAGTTTCGCTCGCGAGTCCTTGCGGCGTCGCAAGTAATGCACAAATTAAAGTTCTTTGCCAAACTACAGCAGGCAGTGGCTGCTGAAAGTTTCCTCCATCCTTCGTCCTTTATCCTCGCAGCGCTAGTTGACATGTTGAGTCGCACAAGGATATGCGTGGCTACAAATTTGATATGTTAGACAAGTCCCGGCTACATGGAAATGGCAAGTGGGATGCAGGATGCAGGATGCAGGACGCGAGATGCGGGAAGTGGAAAGTGGGAAATGGCAGCTCGGGGCTGGATGGGAATCCACTTGCAATCCTACAGTCGCTGCACCATGGGCGATAAATGCCGGCAAACTTTGCGGAAGGATGCGGAGCAGCAACTATTGGCAGTGCCAGGATCCTGAATCCTGGATTCTGTACTCTGGATTGTGGGGTTAATGCGAGCGGAAATATAGATATTGCTTTTAGTTCAGCCATGTAAATGCCGTCGTTTATTAGGGGATTACTGCGGCTACCATGGAATTTAATACTTTTCGGCCTTGAAAGGCAAATTCTCATTTCATTAACATGAAGCTCTAATCAAGTTTCCTCTAAAATGCAAATTAAAATATTTTTGATTTAATTTTGCGCATCTAATGGCATTCTAATTTCATTTGAAACCCATTATAAGCCAATTCTCTTTACTTCATTGCATTTATTTCCCGTTTCCCAACTTTAAAGCTAACAATTTTTTCAAGGAATGCCCTGAAACTTTTTGATCGAAATCAATGCCATACCTCGGCAAATTCGCATTAAATTTAATTTTCATAAATGTTACAGCATTTTGTCATTGCAAAAGTTTCCGAGTTTCTGATTTTCCAAGTCTTCAGGCTGCGAGATTTTCCACCATTTTCCAGCGAAGCACACACTGTCATCTCTGTGGATCCCGGGATTCTGCGTTCGCCGGTGTAAAAGATTAAGCACATTTATGTGACAAGTGCGACATCAGCGGAGACAACGATGGGGATGGGGATGGGCATGAGGATGGTGATGGGACTCATGTCCTGGGGAAGGATACGAGCGACAGTCACGCATGTGCCACAATTTAAAGTTGAGCACTAATGAAATTTGAGCTGCCGCCTTCCCAGCTGCCAGGCAATCGCAGACTTGCAAAGTTATGCGCCACAGCAGATATCAAAAATGGCATCGAATCCGGCAAATCCTTGCACTACTGCACTGTTGCACTCCTGCAATTTGGCTGGAGAGACGTGTCCTGGGCGTGATACCACGGCTCACAGCTGGCGGAAGTTTGCCCAAGTACTGTTACCCGGTAAATGCGAGTCAGGAGTGGCGGCTTAAAGTCCTGTGGCCCGAATGTTTCGGCCTCGGATTGTCTCATTAGGGGCAGAGGTCCCGGTCACGCCTCAATTCACAGACTGGGCTCTAAACTTTGCCACCGAGCCGAGTCACCGCGCAGAATAGCTCATCAATAACCCATTTGTGTGGTGCTCAATGGCCCAGGGCGACCGGGAAGCTGGGAAACTGGGAATCTGGGAGGTTGGGTGACTGGTGCGTTGGTGGATTGGTGGTTCGGGGGTCGGGTCACGACCTTCCCCACGGGCAAACAGAAACGGAACGTAACGGAAACAGCTTTGAGCCCGATATCCCTGTGGACACAAAACGGTGGGCCCCGCCGTGTATTCACTTTGCCATTCAGACGGAGGCCCATAAATCAGGTCGAGGCCCACCCATCGGACCAGCTTATAAATCTCCCACATCTGCGCTTTTCATTGGCAATCAACGAATCAGCGAGGAAATGCTTCTTTCAGTTATTTTTAATGAGCGACAGCCCCTGTTGGGAACTCCATACCCATTCCCATTTCCAGCCCATGGAAATCATCTTAAAGCGGCGGCAAATGCTCACGAATTTCCAAAATTTCAGTGCTTCAGCCGGGGCATGCAACATGTTGGACGTGTAATGTATGGCAATGTCTGAGAGACGAAATGAAATGAAAATTTAATAAAATAAAAGTATACGACCAGGCCTGCTGCGAGGGAGGAGAAGGAGCAGGAGCAGGAGGAGTAGCTGCTCCTCGGGGCTAAAGACGTTTGCCTTAAATGAAGATGTATGCCAGCCGGGCGTATGAGTAATATGCGCAAATATGCGCATAAAATAAAGCAACTTGTAGCAATTTCCCCTGCCCTCGTCTCCTTTGGCTCCGCTGGCTGCTCAGGATCCTTTGGGCCGTTGCCACTTTGGTTTCCTCGGCGTCTTTGGCTGGCTTCTTGTGTTTAATTTAGGCAGCCATAAACGTAATGCGGAGCCTCAAGTACTCGCATCCGAGGACTCCCAGTCCCAGTCCCATTCTCAGTGCCAGCCAACCGAATTTATATGGCGGCACATAAAACTGGGCAACCTTACCCGCACCACTAGCCATTCGTGCTTCATTTCCTCGGCATGGCGACATAAAATAGCATTTTATTCGAGACTGCTTTAAAGACCGAGATATTGTCTTTCGGCTCCGGGCATTAACCCATTACACGGCTAGAATTTCCGTTTCGGCAGTGGCACAACGGGCGATAGTATATCAAATGCGGCATTTTGGAATTTATGCGCCATCTTTATGGTGCAAGTAAATAAATAAAAAATTTAATAACACATTTTAATGGCTACATCATGACGGCCTGCACCAGCGAGTATATCAATGATAAAGATGGCTTGGTATACGACCTATTTTGAATGCGAATCAACAGGGCTCTACAAGCATCTGTTTCTGTGTCAAAAATGGAAAGACTTCATAATTTATTGTTACTTGCCATTTTTGCCATTCTCGCGTGGAATTACTCTTTCAAGATTGATAACTTTGAATTCAAAGGCATGTTTGTTGCGCCAAGCAGTTGGAGATTCGCGGAAGAGTTCAATAGAACGGTGGCCCAGTGCCACCCACCCAATTCACGGAAAGTGCAAACAATTTCCAATCACAGCCTTGAAAGCCCATATCATTGTTCGCCGCCAGTCTAAATGCTCGTTCCCATTCCCATTGTGTGCGACCCAGTTGTCCCATTGTGCGATTGCTATTGCGATGTGAGTGCTCGACATCAAAGGCAGGCCTCCTGATGTCCTGGTGTCTGGGTGTCCTGCCGTCCTTGGCTGGCACTCACATTCTGTTTGGCTGCCAGCACGTTAGCATATCACCGATGCCAAGCCATCCATCAAATATCGCGCATCCCAACCGAGCCTTTCGCGTGCCTCGAAGGATTTCGCAGGATTCCTGGAGGTTCTGCCAGTGACTGCCTCAAAATTCACCAGGCAGCCCCGCTACCCCGTTTTCAAGACACTTTAAGGACGACACTCTCCGGAGGACATGGAATTTCAAGCTATTTCGTTGTCTACCTCATTGAATTAGCCCTAACATGCTCGCTCGAGCGAAGATAATAAATTGAATTAAATTGATGCGCAGGCAAATTGGGAGGCGGACTGCTTTCTCCACGTTGGCCTCTGCCAAAGGAGAAATTCATTTAATTTTTGGCTCAAATGTCTTTTTAATGCTCCTCCTTCGCCCCTGTGGGTGGAGAGCCAAAATATTGTTGACAGCACATGTGGCACATGGCAGGAATTGTTTTTTCGGGGCTAATCAAGCGGCAGCTGTGTGCCAAGTGGGGAAATAGTGGCACAGGAAAGTGGTCCGAAATTCCCTGAAATTTGAGTGTCTCTTTTAGTTCAGCACTTAGGCTAAGCTGGAGGGGATTGGGGTTGGGGTAAAGGTAAGACAGACAGATGGACAGACAGACGTGCTAGATGGATGCAGCAATAATTAACTGCAAGGAGCAGCTGAGCTGAGTCACAGAAGAAAGCCATCGAGGTGAAGGTGAAATGGTCGAGGAGTCTCTTAGCCAAAAAACCCCCCCTCCCCCCACCAGGTGCTTCAACCTTCCCAGCAGCTTAACTTGGCATTAACGCAATTTGTCACGGCAGAACAGGCAGAAGAGAGCCGGCAGCTTAGCTCCAAAAAAATGTAAAAAGCGAACATTTTGGCTTGTGTGTATAGAGAAGTTAGCAAGTACGTGGCTGTGTTTTTATTTTTTCTTTTATTTATATTTTCATTTTTACTTATACCTTTATTTTGCAACATTGAGCTGACAGGTGAAATGAAATTGCGTGGGCTGCACTTACACATTCCTTCGCAGCGTTTTCCACTTCAACTTAGGCTTATCCCACCGGTCCCACTTTGAATACGCCATGGAGATGGAAAATTCCAGCGAAAACATTGACAGCCACAAAAATATGTAGCTACGAGTTTTTCCCATTTCCCATTTCCCACTTGTAGTTGGAAGCCGAATACTGCAGAGTGACAGCAGACTGTGGCTTAAACAAGAAATACCGGGCAGGTAAGCTTCCCCCGGGAAGCTTAACAATAGTGGCCAAGATATTTGGCCAGCTTCAACTGCAAGCGTAAGCCAGGGCTTTTCTACGAGTTTTGGGGGCAGTTGGGGTTTTGAAACGGCTGAAGAATTTTAATTTGGTAATAGGAGCTGTTGGACTTACTAATTTTGTATGACAATCTTATTCGAGTGCTTTAACATTTAACAACAATCAACTTACTTTGGCTTAAACTTAAAGTCTAAAGTCGGCCTAGGCCCATAAATCCTGTTGGCCATGTTGCAGTCGCCGCAATTAGAAAACCTGCCACTCAGTGGCTCATTGATAGCTGTAAGCCGCCAGTTCCCCTGGCCACTTGCCACTTGCTATTCCTCCATCCATTCCACCCAGCACTTACCACAAAGGAGCCGAGAAACCAGTCAGCAAAATCGCGCATACGGCCCGTGGCCAGCTGCATCAGCTTGAATGCGGGTGGCAGCAAATCGCCTTAGCAGCTGGAGGGAAAACCCTAATAAACCAGCAAGGAACTGCACAGTTAAGCCTTCTGCGGCTGTCACGCCCCCTTCTCCAACAGCCTCCGCCCCGATAGTAGTAGGCGTTGCCTTCAACTTTGACCAGAGCGATTTAAATCTTTGCCGGGGAATATAAATTTAAGAGTGCCCCGCTTACTTATCTAAGTCTATGACTTTGGGTTAGGCGTTCGGGATTCAGCAGGACTCAGGATTCGAGGATGAGTCAGGCAGTTGGGAGTTGGGTTTCGAGGTCGGGGATCTCGGATCTCGGAACTGATGAGGAGCAATGGGATGGCATGGCTTCTGTGGATGCTGTGCTTTTTATGCCCGCCATTTTGCCGCTGTCTCTTGGCTGCTTCTTGCTACAAATCATGATAATAAATTCCAATTTTATTTAGTCAGTGAGGCGGCAAAGCACCCTTGTCATCGTCATCGCCAACGAAAAAGAGGAGCTTGTGAGGGAAAGGGAAATGAGGGGAACTGAAGGAAAGAGAAACTCCCTTCAGCCAAATAAAGGCAGGCGAACCGCTTCATCTGCTCGGCACAAAAAAAGGGTCTGTGTTTCAACTACTTGGATCAACGGTTCAGCTCAGTTTTATGACTTTTTATTTTATACACACCCAGCACCCAACAACCAACACCCAACAGTCCGCATTCAACTTTCCGGCTTCCGACGCCAGTTAAATAAATACACTCCCAAATTGACTTGGCCTGCTTAACTTTTGGGCGGGCGTAATCAGGCCTGATTATAATGAATAGTTGGAAAATGGGATACAGTCAGTTGGCCAAATCAGCAAACAGCAAACAGCAAAACCAGAGGCGACACTCAGCCGGCCAGCTCATCAGTCAGCCAGACGGACAGTGCAGTTTGGAGTGGACCGCAAAGCCCATGAATTCAGCATTCTGCCTCCTGAATCCTGAATCCTGCAGCCTGCATCCTGCATCCTGCCTGCTTCATCATGGAAAATGCAGCAGCAACGCCAGCCAAAACACATTAGCCGTGTGCTAAAAGTGTCGCACAGCCCAGTCGGCCAACGCACATGTCCTGCGAGGAGCGTGCTTCCAAAATTCACGACCCATATGCATAATTTCAAATATAACTATCTTTATATGTAGTTTTGCATGTAGTAAATCAAAGTACCACCATATCAACTGGCCCCAAATAAGTAGGTAAGCTTTCTATTTGACCGGAAATCCTGTTTACATTAAATGATGAAATCTTTCCCTAATTGAACATTTTACGAGTGACCCTCGTAGCGAGTGAGCGACCAGGCGGCGAGTCCTTTTTTCAGTTGGAGCTGAGCTGGCAGGACATGTGGCAGTTGGCAGTTTGCTGCGCTTTCCCCGCCACGCCCCTTCCGCCTTCAGCTTTCGGGCTGTGGCTCTTCATTGCCTGTTGGCAATTACAACGTTGCAATGTTGATGGCATTTTCTTCCTTTTATATGCATATGCAAGAGCACACACACACATACTCTCACACACTCACACTCGAGCCAGGACATAACGATGCTCGCAGACAGTCAGCAGCTTACAAGGACATTCAGAGGGGGTGGCAAGTGGGCCGAAAAGGGAGGGCCAGCGGCTAGTCACTTCCGCCTCGCCCGATGAGGACGTTCATTTTTTCATAATACTCTTTCGCTCGGCGAGTTCGTTGAGTCCTTGATTGCATTGGCCTTTGTGCGCTCGGCAAGCTAATTACACGGCATGAAGAAAGGCTCATTAAAACTAAATGGGCAGATTAAAGAGTAAAGGATTTTGCATTAGCCATTGTCGGCGCTCAAATAATGAGGCAAATGGGCCATATCACTCGATCGAGACTTGACTCCATGGATTCACTTTCAATTCGCATATGCTGCGGTATTCCCTGACTCCTCAGACACCTTCTACCCACTTCGAGCTGTGCTGTTAATGTAAATATGTCTTACAGCATTATCGCATTTGGTTAAGAGGGTAAACTCCACCCGTCAGATTTCACTTGCAACATTATGTACAACCATCTGGGGGTTGATTTCCGTTTTTTGGGTGGTTGCAAATGGATACCATTTATCCCTATCCTGTGAACAAACAGTTTTTGTTTTACCTAAGCTATTGCTATTGCTGTTGCTATTGCTTCATTATAAAATCGATGGGGGACGATGTGTAAACTACCCTTTGAGGACGAAACTGGGGGTAATCAGATTGTTCATCAAAGCATCCTGCTCCTGCTCCTGCTCCTTCTCCTTGTCCTGCTCCTGCGGCTCAAAGCGCTTGATTCAATGACCGAGTAAAGCTTTTCGAATTGAATTTTACAGGAGCGGGCTCGAGAGCGTCTATGTCTCCATCGTTCCTCTGTACTCGTTGTCAACGGATTGGTGTTAATGTCCTTTGGCATTGTTGCACTGCCAGGACGAGCAGGACTACCAGGACGACCACGACGACCAAAAGACCGGACCACCGGACAACCAGGGCCACAAGTCGACTGTGTGCAAAATAGACTGAAATTGATGATGTCACTTGATAGGGCGAATGGGTTTTTCATTTTTCACTTTTTCACTCCGCTCCGCAGCCCAATCCTAGAGCTCCTGCAGATCCTTCGTGTTCGTGTTGTTTAACAAATTCATCCTGTTGCTTGCGCTCCAGTGCGTGATGCCCAGCAGATTGCGGGCCGAGTGAGTGTGAGTGTGACTGTGAGTGTGTGTGCGAAATGTGCATTTGATGCAGACACATCCAGTGCAGAGAAACAAAATTCGGGTGGCACAAATAGTAGCTGCTGATAATGAAACAAGAGACTCCGCAATCTACTGCTTCAAGTGGTCGCAAATGAACTTCAAGAGTAACCATTCACTGGAACCACCAAGCATTAAGTATCATTGGGAAGTTATCATTGGGTAGTTATTTCTCACAGTGCAGTGCCATAATTGAACATCTCTTTTCCTGGGGTTTTCGGAATAGAAGGAGCACGCAGCCATTGTTGTGCATCGACCTGTTTGATTGGCTTTTCTTTTGCACGTTTTTAATTAGTGGGAATTTGGGGATATCGAACGAAAGTGGGTAAACTTCAGAGCCACTGTGTGTGGCACTGTGCGGAGTGGAATGTTGTCTTTTGGCGCATTAAACAAACGAAATATTTCATAAGCGCATTGCGCCCTGGCCACAATGCCGAATGATTTATATGCAAAGTGGCATAAGCATTCCGTGTGTGTGGTGTATGTGTTTCCTGGCCCTATTTTCCAAACTCAACTCAACTCAACCCAAACCCAACCCATCGCATTACATTTTCCATTTTACCTAGGCCAAAGCAAACAAACCGGGGGCAATCGAGCGAACTTCACTCCGCAGCTTTTGCTACAAATTTTCCAAAATTTATAACAAAGGCCCCACACACACACACGCGTGTATAGTTGTGGGGGAAAGGGGAAGGGGGAGGACTACTGGGTATTGGCTACCTTACGGTTGAGTGGCTCATGGCTCGTGGCTCCTGGCTGGTGGCTCATGGCTCGTGGCACTTTGGCGCCAGGACTCCGGCTTTGGGGTCTTCGCCTCGCAATGGATGACAATGTAGCCAGGAGACTGTAAAATTTATGCACTTTTAGGATTGTTTGCCATGCGCTCGAGAAGGGGATTGTTCCATTATGCGATAAGCACTGGGACTCCCTCAAGGTGTTCCACTGTGCCACAAAAGGAGCCGGCTTCCTAAGACATTCCAGCTGCACTGGGTCAAAGTGCAAATTAATTATCCACTTATTCCTTGGCTCAAGAATCTTCAAAGGAAGATGCAGGCTGCTCCCTAACCCTTTTGGTTCATCTTTCCCCCCTTTCAAATCAAATACTTTCAAAGTAGGAGCATGCCAAAATCAATGCTAGAGTGTGCTCTGAGTATGCCACTTCAAGTCAATTGGAGCCACTGAATGCAGCAGCTTCGCTAGCAAGGATTTCATGCGCCATTCGCCGAATCACCATTTCTTCTTTGCACTTCGCCACTCACCTTGTTGGAATTGCCATTGAATTTCAGCAGTTTCTTGCAGGACTTGCCGCGACTCTCGAAGTAGATTTCCTGCGGCGTCCTGCGGCGTCGCTGTCCGGGAACGGCAGCAGGTGTGGCGACTCCCTTGCGCTGCAGCTGCAGCTGGGAGAAGGGATCACTGCCGGCCACCGATTGCGTAGCCTTGTGGCGACTCACGCAGAGGAGGCGGCCCAAGATGCCGCAGCAGCCGCTGGGCGGTGCCTCACTTCCGGCGGCTCCAGCTCCAGCCGCTGCTCCAATTCCGGTTGCATTGTTGTTGGAGCAGCGGGCGGATATGGTCATTAGGTTGCCATGGCGGCCGGTCGGGCGGTTGACGTCCATTTCCATGTTGGCTAGCAGCGGAATCGTTGCCTACAGGGCGGCGTCGTCTTCCCTTGTTGATTTTGCTCGATTTCCAGTGTTTGTTTACAATTTTTGATTGCGGCTTCCCTGACCGCAGGCTGTGTCCTTCGTCCTTTCCGCCTTTCTTGATTTTTTGTCAATGTTTCTCTGCTTTGTTGTTGTTTACTGGTGGCCAAAGTCTCACCGAAAAGTTGGCGCCCTCTCACAGACACACACACACGCGCACTCACAAAACACGTCGCACCCACACCAGCAAAGCAAGTGCGGAAACTTCGCAGGACCTGCCAGCGCGCCGAAGTTCACAGGACAAAGTCAGCGAGCCAACTGATAAAAGCCGTGGCTTCTGGCTCGCAAATGTGCGCTCTGCAGGGTTGCCACCTTTTCCAAAGAGAAACCGCAGGACGTTGCAGCTCGCACGAGAGCCACTGAGCCGAGCGAGGCAGAGAGCGGGAGAGAGCACGAGACAGAGAGAGAGGGGGAGAGAGTGCGCAGACACACGAATCACCTTGTGTGCATGAATGAAGCACAGTTATTACCGTTCTTTTTTTTTGTGGTCCACAGTTCCGTAGTTCTTGCTGTTTACGTTTCCCAGGGTCAAAGTTGTACAGCCCCCCGCTTTATGTTTGTAATTGTTTGTGGCGCCCCACGTTAGGCTGTGAGTTTTTCGTTGTTCGTTGGCGGCAGGGGAATACCCGAGACTCGAGTGTAATGGGTACCACGGAGGCATTTCTGCGTGTTAATTATGATTATTGTCGCCTTTGAATCTAAACTTGCTACCTTTTGTGGTTTGATTTGAAGCTACGTAGCATTAATAGTGCCACAAGATGATGGGGGTGAGTATTCAGGTGGCAATGTACTGGATTCCCCCACTGTGGGTATTAAAAAGTTGGTAGAGCAGGGCCAAAGCATTTAATTTCGGCCAACAAGGACGCGAAAGAAGAAGAGGCGGTGGGTGAACGTGAGACTGTGTGACTGTGCGACTGTGTGTGTATGTGTCCGTGTGCGGCGTGTGTGTGGTAGTGCCTATGACTGCGAGTATGAGTGCTTTCGGCCCTAGACGTAATTTCAATGTTTCAACGTAATCTTTGATTTGATTATGCTGTTGAGCTGCCCTCCCAGGGGGCGGGTCGTGAGTGTTTGCCAGTTTGTCTGTTTGCTAGCTTGTTTGTTCGTTTGTTTGTTCGTTTGTTTGTTTGTTTGCTTGCTCTCAGTCTGAGTCTGGACCACTTCCGGGCAGAGCTATAAACGGATTATAAAGTAATTTAATGCTTTTTGTTGGCGAGAATGCCGGCGATCCGCCTCGTATGCGGATGTGCGCATTTATATTTCTGCTGAGAACGCATTTGGGCAATAAAAACTTTTAATGTTTGTTGTTTGTCTCTCAATTTATTTAGCACGCGTCACGCATACGCCCCGTTGCCTGCTCCTTTAATGAGTTCGCAGCTTTGCCGAGCAGTCAACTTGGCCAGCAGGCCAAAACGGTTTGGTTTTGGCTTTGGGTTTGGGTTGTGGGTTGTGGGCCTGTAATTAATGTATGCCTCGTCATCTGTGTGGACCACCGGGTGCCACTCGGTCTGATCATTTCGGCAACATGTTTATCTGGCCGAATGCCCATATATTAATGTCCGCACACACACGCATTCCGTTAGATTGTCACATTAATTATGTACGTTAAGCTGTCAACGTGCGCAATATTTTTGTATCCGCAGAGTCTTCCCCCCTTCTTGCCCCTTCTTAATAGCCAAATATGCGAATATCCGGCTCGAGTTTCGTGTTCGTGTGTGTCCTTGGCCATTCCTTGGGCATTCCGTGGCCATTTGTTGTCATTTTTCTTGCTTTCATCTCGGCCGATAAGAGCCTCCTGGTTTATCTTTATGCCCGTGCTCATGCTTATGCTATTCCTGCTGTTTGCCAAATAAATACGTTTGATAATGCGACCCGACCATCATATTGATGAGCCTTCCGCTTGCTTGGCGTTAAATGGAATGAAGTGCCAAGCACAAGTTCAACAAGCAAATAGATCAAGGGGTCAGATACTATTTGCCGATGCCAAACAGCAGGTGGAGATGGGATTAGGGATGGCTCGATAACGGAGTTACAGTCACTTCAAACTTAAAGTAGTATTAATGGAGTATGCAGAGAAGCTCTTGGGAAAGTATTCAACTGAGTTAGATCTACCTTCTTCGGGGGAAACAGAATATATTAAAGTGCAGCACACTTTTCGGAGCCTATATGAAAAGCAAATTTGTCGAGAGACCCTTTTGCACCAGACATGCTAATTTCCATTTAAATAAAAAATCCAAAAATCCATCCCGTTTGCCGGACTATCAAATGAAATATTCGTCTGGCATGGCCGTAGAAAAAATACCATACCATATCCAATTAAATAATTTTTGCGTATGCGAGTTTCCACTCATAATTTAATAAATATTCCACTTCGAAAATGCTGCAAATAAAAAAGCAGCTCAAAGGCTGTTATGGCCTTACATTCGGTCTCAATTACACACCAATTTCTGTCCCTCTGCGTGAATGTGAATTTCTCTGTGTGTGTGTGTGTGTGTGTGTGTGTGGGTGTGTGTGGGCCGAATGCTGCTAGCCATGAAAACTCTGCAACTGTGGCCGAAAATGAAAAGTTCCATTGCATTTGGCAAACTAAAAGAGAAGTAAAAAAGAAATGTACTCTCGTATAGAACAGTTGCCTAATTGCAAAAATGCTGCCGGCCAAACACAGAACCGAAAAAACTTTTTTTGGCCAAATGGAATGGAATGGGTAGCTAAAGCTTCAGCAATAGCTATAGCTGTAGCTGTAGCCCCTGGCTGCTGGTACTCCTGCCCCCGAAAATGTGGAAACTACGCTAAAAGCTTAAACAAAACCTCAATAAAGCCGTGGGGCGGGGAATTGGTAACTGGTAACTGGTAACTGGGTACTGCGAACTATTGAGGCGGCAAATGGCAAACGGAAAAGTTTGCGACGCATGCGCAAATGGACCAGGATGGTCCTGCGATGGCAGGATGGCAGGACTCCAGGACATCTGGCTGGCACGGTGGCAGGACGAGTGATGCAAGTGCAGCGACAACGACAACGACAACGACAACGGCATGTAAATGACGCTTTTATGCTGCAATCACGTTTCTTGTGCTCCCTTTTTGGTACCGCTTTTATGGTTTTTTGTTTCATATGCAGTGAAATTTTATGATTATTGCCGAGCGACAAAAAGTTGTGCCGCTAACTTTTGCAGGCGTGTGAATGGGGAGGTACCCCCTCCTCACATCCACTTTTCCATATTTCTCGTATTTTTTAAGTGTCGTGCCCCGATGCCTTCATCAGCCACGCCCACCTGCGCTGCGTCCGCCCCCGGCGGTTGCATCGCTCAGCGCTAAGTAGATGAAAATGAAAATGACGACATCGCCACGTCCGGAGTGCATGAAATTTATGCAAATGCACGGAATTTGTATGAAAATTGTTTTATTCCATCGCATCATTCCCGCTCACACACACACACACACTGGCAATCACAAAAGCACGCTCGTGTCGTTGTCTTGTGCTTAAGCCAGAAATTACTCATACCACATGTTGTCCAATGTCCCATTTCCCATCTCCTATTTGCCACTTCCCTGTTCCCTGTTCCCAATCCCCGAATCCGATTCCCTCGGCCACTTGCTGTCCCGTCGCCAGTCGCCCGCTGTGTGTTTTATGCAAATTTCACCGCTGTGCGCAACAATGTTATTAAAAAATGATAACAAGCCAAGCTTGGAGCAGAAAAAATGGTTGCCAGGCGGCAGATTCTTCGCGAAACGCGACTACAGAGTACCCTGTAAGCTGTAAGCTGTAGGGTGGCAGGATGCGAGAGTTACTAGCTCAGTTAAATCAGAAACAAAACGCACATTCACGAGCATAAGTAATGTTTATTGAACTGATTCATAACAAGCAGTTGGAGAATACAAACACAATATTTGACTTTTGAATTCAGGTAACGAAACAAAACCAAAACCGATATCCTTTCTGGTAATATTCGATATGCCTTGAGCATATTTTGCACATAGATAGCAGCCCAGCGACGACTGTCAGTTAGACGTTTGTTGCGGCTTGCCCCTTGTCAACTTTTTTAGTGCTGCCTGTTTTTGCCGCTCGTGATGTTGCTGTTGTCATTTGCATGCGTTGCAAGGGGGGTGGGGAATAGGGGGGCAACAGTCACATCAGCCGGGAAATTATGCAGTGAAATATGTTGCCACAGCGAGGAAAAACAAAATAACGAAGTACGGGCGACACAAAACAAAGGCGAGCATGATGGAACCCAGTTAGGAATACAATACATATACAATATACAGAATGTAAATACATTTTATAAGACTCACGAATATGACAGACTGACGGCCGAGCTGCCAACATGCTGCCAGGATGTCCTCCTGCTCCTCGTCTTCGGGACACCCAAGCTCCTTGCTCCTAGGTCCTAGGTCCTAGCTCCTAGTTCCGAGCTCCTAGCTGCAAGTTTCCCAAGTTTCCCGCGAACGGAAAGTCAGGGGGTCGCCGGAGATCCTTGTTGGAAATGTAAAAGGCATGTCAAAAATTTCCAGCTGGCTTCGAGCGGCATTAGTTTTGCCATTTAACAATTTGAATTTGAATGGCAAGCATTCCGGCAACGAGGCACTCCTGCTCCTGCTCTTTTTCGGTTCACAACGAAACGAAACGAAACAGGAGCCATTAACCAAAAAGGCACTCCTGCAACTCCGGCACTTGCCAGTTCCTCGACCTCAGCAGACTGAGGTTAGCACTCTTGGTTTCCATTATTGCGGAATTTATCATTTCATCAGTGGCTTCTGGTGGCAAGTAGGAGAAGCGGAGCAAAGCTGGCTAGTTATTTGCTTATTGCACCTCAAAGTTAGCTGGCTTAGAAGGCCACGCCGACTAAAATGTGCAGTTTGTGTGGCTCGGCCTTTAAGTTGCCTGCACATTCCCTAAACAGGTGGTAGTCATTTAAATATTGTAATTAGAGCAGCAGAGATTCCCTGGCACATCAGGCATATGAAGCTAATTCAAAGGGGATTTGTTTGCTCAAGTATTTATTAAAACATTCAATTAGGACATTTTCTGGTTGAAGTATTCTGTGCACGTGGTAAGATATATTTTATAATTATTTGAAATATTTTAAGGTTAGTTGAGGCTTAGTGTCGGTTTTTTCGTTAGTTAAATCGGAGTTTTGGACAAAACAATCGATTCAGTGGTCCAAATCTTGAGTGTCATGCCTCGTTGAGCTCGTAATGACATCCAGAATCAATTGGTATTCAAATTTGAAAGTTTTAATGTTTGCCAATTTTTTGCAAAATTGAAAAGCAAAAAAAGTGATTTTCAAAGGTTTGTGACTATTTTTGGCCTAGTTATGGAGGCAACCCTTTGATTTTTCGACCAAAAAATCGGCTTTTTGACCAAAACAGTCGATTCCATTGTCCAAAACATAAGTGTAATACCTCGTTTAGCTCGTATTTACACCCAGAATCGATTGGTATTCAAATTTGAAAGTTTTATTTTTTTTAAATTTTTTGCAAAATTTGATGATGTTACCCCTTACAAAAAATGCAAAATTTGGCCAAAAATGGATTTTTAAAAGTCTTGTGGATTGCATTAGGGATCATTAGCTTGGGTCTTTAGATGCACAAAGAAGTAATTTTTAAAGGCCTGTGACTATTTTTGGCGTAGTTATGGAGGTGACCCTTTGACTTTTCGACCAAAAAATCGTTATTTTGGCCAAAGCAGTCGATTCCATGGTCCAAATCATGAGTGTTATACCTCGTTTAGCTTGTAATCACATCCCTAATCGGTTGGTGTTCGAATTTTACATTTTTTATTTTTGCCCATTTTTTGCAAAATTTGATGATGTAACCCCTTACAAAATATGCAAAAATTGGCCAAAAATGAATTTTTGAAAATAGGCGCGATTGCGATGTGGGTCGTTAGCTGGTGTCGTTAGCTGTGTAGAAAAGTTATTGCCTCCATTAAAAGCCTATTTTATGACCAGTATTTGTATCTCGTTAAACTCGCAATAATATTCAATGTCATTTGGGTTTAAATGCTTTGAGTGTCAGATGCCGAATGTAGTGCTCACGACAAATAGTAATTCTAAATATCCCCGCAGTTGACTGGATTTGCTTTGTGCCGGCGATGCGTTCAATTTTTGGCATTTGGAGATAGGTTCGTCCTGGCCAGGCTAATTACAATGTGCAGGCTCTTTTTGCCGGATTTGTGACAGGCTTCATTGCCAGAAAATCTATGTGCCTGTGCGACTGCGATAAGCGCAGCTGGCGGAGATTGGGATGCGGATTCAGATGAGGATTCGAGGAAATGGGAATGAAAATGGCCATGGCAATGGCAATCATTTCATTACACACTCGTCTCGACGCCACTGGCCACATAAATGGCAGCAATTTAACTACGGCTTTATTGTTATTGTGAGCAATGTTGGCTGTAATTTTGTAGCTCAAACCAAATCCAATTAAGTAACAAGCGTAAGCCTTTTTGGCAAATGTCGACAACGACGACACATTGCCTCGTTTAACCCATTTAATGTTGCACACACTGAAACTGAGAGCCAAAGTGGGCGGTGGATGGTGGGTGGTGACCGCTGGGTGGCAAGGGGCGTGGCAGTATACAAGGGGGTGTGGGAGACAGGAAAGCAGTGGATGCCAAAAACCAAAGCTGATAATTTCAATCAATTTTAAGCCAGAGACAAAGCGACATAAGGGTAACCAATTTAGCCGTTTCGCAGTTGACTGCCTGCAATTACCAAACTGGAAATTCAATGGAAATTGACTCGACTGCACAGCATTTTGAAGGATAAAACTTTAAAGAAGCTTAAATAGTTATAGTTAAGACTAAGACGGTTTTACCAAGGTTTTACGAACTATGTTGAGCATTTCACGGCCCGCAATGCCAAAAAAGCTTTTAAATTATACAAATAAAATAAAGGATTTATCATAACGCAACAATCAACAATTAAACTAATTGAGCTTTTTTTGAAATGACTGAAAAGTCTAATCAAACGTTGTGAGGAGTCTTAAAACTCCCCACAAATCCGGGTGTAGGAGATCGGCATAGCAACAGCGAAGACGGCTGGAATGCGAGAGGAGCCAAGGGCGGTCAGGTCGAACGGTAAATAATGGACCTTGGACCCCGGCAAAGCGGAGAGACCGTGAATTAACGGTACCGCGCTGGACCTTGGACTCGAACCCGCCAAGGGCGTAGAGGTCATACGGTAACGGTGCGGACTTTGGACAGGCACAAAGAGGACGCACCGTGAACTAACGGGACGTGTTTGGACCTTGTGCCCGAGCGAGCCGTGTGCAAAACGGGAAATAACGGGATTCCCGCAGCCGATATAAGGGACGGCGCCGGCGCGGCTCGGGACAGTCAGTCAGTTAAACACGCGTAGGTCATACGCGCAAGCGCAGAGTACGGGCGCGAGGCGCTCTGCCCGGACACGGGCGTGCGATCAGACGGTCGGAAGTGCCACACAAGGACAGTCAAGGAGAAGTACGCGAGGGCCGTACAGCCAGACAGTCAAGAAGAAGTACGCGAGGGCCTTACAGCCAGACAGTAAAGAAGAAGTACGCGAGGGCCTTACAGCCATACGGAAAGCGAAGAAGTACGCGAAGAGTCGATACCGAGTGACAGTGAAACGACGGGAACACAAGTGCGTCAAGCGGGCATCCAGAGTGGATCGCCGCACGTGAAGATCAGCGAAGGACGAGCGAACACAAGGACCTAGCGTGGTCAGAAAGGGACAGTGGAGTCAGTGGACGCAACGGTGGTTCGGAGGGAAGCGCTAGCTTAACTCGTGGACGATACACCCTGCCCCATAACATCCTAAGCCCCGGTCGAGCCCGCAGGATATCCTTCGGCGAGGACCTAGCGTAGTCAGAAAGGGACAGTGGAGTCAGTGGTCGCAACGGTGGTTCGGAGGGGAGCGCTAGCTCAACTCGTGGACGATACACCCTGCCCCATAACATCCTAAGCCCCAGGCGAGCCGGTACGGATCCCCGTCGGCAGCGACGCAGGCGTACGACGGAAGGACGACGAAGGAGCAACGACGTGCAACCAGCGGCGAGGATCACCGAATCCTGGTCAACAAGTGACGATAAATAAAAGTGGTTAAATCTGAGAATCTGTCTTCTTCTTGGTCGGGCAATCACACAAATCATAAATTTGGTGGGACGAACAAACAAAATCTCTGAGCTAGCCGTTGCATTTCGTAGCGAGCCGAAATAGGAAAAACAGTTCGTTACATCTGGCGCCCAACCGTGATTGTCCTGGCCAAAAGAACAGAGGGGAAGATGGTGAAATCGTGGAAGGAGACCGGCGTGGAAATCCTGGTCAAGGAGCCTACAAGGAGGAGGAGGAGCCTTGGGTTGAAGACACCTGAAGCACGGGGTTTGGAGGCAGAGCTGAAGGACAGTCTCTCAGAAGAGGAAGGGGGAAGACGATACAGGGTATCGTAACGCCCAACCTACGTTCAGAAGGAGGAGTTCAAGCGCGGGGCGGAGGCCAGGAGGAGCAGCTCGCAACGACACGCGCAACAAGCGACAGCAGGGAGTTGCGGGAGACCGGCTCTGGGGAACAGCCCGGAGCGAGATGGAGTAGGGATTCCGGTTCCTATCTCCAGCTTCGGGCGTCACCCCTGGTGTCGCGACTCCATCCCCGGACGAGGGAGTCCGTATGCCGAGAGCCAGGATGGCATCATCGTGGTAGAGACGACGGGGGAGGAGGAGGCTTTCTTAGCGAATCGTTGAGCATCGCTTCCGAGGTAATCAACGTGTGGATTGGCACACAGGAGGATGGGGGTCACGACACAGCCCACCTTGGTAGGAAGGTGCGGAAACAACCGCAGCAGCAGGTCGGCGCGAGGATGCCGCAGGCGCGGAAGCGAGGGGGGCACGTGCTGCCGCAGGATGGTCTCCAGTGCGCTTGGAGTCCAGGGTCAGCAGCCCCGGAACAAGAAGGGACGTACCAGCGGTGGTCCCCAACATCAGAATGCAAGGATGACACCATAAAGCTTCTTTGGATGAAAACAAACCAAGTCAGCTGTGGGCATCAAAACACTGGAGAAAATCGGGATGGGGGCGCTACGATAATAGCGGTCGATCGATAGTGAGATCGATAGGGAACAACAAATACTGGATTTTAATTGATTTTCAACACGCTGCCACACTATTGGCAGCAATCGGCACGACATCGGAACATCGGAACAGGAAGTGGCAACGCCGGTCGCCAATATCGATAACTCGATCGCGCAATCAGCGATGGGACAATATCGGTAGGAATCGGAGGTGGCAACGCCGGTCGCCAACATCGATAAGTCGATCATGGTGAGTATCGGTGGAGTTGCCAGAGATGCGAAGCGAGGAAGAGGCGGCAAGTTTAAATGCGGAGCTGGTGACGAGAAGCGGATGGCAACAGATACAGGAGGCTGGAGAAGGGCGCAAAGATCAAGATGCCGAGTCGAGACGTCGAACGACAGGGTCTACTAGGCTGAGGCTGCCGGGCTGAGATCAAGGAGGCGCAGGTCGACGTGAGGACAATGGAACGGTGAGGATCAAGATGCCACGTCGAGATGCTCGAATACGCTGAGACGTAAGGCTGCGATCAGGAAGGCGCAAGGAGGTTCAAGATGCCAAGTCAAGACGCTGAACGACGGGGTCTAATAAGCTGCGACTGCCAGGCTGAGAACAAAGGGCGCAGGGTCGACGAGAGGTGATTGAGGAAGTTGCCCATGCAAGGAGACACCGAAGCAGAGGACCGCCGGAAGCAGCATTCTTTTGAAATCTTCCGAAGAAAGGGGGAGATGTGAGGAGTCTTAAAACTCCCCACAAATCCGGGTGTAGGAGATCGGCATAGCAACAGCGAAGACGGCTGGAATGCGAGAGGAGCCAAGGGCGGTCAGGTCGAACGGTAAATAATGGACCTTGGACCCCGGCAAAGCGGAGAGACCGTGAATTAACGGTACCGCGCTGGACCTTGGACTCGAACCCGCCAAGGGCGTAGAGGTCATACGGTAACGGTGCGGACTTTGGACAGGCACAAAGAGGACGCACCGTGAACTAACGGGACGTGTTTGGACCTTGTGCCCGAGCGAGCCGTGTGCAAAACGGGAAATAACGGGATTCCCGCAGCCGATATAAGGGACGGCGCCGGCGCGGCTCGGGACAGTCAGTCAGTTAAACACGCGTAGGTCATACGCGCAAGCGCAGAGTACGGGCGCGAGGCGCTCTGCCCGGACACGGGCGTGCGATCAGACGGTCGGAAGTGCCACACAAGGACAGTCAAGGAGAAGTACGCGAGGGCCGTACAGCCAGACAGTCAAGAAGAAGTACGCGAGGGCCTTACAGCCAGACAGTAAAGAAGAAGTACGCGAGGGCCTTACAGCCATACGGAAAGCGAAGAAGTACGCGAAGAGTCGATACCGAGTGACAGTGAAACGACGGGAACACAAGTGCGTCAAGCGGGCATCCAGAGTGGATCGCCGCACGTGAAGATCAGCGAAGGACGAGCGAACACAAGGACCTAGCGTGGTCAGAAAGGGACAGTGGAGTCAGTGGACGCAACGGTGGTTCGGAGGGAAGCGCTAGCTTAACTCGTGGACGATACACCCTGCCCCATAACATCCTAAGCCCCGGTCGAGCCCGCAGGATATCCTTCGGCGAGGACCTAGCGTAGTCAGAAAGGGACAGTGGAGTCAGTGGTCGCAACGGTGGTTCGGAGGGGAGCGCTAGCTCAACTCGTGGACGATACACCCTGCCCCATAACATCCTAAGCCCCAGGCGAGCCGGTACGGATCCCCGTCGGCAGCGACGCAGGCGTACGACGGAAGGACGACGAAGGAGCAACGACGTGCAACCAGCGGCGAGGATCACCGAATCCTGGTCAACAAGTGACGATAAATAAAAGTGGTTAAATCTGAGAATCTGTCTTCTTCTTGGTCGGGCAATCACACAAATCATAAATTTGGTGGGACGAACAAACAAAATCTCTGAGCTAGCCGTTGCATTTCGTAGCGAGCCGAAATAGGAAAAACAGTTCGTTACAACGTTCTAAATCCGCAACCCAACTCAAACATGAAAACCGCACGGTTCACGGTTCAAGCCAATTAGCCGCTTCTTTCATGTGATAAACAGTTAGCCCGCCAGGAATATGGCCAAAATGCCAACGAGAATGAACTGGGTATGCGCCACATCGAGTTTTGTTTACGCAGGTTGGACCTCCAACGTTTTCGCTTTCAAACGAGCTGGAATTGATACAAATACTACTTAAAATCAGTGTCAACTTTAAGATACCTTATAGACATATCTAAAGTTTATAGAGATTCATGCTGTTCAGAAATAATACGTATTGGAAGATATCTAATTCTGATATTGTAAGATATTGATAAGAAGATAATACTAATTGGTATAAAATATTTATATTACTTAATGCTTAACTGGGCATACTATCACCAATATGCCTCAACTCCATTGTTTTTACTGGGTGCTCAATAAATCCAAGGAGTCCTCCGATTGCGTGTGAGTTTTGGCCAATTCTCGGTCTCTTTGTTTTGATCCCGATTCGGAGGGTTTTTTGTGGGTTCGGTTCGCTTTGGTTTTTCCCTGATTCCTGCCTGCGGATGGATGGCTTAATAACGTTATTTTTCTCTGGTCATTGTACTTTTAATGGCCAGTGGCAGCAGGAGCAGCAGGAGCAGCAAACAAATCAAACGCAGACGCCGTTTTGCCTTAGGGCCAGCTTGTTCAGCTCGGCTCTGTGCCTATTGCCAACATTCGCATCGATCATGATCATTTGGCCGGGTGTTGTTGCAAGCCAGGTTTCTTTTTGGCTCCCAACGATCCCGATCCCGATCCCGATGACTATGGCGATGATGATGATCGATATGGGGGTTGTCCCTTTTCACTGGAACCGAGCAGCGGAGGAGCAGAGAAGTGGAGGAGGAGCGAAGATCCACGGTTGCGTGGCAGCAACAACTTATCGAGCAACAACTTCTCGGGCGGCCAAAACGATGATCACGATGGTGGCGCATCGAAATGATGATGATGATGGAATACGTGGGCTCCGGCGAACTTGAGCTTCTGGGTGGCGACGCATAACATGGGCCCAGAAAGCTCTTTCATCGCATGACAGGCGGCCGAAACGTTTAAGCCAAAACGAAAAAGCGGTCAACAAGTTGAAGCGCAGAGCAAAAACTTTGGTTTAGTATTATTGATTTTGTGCTGGTGCGCTGAGTAAACAAGAAAATTAAAATACGTGGAGCTGCGCCACCGTATTGCATTGTTTATGCACAACAATCGGGAAATATCATTAACAACCAGCGAATTAAATTGTTTACATGGTCAGCATGACAACGGCAAAAAGCAAAAACAAGAGATACAAATGTATCTCATTTTTTTTGCGGCTTTTGTTGGCAGGAGTTTTTTGTGTTTTTGTGTGCGTTTTTGTGTTGGCAAGTGTTTGGCTTTTAATTTGGCACGAAACTTGAAAAAGTAATCTTGAAACGAAAGCAAAAGTTTCTTTGATCCGAGATACAATTTCAACTGCAGATTTCTGGGAATTCTGTGAAGTTGCGCATAAATATCTAAGCGATGTCCTAGGGACACAAGATTATACTTAGAGAATGCTTTTTAAAGGGTGGAAAGTAACTTTACGATGCAATTGCACTTGGCTGCCATTTAAAATTTCCATGGTAAAACATTTAATTCGAGTAACTGGGAGGTAGAGTTATGGGAAAATTATTCAAAGTACTGCCAAGTCAGCTTGTGCACCTAACAGGATTTCGAAGTCATTCCTGATTTCAGCCAAAATGATTCAAAGCCAAGCAATTGAAAGGACAATGTGGATCCTTTATATCTACTGCCATTGCTGCCTGCATTTCATCATTAGCATAAGTAGCAATATCCTTCTGCTTTCATAGAAAACAAAACGAGCGGCAGGATTCGAAAGTGTACAATGGTTCGCTCAAGGAAAATGCACAATTCTGCGTTGAATGTACCACCCCCGCTTTTCACTTTTCCGCGGGGAGGAGACGGGGAAATGGAGAGGGGGCCTAATGCAACTTTTGTGTTGGCGATGCGAAGAGATTTTCCGCTGCAATTTCCACTGGAATGAATTGCTTGCCAATAATCCGCTGCGACAGTTGGCAAAAATGCAATTAAAAAATTTCCACTTTGTCGCTGGCAGGACGGAGAAAACGCTCTTTCCCTTCCCCTTCCCCTTCCCCTTCCCCCTATGCTTTCCTTTCTTTTCTTTTCTTATCTTTTCATTCTCATTTTGCTTCTTTTTTCGCTGGGCAAGTGTGTGAGTTGGCCTTTTCCGATTTGTTTTGCGTAACTTTGACAGCAGAAACAGCAGCCTCACCGCCCCTCCCCTCGCAGCCCTCGACTTTTCCACTTTTCCCAACCAACTGTAGCTAAGGAAAATTCTTTCATTTAATAAAATGCGTGCCAAGTTGACAATTTTCACTGGGCCGCCCACTCGGCCATAAGGGATAAGCCGAAAGTTTAGCAAGTTTTTGATTTCAACCAGGCCACGCCCTCCGCCCAACGCCTCCGCTGTCAATCAACAGGGGCGTGGCAGCAATTTGTCCACGCCAAAGAGCCAGGTGTTTGAGCCCGTCTTCGTGGCCCGCGGCAAAGTTTGCCATTCAAAGGTGTTGTAAGGTGCTAAAAACTTGAGCGGCTTCTTTTTTCCTTTTTTTTCTGTGCCGACTGAAAGCTGGCATGATAATTCGCTGAACGAGGGCTGGGATAAGAGGTGGATTTGTGCTCCAGTATATGGTAGGTAATATATGCATATGAAGGGAATAAAGACTCAAATGTTTAAGCTTCAAATACAAGTTAACCTATATTCAGAAAACAGCATAGCTGGCTTAAAAAGCACTTGATTTAAAGCACTGGAGTTCAGTTTTAATTCTTTAGCCTGGGCATATCCTGGTGGAGCATTTCCTGTAGCCAGCATGTTGTACGAAAGGATTGATTTATAGCTTTTCCCACAAAACCCACGCATTTGCATCGTGCTCTGCATCCCTAGTGGCTCCGTTTGCGGATGCGTGTAAACAAATAATCTAGCTCCCAGGCAGCAGGAGGAGCCACAGGAGGAGTAGGAGCAGCAGGAGGAGCTGCAGGAGGAGCTGCAGGAGAGGCGCCCAAGTTCAAACGAAGCCAGAGCCACCGAAAACATGTAAAAAACGAGCAGCCGGACCACACACGCCACTTTCAGTTCGGCGGTAAGGAGTTCGGCCCAGGAACAACAAAAACTCGGCCAGCTCCGTCTCGTCCCCTTGCCTGCCCTCCAGTCCTGCTCCTGCTCCCGAATCTTCTGGCCTGGCCGTATTGATTATTGTGATCTGCCGTGTGCTCCGCTCTGGGGGTAATTATGCAGCCAGGGGACCCAACTCTTTGCGGGAGTAGGGTTTTCGTTTCGCTTTCGACATGGCCATCGGGATGGGGGATCGGGAATGGGTATGGGTATGGGAATGGGAATGGGTATTGGTATGGGGATGGGGGGCCCGCCTGTCATTTATTTTAAACGATTCCTTTACACATGTCGGAGGCTTTCGCCGCCAACGTCGCCAGTCCCCTGCCCCTGCCCCATGCCCCTACCCCCTGCCACTTGCCACAGCTTCAGTTTCAGCTATATAGTACTGCGCGGCTATAGCTTCTGCCGACGGAGGCATGCCAATCATTTTGCGTTGATGAAGTGCGAGTGTGAGGCAAAAATGTTGTTCTTATTGGAGCTGAACTTATTGGTTCGGTGCCTGGTGCTGGATGCCAGAATGCCAGCACGCGAGGATGCCAGGATGTGGAGATGCCAGGAGTCAGGAGGCAGTTCGTCAATATTTCAGTGCTACAGTGTGGCAGTCGCAAATCGCTGATCGATTGTCGGGGGCAGCGTGTTGACTCTATCGTTGCACAAACGGAGCAGCTGAAGTATTGTGTCAACAGCAAATGCACTCAATTTGATTCGCGCGGCATTTACTGGCGTGTCAGCAATTTAAAGAAAATCAATCAAAAGTGTGTAGGATATATATGACCAAAATGGTTGAACTAAAAAAGGGAAAGTGAGGAGGAGGAGGCGGCTAAAAGGATTTCAGTTTGTGCAAGTACACACAGTTCAATTAAAAGTGGAGAGCTGAGTAAACATTTGCAGTCGGAATATTCGTGAGCAATCACTCAATTATAGATGTTCATTCTATGTAAATAAAATATTATATAGCAACCAAAATCGGGGCCCAATTAAGAGCAAAAGTCCAGCCGAAAGGGCCTAAGTTGCTGCCAAATTAACGTTCGATGGCCGGGAACAAGGCAAGGGTCCATTCTGCTCGGCAGCTAAGTGACTTGTTCCACCTCTTCGCCAATAATTAATTTGTTGAAAATGCAACGCCGACTCTGGGCCACCCTGGGCGTCATGGAGATGGAGTTGGGCATGGGCCATGGGCTGGGGATCGGAGCTGGTGGGGATGGCAGGGTATTCGGACAGAGGCGCACTGACAGCGGCCTGCATTATGCATGAGATTGGACCTGGAGCCAGGTGGACGGCGGATGGATGATGGAGGTTGGAAGCTGGCGGTTGGAGGTTGGAGAAGGGGCGCCTTCAAGGTTGGCGGTTGTCAACTCGCGATGCTCTTCCTCCAGCCGCCTGCCTCCTGCCACAGGAATCCCTGTCACTGCTCCGCCCTGTCCCAAGCCCCAACTGCTCCACAGTGCCACTGATTAAGTCACTAAGGCAGGCGGCTGCTTTTCTAACTAATTTGCTGTTAATTTGTTGCTGCGCTACGGCCAGACGCAACTCATTTCCTTCCTGTCACAGGCCAAAAATGCTGTTTTACCTTTTGCCTTTTTCCCTCGCTTTCTGCCGTCAGAATTCCGGGAAAACCCCCTCTTACACACACACAATCAGGTGAAGCCAGCCAAATAGCGGGCACGTCGGCGGGGGAGGGGAATAGGGGAAGAGGCGGAGCACAGCAAAAACTAATTTGTTTATATCAGCAAAATGCATAATAATGCCAGCGAAAATTTCATAACAACTTGGAGCTGACATTTACGAGGCTTCTGGTTCGCTGGCTCTTGAATTACAAAACAAAAAGAGCCGAATATTCAAAAGTGAGTTGGCTTAAAAACAAGTGAACTTCTAAATGTTGGCATATCAATCATAGAAACTTAGTGCCTTCAAGTTTGGTATGGCTTATTAAGAGCAGTGAAGTTAAATGTTAACTTATTATTAACTAACTGTTATAAACTGCGCTAAAAGTAGTTGAATAACATGTGTATTCTGCTGCCATTAATGACTTAATCCCCCGAAATGGACTCCACTCAGCCGCAGCCTTGGCTGGAGAAACCGATACAGCTGCGCCCGCCGCCCTAGAGTGGCCCTAATCTCTCGGGGACACATGTAATGGGCAGTCCCAGTCCCAGTCTCAATCCCAGACCCAAACCCAGCTGCACATGGACTCGAATCGGCAAACACTCGCCTGTCAAAGCGTTTCCAAAGCATCGCCTCATCGCATGTTGCATCCACAACACCAACCCCATGCAATCCCCAATCCACCAGCCCAATCCACACTCCACTGCACTTCGACGCCTCCGTGCCACTGGCACTCCTCCACTCCACCACTGCCTGTGCCAGTGGCACTCGGATCTAATGTTTATCTTCCGTGTTTCGGCCAGCTCCGATTTCTTGTGGGGCACTTTGCATGCGGTTGGCTGGCGGGGATGCCCCCCATTCCCCATCCGAGGCGGCTGGCCACCAAGACGCGGCCGAGTGGCGCTCAGGCTTTCCACCGAAAGTCACGTGCGGCACATAAAAAAATCAACGCACATCAAGCTGCTCCGCCGATTCTGGGCTCTTGTTCTTGCCCGGCTGGCTGGCTGCTTCAGTTCTGGTTTTCATTGAAAACGAAATCCAAAAATCCACAAAATGTTGGCGCGACACAAAGCAGCGGCCACACAAGCCATCAATGGGGCAGGCCCAAAGCGAGGGCATTAATTAGGGGAGAGCCAGAGTGTATGTATTGTTTTTCTTTTTCTTATTCGTATTCGTATTCTTATTCTTATTCTTTTCCCATACCCGTTAATCGCGGGGTAGAAGGGGTATGCCTGGTTTGGGGCAGAGTTCGTCACATTGGGTAGAGAGGTGCTTATCAATTAATCACTTTCAAGCATGAGGCATAGTTCCCCCTTTCGAAACTCACTTGTGCAATCAAAGTTACTCCACACTTATGGCGCACACCTTATTTGGCGAGCGGCGCTTGTAAGTATGCAGCATATTTGCAACCAAGACGGCGTAACGGGTATCCCACAGTCGATGCTCCAGAGTACCGTTCCATCTTGCCGTTTTTCGGCTTTTGTGCGCGAGTGTGTGTGCGTGTGTCGACTTCGGCTCGTCTTCGGCTTTTCGTTGGGGCCTTCTTCGTTCCTTGCGAGCTGCCGCTGCCGCAGCTGGCGTCGCCGCCTCGGTCGCCGCCGCAGTCGCTGCCAGCGCTGGCGTCGCAGTCGCTTCCTGCTCTCGACGCTCGGGCTTTTTGGCTTTCTTTGCGCACGACTCTCGGGCATTTTGCGTTTGCACGTCAAGGCAGGCGGACGACGAGGACGAGCGAGAGACCGAAACAGAATCCGAAACAGAAGCAGAAACATAAACTGCGGAAACAAGTGGCGGCAAGTGGCAAGAGCTGAACTTCCGCACCCGGGAAACGGTCGCGTGTGCTACGCTGCTACGCGAGTGGAAATACGGAAAATTCGTACGCGAAACCCAAGCAATTTTCCCGAGTCGGGGCGGCGGAAAAGCCGGCTGAAAGTCCGCTGAAGAATCCCAACTATGCGTGCAACCACAAATCAAAATACGAATTTATGAAAAGTGCTCGCTCGCCACGCAAAAGTAGGAGTGCTCGTGCGTGGGCCATCGGCTAATTGCTCGTGTATCGGCAGCCACAGGTGGTGTTCCCAAACACCCCAACCCCCCAACCACGCCCCCTTTCGCGCCGCCCACACCGACACACGGCCAATTGTTGCGGCACACGCAGATTCGCAGATTCGCAGAAGCGTAATTAAAGTGGGGGAGTCCGGGCGAAAGGTCAGCGGCAGCCGCAATTAGCAAATCTAACAGTTCCAAGAATCGACTCACTGCAGCCCCCCATTAATTGGGGCCCGAATCCAAATCTCCAAAGCGGAGAGCCGACGCACAGCGTAACAGCGTAACTCCCCCAAGAAAAAGTCGCAAGGAAATTCTTATTTGTATTTTTTGCCCGTTTTCTTGGCCGAAGGAGAAAAGTGGGTGGCAGCTGGGGGATTTTGGGGGGATTTTTGGGGGCAGCAGGCAGCAGGCGACGTGTGTCAAAGGTTTGACAGGCCTTAATTGAGCGGAGGACAGAAAATCAGGAGGCGAGTAGCGCGGGGGTGGATGCGGCAGGAGGGTGGAGGCGACTCCAGGCGAGGGCATCTCGCATCTCGGGTTTTTCAGATTTTCGGATTGTCGGATTTTCGGCTTTACGGATTAGAAGCGAAACGCAATTTATTTCTCCTCGGGGCAGGCAGAGAATTAAAAGTCGGGCAGAAACACAATATCTCGTATCCCAGCGCATTTGTGAAGCTTTCATTCAAGGAGAAATTGCTAGGGAAACACAAACTGCAGGCATTCAAGTTTTTAACGTTATTAGAAGTGCTGGAGATGCTGGAAAGTAGTATTCCTATAGTTTAAAAAACAAGTGGATTAACGCTAGCAAAGTTTAGAACTGCAAAACTCAATAAGAAGGGGAAGACTTGAGTTCATAAATTATGTAGGAGAAAAGGCAGCATTTTGTGAAGAGTTTCTGATTCAATTTAAACGTATTAAGTAAACTATTCTGTGCATTTTGGTCGCCAATTAAAAGTGGCCTCTAGTTCAATTAATAAACATGCGCCCAACAAGAAATTAATCCAATTTGCCGAGCATTGAAACCATAGTTATCTGATACGCCAATCAAAAGGCAATTCATTTAACGAAAATTGCAAATCAATTCGCACTCAAAGGTTGTTTCACCTAGTCAAAATCCCAAAAAAAACCCCAAAACTCCAGTAAAAGAAGAAAATAAGTGAAAAATAAGCAAACAAAGTGAACTAAAAGCAAGGAGCACCATGTCGCCAGGAGTGGAGCTGCTGCTGCTGTTCCTGCTCAGCCCGTCGCTGCTCGCGGAGATCTCCCACCTGCCCATGGCCAGCAACCGCATCATCCTGGACTCCACGGAGCTGCTGCAGAACCCGCTGATTCCGGACAACGGTGTGCCGGCGGCCAGGGCGACGCCAGTTGCGCCGCAGAAGTGTCCTTCGCTGCAGCGGTACCGCAAGATGCTGAAGGACTTCGACGACCTGGAGGACCTCTACGTGGACGTGCCCGTGCACATAGCTCTGGCGGAGCGGCAGAGGAAGCGGTGAGTGCGGCTTTTGCTTTCTGCTTTTTTGGCGTTCAGGCTTTTGGCTTTCTGGGTTTGCGATGATGGGTGGCAATACGGCTAAGTGCGCTGGCGACGCCGCCTGCCACACAAATCAAATTACGGCCAAACAAATGCGAAAGATGGCCGGAGGAGCCAAACTTAGGGACGCCTCTCCAAGTCGAAGGAGAGCAGCCAGGAGCAGAAGCAAAAAATAATTTATAACCACGACGTGTGGCTGCCCAAACAAAAAACCATCCACAGCCAGATTTTTTACGCTTCTCCATGTGTGTGTTTCCGTAGCTCCTCTTCTTATTTGTCTAGTGTGCGGGTTTTGTTGTCCTTCCAGCTGCCACCACAAATCGCACTGTGGGGCAGGCTGCGTTGCTAGTGAAACCTCTTGGACTGGGACAAGTGTGTCACTTTCATCAGTGATTGCTTTTGGTGGAGAATGAAGCTAGATTCTTGGTAATTTCATTTAAGCGAGTAGCTATTCTTAAGGTAAAAGTTCCTAAATGCATTAAATCGACTGTATTGGGTATATATTTATGGTACAGCTTAAAGTTTCGTGCAGCAAATTCGAGTTTGCCCCACTGTTTCCACTGCGTTGCACGTGGCGTATGAGTAACGTTCTTTTTTTTACGATTTTCATTGGTTTCCAATGGGCCGCAGCTTGGGCCTGGGTCAAAAGAGGCCCGTCACGTTTTCGCTTAGGCTCTGGACTCCGGGATTTCAGTTTTCATCTTCTCCATTGAGAACGTGCACCCAGTGCCTAGATTTTTTTGCCGTTTTGGCGACGCGGGGAAACTGGAAGCCCTCGGCTCGTATAACACTCGATCATTTGCCACAGAATGCCAGAGCAAACATTCAAATTAATGTCGTGGCTTGTCGTCAACTTCTTTTCGGTTCGTTTTTAGAGTTTTTTCCTCTGCATTTTTGTTCCCTCTCGTATGGAGTGTACATCGGTGTCGCGCGACCCGGCGAGAGTGCTCCAATTGCCCCAGTGCAGCTCGAGTGACCAGCCAGATCCGAGATGCGAGATGGTAGATGGGAGATCGGAGATCCGAGAGCCCAGATCCATCACTAGAACCAGAGTACGTGACGTTCGGCTCGAGTTGCCCGGCTTGCTGAGCGTGTGAAAGGAGCGAGTTGTTGGCACTGTTGCTAAAGAGCCGCAGCTTTGGCAAGAATCGCGTTTATGGCGCGTGCAGCCATTAGGCGTTTTGCTAGAATCAGCAGGCCATGCCTATACCCATACCCATTTCCATGCCCACTGCCATGCCCACTGCCATTCCCACTTCCATTCCCAATACCCATTCCCATTGGCAGTGGCCCCGTGCGTATCCTTCCACGCCATGCCGCCAATCAAGGGGAGGACGCATTATACTTTTGCGCAAACAAATCATAAATATTAATTTTACGACTTAATTCGACGGCGCAATATGCGCTCCCGTTCGCGTTCCCATTTCCATTCCCATTCCCAGTGCAGAGTACGCAGTACAGAGTTCCCGATTCGCATTCGCAAGTCGATCATTCAGGACGCGGATGCCACTGGCGGCCACCTGTGGCATTCGCTAGTTGGGGCAGCCAGTCAGTGGCCTGAAATCAAAACAAACCCCAAAACTGCCGGAAAGGTGAATGTGTGGCTGCCAGCGGAGGAACTGCCTCGACAGGCGGATACCTCTTAAAACTAAGTGTTCTGATGATAATGTGTCAGAAGTGAGTTAGTATTCCTAACCTACCTAATTCCACATAGGTTTATTTTATTTATATTTCAATTAAGATGCATTATCATTCATATTAAAATGCTTTTAATTCCCTGGTCCAACTTTCCACCCCGTTACGAACCCATCCACCAACTAATCCTCCCTTTCGGGCGACTTGTGCAGGGAATGGAGGCAAAATGTTGTTAATATGTTGATGCTGTTGTTTGATTGTTGTTGGCGTTGCATTTTTATGTGCGCCGCAGGCTCGGCGTGTAAACAACTTTTATTGCCGGCCGACACTCGGCAAACCCGCCCGCATCTCCAGTTTTATGGCGTGAAACTATTTATTTGTAAGCGCATCAAAGGAGCCACAGGCCCAGCAACAAATTGCCATAAAATACGAAGCATAATTTAGTTTTCGACTTTTTGTTTTCGGGTCGCAACTGAAACTACGCAGACCTTGCCGGCCGGCCAGCAAAAGCAAAAGCAGAAGCAGAAGCAAAACAAACTGAATTTCGCACAATGACCAATGCCCCATCATCATCATCAAACCCAGCAGCCACATCGACATCCACATCCACAACACATCCACAACACATCCACATCACTTCACTTCACATCGGCGTCATCGTTGTGCGCCGCCAGAAAAGATCTCCTGCGAGTGGGCATGTAGTGGGTATAGTATTTTTAGCACTTGTCAGAGTACGAAAATACTCGGCCAGACGCAGTCCGTCTGAGGTTGAGTCTGCGGCATGGGAGCTGTAATGGGAATGGGCATCCGAGTCGCAATCGGAATAGGAATCAGCATTAGTATCAACATCAGCATCACAATCGGAATCAGAATCAGAATCCGAATCAGAATCAGCAGAGAGATAGCCAAGTGCAAACCAAAGCGAACCGAACAGACAGAGGGGCGTCGCTCCTAGTCGGACGACTCATCAGCATAGTTCAATAGTCTAAAATTTCCCAATCCCAAAAAGCAAAAGGGGAAAAGGGGAGGGGGATGGGATGCCACAAGGGAAGGGAGGGGAAAGCCATTTTCGAATTACGGACACTAAGTGCTCACTGTGCCCATTTCGGTGTGAGTAATTGAGTGCGTCTTTGTTTCGCATTGTTTGCGGCGTGAATCACTCACAGAATCAGTATCATCGGAATAATAGAGATATCAAATAATTGTTATGTTCTTGGCCGACAACAGGATCACAAGTGAAATGGGAGACTGTTGGACTGGGAGAAATGGGAGAACTGGGCTAGTGGGCGAACTCCACTTGCACTTGGCTTCGCTTGGATTGGATGATGAGTAATCCAAGGCACTCAGTGTCTGCCACCAGATCCATTAATGAAAACAGATGATAAATTGTCTCAACAAGTTGCCGTGGGAAATTATTCAAGGCGCAATCTGATTTATGACTCCCAATATCTAGTATCTAGCGGATTTCATTTGAATGCTGAAAGTATCTGCGGCTAACATTGAATTTATAGAATATTTTATAGAGCCATTCCTTGCTATTTCGAAAGTATGCTGCGTATATTCTTCAATTTTATTTATTACTTTCCACGTTTTTATATGAATGCTTTAAGCTCCACCAACCTAGATTACTGCCCATTCAATGGGATTCCCCAAGAATCAGCGTATTTATTTCCCGTAACTCACATAATTCGGCAAAAGTTGTCCCTTCTCCGCGGCGCTACTTGCAATTCCATTTGGGATATTTTCGACTCGAAGCGAAACTTGGGCCATCCGATATCGGAGTTTCTGATATTTGTTTGGCTGCTGCAGTAACTTCCTTTGCAATCAGCGAATGCGCCACTTATGGGGATATCTGCTTAACTCGTTCTTTATCTCTGTTTTCGCCCGGAGTTTTCCCAGTGTTTTTCCAGCAGCGCAGTGAAACAGTGCAACAGCGAAGCAGCTGGGAAAGCTGGAAAAGCTGATTGTCAATTTGCGGAAGGCGGAGGCAGCTCGTCCCCTGTCCCCCCACTCTCCTGTCCACTCCCCCCCCACCGATGCCAATTCCAATCCCAATCCCAGAGGCACGGACACGGGCACAGACTCCCCGCCGTTGTTGTTTGCAAAAATAGAATTTTGTCTCTGATTTTAAGTATTTCGCGTGAAAAGTAACAGAAGCGACCCGAGCGGCACGGACCAGACCAGACCAGACCAGACCACCATACACTATGCTATACTATATACTATATAGACTATAGACCAGACAAGCGCCCCAGACAGCGAAGGAGGAGGGGGACTTGGGGATTGCCAGTCAGATTCAGAGTCAGAGTCAGAGTCAGTGTCTCTCAATTGCAAATTTATGTGAATTGAGTCAATTTTATCGCAGCCAGCTAGGGAGTTAGTTTGGGTTAGTTTACTTTTGACTTGTTTGTCCCTGGAAAACTTTGCGTCGTTTGACTGGCGTAAATCGAACGACTGGAGCCACTTGAACTTGGCGCTGCCAGCGGTTGTCCTTTGCTTGTTTCCTTCCTCTGCGCTGCCTCCTCCTCCTTCTCCTCTTGTTCTGCTGCTCGCTGCTCCTGCTGACCAGATGGCTTCGCCAGCTGCGGATTAGCAGCTCGCCGAGGAACGTGAGGGCGGCGCAGCAGCTGCCCACCACCAGGATGAAGAAGGGTCCCTTCAGGTGCTCCGTGGTCAGGACGATGGCCGTGTCCGTGGACTGGGGGCGCATCTTGTTGATCCTGTTCAGGTACGTGTTGTTGTACCTGAAGTCCGCGTCGATCTTCTGGAAGATGCCCACGTCGCGCATCAGGCGGATGATGCTGTTCATCTCGAAGAGGAAGGGGAAGCCCGCCTTCATGATCATCTGCAGCGGACTGCTGAAGACGTTGTAGGGAAAGGCGTAGATGACGTCCGCCAGCGGGGACTGCATCGTGTACATCCGGTTGCTGAGGATGCAGCGCTGGCCCCACTTCACCGCCTCGAGGTTCTCCGTCTGGGGTATGAACTCCGGCGAGGTGTTGTACCTGTTGAAGATCCACATATCGTCGTCGTTTTCAAACCAGTCGCGACTCTCCTCATGGCCGCCAAAGGGAATGCCCGCCTCCAACACCTCCGTCAGCTCGTCCAGCTGATGGAGGTGGCCGGGATCCTGGAAGGTGGCTATCATCTTGGACGTGTACGTGGCCACCACGTTCAGGCCGTACAGCGTGAGGCCCATGAAGAACACCCTTGTGGTCTCGCAAATGGGTCGCTCCTGGACGGCTATTGATATGGATACGGCCAGGGCATTGATGGCCGTCAGACTCAACTGCTGGTAGTACTTTGGCTCCGGCAGAATCTCGACCAAGGTGAACCAGAACAGCCAGCTGATGATGAGGATCAGAATGAAGCCAAGCCAGGTGTAGGCTTCGAAGATGCCAACCATCGCCTGCCAGGCGGGTCGCTTGTCCGCCAGCTTGATGTACCAGGTGTGGGCATCCTGCAGATAGGTATCGGATCCCCAAAAGTGGTCGGCCACCTCGTTGTCCGGATAGTAGCCGCCGAACACAAAGTCACACTCGTTGTTCTGCACCTTTCCCAGTAAGCCAGTCCAGTTGGTATGGTCCTCCATTTCGCCACGTGACTCCAGGCTGCAGGTTTGGTTAACCTAAACAGTGGGTAGTTAGTTCTTAGTCCTTAGTCCTTAGCTTAGCACCAGAAGTGCGACTCACATCGAAGTTTAGTCGATTCTTCATGAATCCCAGGATCCTCATCTCGAGTCCCAGGATGCAGTCGGCCTCCACAAAGGGAGCGGAGATGGAGGAGCAGACAAAGAAGGTGCAGTTCCTGGGACTGAATCCCGATACGTAGTCCACCATGGAGGCCTTGACCACAGCTAGATTGGGGTAAAGTTCGCCATCGTGGCACTGGCCCACACTCTGCACATTCAGAATGCGGCAGTTCACATTGCTGTAGTAGTCGTTGACCAGCAGATGGTAGTTCATGGAGGAGTTGGCATAGAGCAGCGCCACTCGGTGCACGTAAAACAGGTGCATTAGGTCCTTGAAGATATTGGTGGCTACGTCAAGAGCGCGATTCCGCAGAGTTGCATTGTGGAAGAGGACCAGGAAACGTGCTCCTGGATTCCAGGATCGCATTTTAATGACTGTATTGTTCATCAGGACTCTTAGTCGATTCACCGAGTCCACCACTATCACATAGTTGTCCGCCAGGATCAGCTCCCCCCCAACTCTATCTTTGGTCGCTTTCGTCCTGTTGTAATCGGTGGCCACGCGCATCTGGAAGAGCTCCTCCCTGTCATTCGTGGGATTCGTGGCTGCTTCGTTGATGAGCTTGCTGAATCCCGCCACGATCTGATCCGCGGGACTGGACAGATTGAAGGCATTGACCAGCATCAAGTTGTAGGCTCTGGTGAAGCGCTCCGTCGGCTTGCGATAGAAGAAGATTTGCGAAAACCTATCCAGGCAGCTCACTCCGGCCTTCCACACCTCGGGTCCCAAGTCCTTTTCGGGCAGCATGAAGATCACCGTGTTGGCCGTCTCGTTCGCAGGATTCACAATCCCCTGGACGGGCTGGAAAATCAGCACCAGAAAGATGGTAATGATGACACCCGGATTATGGCACCGCATTATTGCTTCTGTCACGTCGGACAATTGCGAATTAACTGCGGCTGGTGTGAATTTCAGTGGGCAGGTGATGTGACGGCTGTCCTACACTCTATTTCGTGGGTATATGGGTTTGGGGTCATTAAAAGAATATAAACTAAATAAAATCGGTGTAATATGATAATGCTGTCCATTAAACACCCACTGCTGGCTGGTAGATATAAGTGCATTAAGTCATTCTGGAGTTTCGCATACGGAAGCGCATTCAACTTTCGCCTTTGGCCGATGTTTGCCTTGTATAATTGACTGCTGTCAGCGTGCCGACAACGAGGATGCCCCCAACAACAACAAAAGCAACAGAAATCCACAAACAATCGCCATTGCAACATGCAAGGCTTAAATTAAAGCAAATATTTGCTCAGTCGCAGTGGCGCCGCCGCCAACAATGGTCGAAATGCATTAAAACACTCCATCAATCCAAACCTTTTGGCAGGGCGGCCAAAAATACGACGGACTCACTATATGGTTCTATATGGTATAATGGCTATGTGGCAACATGGCTATGTGGGTATGTGGCGCACCAACTTCTGTTCGCTCCTCCGGTTTGCGGGGGATGATGACGCGGAGGATGGGCCATGGCGTTGGCCGGAAGTAGCCGGTCATAAAAATAAAACTCGAGATGGGCGGCCATCGCGCCAAGTCAATGAGTCATTTGCTGCAATGGCATGGTCAATGGCCAATGGCCATCCTGCCCCTCGAAAAACTGCATCCTAGCCCAGCTGCCAGCTGCCAGCTCCTTGTGTCCATGTGCCCCATGCCGCATGCCCCAGTGTCCATGTGGGTGTATCGGCGAGCTCATTTGTCTCAGCAGTTTGTCATTAGAAAAATTGCTCGTAAATTTCGCATTTAATTACAATACAAGAGCCAGCAAGTTCAGCGAAGGGCCAGTGCCCAGTGCCCAGGGGACTTGGACTCAATCTTTGGCTGCAACAAAGTTGCAGCAGCATCAGCGAAGATGGATAAACAAAGCTGGCGAAAGCACAGCGGCAGTCGAAGAGTGGATACTCTTTCTGACAGCGAACAATCAAAGCGACTTGCTAGGCCAAGGTAGCTAGAAGTATGCACACTTTCTGAGGTTTTTGCATATGTTTTGAAATCAATATGAATGAAATTATAAGATAGCTATTCATACTCACCCACCAGCCCAACAAACTGATCTTCTACTGCTGGTGAGGGTATGGCCAAAAGCAAAAGCCGCTGACTCATTTGGCTCAGTTCGGCGCAGACAGGCGGCTAAACAAATTGCGTGTGATAATTTAGTGTCATCATTTTTGACAAAGGGCGTTAACAGCTCACTTACTCCGCCCCTCGAAGAGCCGCCTTCATCTTCATCTCGTTCTGCTTTTCTGTTTTCCAGATTTGTGCTGAACCTGAACGACTCGACGCCGCTGACGATTCGCTTTTCGGCGCCCGTGGGCCGCAAGATGTACTACAATCAGACAGGTAAGTCCGCCCCTTTGTGGAGCTGAGTCCAAGTCCGAGTCCAAGTCCCTCCTTCCACTAACCCCCTTTCCTTCTCCACCTTGCCACCGCCTCTGCAGGAAACCCCCTCCGGCCGGCGGCAGTGGCACCTGGGCCAGGTGTGGCTGTGGGCAGTCTGGTGCTGCCCTGCGCCCTGCGTGGCCAGTACGACCTCTTCGTCCTCGCCCGCCACTCGGGAGCCCTCAAGGTGGACGCCCTGGCGGAGCATCCCCAGCACGACTGGCCCCTCCTCAACGCCACGCACCGGATCGCCATTCGCACCCAGAACCGCGTGCGGAAGCGCGAGATGTTCGTCAAGTGGGAAATGAGGTGAGTTCTACATACTTTTACAACAAGTACTCACAAATACTATATCACTTACTTCAAATCGTTTCAGCAAGTTTGATTTCCATGCCATGCACTATTGCCTGGTGATTCAGCGACTCTCCACGGACACGCCGCGGATGAGCTTCACCCACTTCTGCCAGGCGGTGGCCGCCTACGCGAACCAGCGACCCATGACTCCCAGTTGCGCGGCGCCAGGTGGTCCGCTGGAGGGGATTTGGGGCGCACCACCGCAGCGGGAAAGGCGGCTCAATCCCCGCCAGAATGTGCACATCGTGTGCACGGGGAAGAGGCGCCAGCAGCTGCTGCGCCGCCTGCTCCCGCGGAGCAGCTACCACCTGGACCTGTTTGGCGTCCACCAGGGTCGCCAGAACCTCACCCTGCGGCTGGCCAGCAGCCAGGTGAACTTCAACCGCACCCAACCGCTGGCCCTGAAGCAGCAGGCTCTGATGCAACTCAAGATCGGCGGGCAGCACGGCAAGCAGGTGTACAGCTTCAAGGTGCCGCAGACGACGCGGCAGCTGGAGGAGCCGTTTATGAGGCACCTCCTCATCCCCTGCTCGGGCAGCGAGATCCGGGTGAAGTTGCTGCGCCAGCGCAGCGAGGTGGGCACAACGGAGGCCTTCTACAGTCCCACGTACATACGGCAGAAGGGAGTCCTTCCCGGGCAGCGGTATCTCATGCGTTTCGAGCCCAGCAACGACGATGAGGCGTTGCGCGCCCAGAAAGTCATGGTAGGTAGACTATGTGGTCTGGTCCAGAATATATAGTATATATTACTACTTTCCAGGTGGCCCTGAGCAGCGAGGCTCTGTTCCGGGATTTGCCCGAGCTGCCGCAGAACACCACGGTCTTCAATGTGCGCACGAGGTGCAGTAGAGCCACCATTGCCTGGAACGGCTCGCCGGATGAGCGCGAGCTGAGGTGAGCTGCAAAGTCTTCTATTAAACTATTTTAACCGCATTGCATGCCCCTTCGACTGGCAGCTACTGCATCATTGTGTTCAACCTGCCACAGCGCAACCGCAGCGTGGTGGACTTCACCAACTACTGCATGGACTTTGTGCCCAAGCGGGTGGAGCAGTACAGGAACTTCGAGTGGATGGCCTGCAGGGAGCGGCAGCAGAGGTGGGTTCGGAACAGTCTACATATATGTTAATGATATTCCATAATATGATCTAATACTACCCAGCAGTCCGGACAACATCGAGACGGAGACCATAATGAACCTGACGCCGGGCGCCAGCTACCTGGTCTACGTGACCGCCAACCTGAGCATGGGCAAGCCGCTGCCCTACCAGGCGCTGACCCTCCACATGGCCAGTCAGTGCCTGGACGCATCCCACGAGTCCTTCTACTAAGCGCTACTCCCCAAAACCACAGAAACCCTAAATCCAAAACCCAAAGCTTCGCTGCATTTTCTAATACAAACACTGAACTATCCGTCGTTGTAAAGCTACCTTATCCACTACGATTACTACCAACTACTATCCTACAAGAACTATGCTGGTTAAAAGACTATACACCTAGCTCCATATACGAGTACTATATATATATCTATATATATATATATATATATATATTACAATAACAATATCGAGGCATGTGTTGTGTGGGCGCGAGTGAGTGTGTGCGTGTGACTTCTGATTTCTGATTGAGTTGCCATTTGATTCCAAGTATTCTCGAGTGCTTAGTATTGTAATTTTTGTAATTTTTGTAATCTGTATTCGTAGCTAGCCGTTAAATGTTTGTATAAACTGTTTCATTGTTTCATTGTTTCATTGGTTGCCCACTCCGCTTTATTCGATAAGCTCGTTTTCTAGATTCTAGCCCTAGCACTCCTAGTTTAATGTTTAAAGTTAATCATAGTTTTGCTGTTAAGTTTAGAAGTTTTGAGTAGTTCTTTTGTACATTAAGCTTACAGTTAGCTCTACACTAGATTGATATATGTATCAAACGAACATACATATATGTTGAAAGCATTGAAAGCGTTGAAAGCGTTGTATTTTTTGAAGCCGAACTTATGCAACCGAAAGGAGACAATAAACAAACAAATGTGCTATACTCGTAAAGGACGAAAGTGTCGCAAATAAATGTGAACCACTGCTACCGAATACAGCTATGCTGTTTTACTCCGCCGTAGTAAGAAGCTTTTTGGGGCATGAATGGGAATGGGATGAGTGATTGCCACTCGTATCTTCATCATCCTGGCGACGATGGCGTGTGCAACGAGCTGCGCATAATAATGACAGCGGATGGCAATCTGGCCGATAAGCGGCAACCGATAATGAAACATTAAACTAACCACCACCCACAATCCACCACCCATCGGTAGTCGCTGGTCATAAATCTCGTCGGCTGAGCGGCAGTTTGCTGGCGGAAGCTTTCAGGTTCGCAACCCTTGCGCGGCATACTTTCGGGCTCCAGTGCGCCAATGGCCCTGCTCCACTACACCTTCGACCAGCTGGAGTTGTACCTAGAATGGGCATTCGCCGAGCGCGGAGAGGCCACGCCGAGTCCCTCCATCCAGCCGTTTCCGGGCGTGTTCGTGGGCGATCTCAGCCAGCTGAACCGCTTCAAGCGGCACGCCTTCTCCGCCGTGGTGGGCATCCTCTTCGTGCTGGCCTTCTCCGGCAACCTGGGCACCCTCTACGTGAACACCCGCCGGAAGCTGCGTCCCTTCTTCCGGGCCTGCCTCATCTCCCTCGCCTGCAGTGACCTCGTCTCCAGCGTCTTCTGCACCGTGTCCTACATGGCCCAGTTCCAGGCGGAGTATCTGCAGCTCTGGGTGAATATCGAAGAGATTGGCCACACGTAATAGAAACTAATTGCATCTCTTCCCAGACCATTGGTGGCTTCATGTGCAAGTTCGTGCCCTTCATCACGACCACGTCGGTGCTGTCCGGCAGCCTGACCCTGGTGGCCATCGCCCTGGACCGCTACCTGGCCGTGATGCGACCCGTGCTGGGATTTTGGAGTCCCGACAAGCGCTTCAGCACCCTGTGCATGCTGCTCATCTGGGCCTGCTCCATAGGCTCCTCTGGCCCGCTGCTGGGCATCTACGACTACCAGAAGATCTTTCTCTTGGATGCGGAGGACTCTGGCGAGGACACTGGCAATGAGAGTGGCGGGATGGAGGAGCAGGGGGCCACCGCTGTGCCCGAGGAGCTGGTGGTCACCGAGCTGGAAATGGTGCACATGTGCCTGGCCGGCGACGTAAGTCAACGACTGACTGGATGGGATTATCGCTTAATACTCGCTTAGTTGACAGCGATTAAGGGGATTTGGGCGGGGGCTGTCAAGTTGTTGAATCAATGTTCGGATTATCTTATCAGCCGGGTCGAAAACAATTTATGCAATTCTATAAATATTCCGTTTCAGCACGACGTCGGACTCTACTACGTCATACTGTTCACCCTGATCTTCCTGCCCTGCATAGTGTCCTTCCTCTGGCTGAACGCCGTGATTGCGAGGCAACTGTGGCTGCGGCGGCACTACCACCAGGAGCAGCAGGTGCAGCAGCAGGAGCCCAAGGAGGGTCACTTCAAGACCATGTCGAATGGCAACGACCTCCTCATGCCCTCCACCTTGGTCAGTGCCATGGGAGTGGCGGTGCCCTTTGCCCTGGAGAAGACTCCCTTGCCACCCAAGAGTCCAAGTTCAGGGGCCAGGGATCCCGGCAAGAAGACCAACGCTGCTGCTCTGGCCAGGGAGGCGAGGCATCGCCGGATGGTGGTGGTGGTGCTGCTGATGATGGCGGTGTTCATCTGCCTGCGACTGCCCGCCTGGGTGTTCCTGATCATGCGGCTCTTTGGCTCCTACTCGGAGCCCATCGACTGGCTGCTGTACTTCAGCTTCGGCATCCTGAACCTGTTCAGTTGCGCCCTGAACCCCATCTTCTACACCTTCCTCACCCAAACCATCCGGACTGTGTCGCTGGTCAAGCAGAAGGTTCTGCGATTCCTTGGCTGTCCGCCTGGCAAAGTGCAGGATGGCATGCCCACGGATCAGATGGACAGGAGCAGCTGCTGCTGCGGCCTGCGGCCACCCACCTTCACCTGGAGGTGCCATCCCAGCCGCGATGGGGCAGCCACCAGCGTCATCCGGGATGTGGACCAGCCAGATCCGGACTCCGACCAGGTGCAACCGGATCCGAGCAGCCTGCGCCGGTTCCTCAGCTACAAGCAGGAGGTGTTCTCCATTTACAAGCCGTGCGATGACTCGTCGAGTGCGTCAATCGAGTCCTCCGCCTGATAGGCGCTGCTCATAAATCACCTGGGTACGGATGCGGGTGCGGGGGCCCAACGGTGAGCAGAAGCCCAGAACTTGATTGATGGATCCAGCCCCCATTTCAGTCTGTACAGTTTGTCACGGTGGCCATATCACCCACGAATACAGTAGTACGCATATAAGATATAAGCTCACATATAATGTACCTCGTCTAATGTGTAAATATGAGGAATAAAGCGAATGCGTGTTGGCAGCTAACTAACCATTAACACTTGGCTTAGTCGCCATGGGGAAGGTCTTAGTCATTATCATAACGCAAACTGAAGACCTTCCAAGTGACACTTTAAACTATGTGTAGATAACTAAGTTGGCTATTAAACTTGGCAAATTATAATGCAAAAAGGTGTGGGAATGTGACTAGATTTGCTCAAACCAGACTGTTTAAAAATCGTAGTTTTTTAGTAAACGGAACTTAGACTCTACCAATTTGAGTCATGCCAAAATATAAAAATATGCTAGTGGTCGAAACGAACGTTAACAAAGAGTTAGCCTGACTAGCACACTCATTCCAGAGTCAGCAGATCGTAAACGAGATAATGAGGCTGTATTGCAATAGAACTAGATTGTATCAGACTCGCATACTAGAGGCTTCCGCTTGGAACAATGGGTAGCAAATCTGCTGAGAGATGAGCAGTTAATTGTCAAATGGCGGGCACGCCAGTCGAAAGCTCTCTCCCAGTTTCTCTGGAGCTCTCTCTTCGGATCCGAGCCCCATGCTCTCTCTGCTCTCTTTCCATGAACTTTTGGAGACCGAAGCTCGACTCAAAGCTCAATGCCGCGTCCAAGTCTTCGTCTTCTGGCATTCAGTGTCGGCGGTTCGCGGCGAGCGGTTGGATTTTGGATTGTGGATTGTTTTGGGCGGTGAAACGCGAATTCTTCAGTGCGGCGGGTGAAATCTTCGGCGGCAGGCAGAAGAAACCGAAAAAGCGACAAGTGTGTAGTGCATAGCGTACCAAAAAATAAAGAAAAAAGAAGAGATCATAATTCGGACTGTAAAAGTCGTGAGCCAAACAAATGAATCGCAAATAAATGAGGCCAGTCACCGGAGCAGAGAGCTGCGAGTTATGGCACAATATTGCTGCCTATAAATAGTGTAACTGAAGGAAAGAAAAAGTGGCAGTCGTCGAAGAAAATAAAAAGGCACAACAACAAGGGAAAGAGCCGCGCTACAAAAAATCCAGAAACCAAGAAATCAAGAAAACAGAAATCGAAAGAACAAAGGCGGGTTCGTTGTGGGTCAAGAACGAAAGTTCGGCCCAAAAAGTGCCCGTTTCGGATCGATTGTGCATTTTTGAGCGCTTTTCGAAGAGGTAAATGGTAAATATGCGAAGTTTCTGTTTAGCTTCGTGTTTTGGTTCGCTTTGGTTTGGCTTAAACTCACTTCGATTCGAAACCAGTTGCCCGCTTTTCTACACCGCTACACATTTCGTCAGAGGAAAAACACGTTTGCGCATTTCACTTTGAGTTTCTTGTAACTTGTCACGCATGCGCAGACCGTCTTGCGAAATCCCCGCCTTGTTTCACTTTTCGCAGCCCATTCTAAGGATCACCGCCACTCCATTCCACAGACTTGCATACTCGTATAAGGCTGAGATCCATCCAAATGCGAACTTCTGGTTACGCGCTTCTTTGCGCTTTCATTTGGCATTCTGGCATTCTGGCATTTTGTTCTCTGTTTCTATTTGCGTGCAGTTTGCTGTACGCGAGCTATTCGAGTGGCTATGTGGCTGCATGTTTAATTAGCCCCCGCTAACCAAAGTGTTCGGGCCACAAAAGCAAATAAATGGGCCAGTATTTGGTCATGACGAGGCTGTTCCATTGGCCACTGACCACTGACCACTGACCACTGACCACCATCTCGTCCATAGGAATGCCAAACCAGCCACACGCGCTCCCCAAAGCTTGACCATGAATACCAAGTGCGTGGAAGATCGAAATGTCTTCGATTGGAGGGAGGAAGATCGGAATAAGTCACCTTTCTAGCACCTACGTGCCTTAAATAGCAATTCATTTGTGTTTAGTCATTCGTGCCTCGGGTTAAATGGGCCAATTCTGGGCCACATTCTGCCGATCGAAGCTTTCTTTTGTGAAATCAATTAAGAGCTATCAATCACTCTTGGGAAATTAGCCACGAAATATCCAAGGGAGAGAAAAGAAACTCACTTTCGTTTTCATCTTCCGTGGCTTTCCTAATTATTATAAAACCAGAAATGTCCATTAAAACATTACATGCAGCGTGACCGCGACTGCAGCATTATACAATAGACTCTAACCGCCAAGGCAGCAAGTTGGACGCAGTGCGTCGAGCTCTGGGAGATTACTATTCAGATTCAGATTCAAATTGAGATTGAGAGGGTAGATAGTAAATGATTTGGGCGTGGGACCCACTCCATTTAGCACATGTTTCCGACACAACAAAGCGAAGAAATTATATTATCAAAAATAATTTCTAAAGAAAGTGAAAGTTTTTCGGGCGCGCACACATTTCTTTCCCGTTGCGGCCCTTTAGCCCCAAATGAATGGGGCTAGCCCCCCAAAATGCTGTGAATGAGAAAGCTGGACAGCAGAACGGTTGGGGTCAGCTGCAGATGGTGTGTGTTGTGTGATGTGTGTGTGCCAAAAATCCAAATCCAAATCCATTGTGCTGAGCACGTGCTGCAGGTGTAGTAAATATGCTCGATGAAACCGGTTGGCCACAGAGTTAAAGAGTCAAAGAGTCTGGCTTTCGAGCGTTTGATAGTTTTGTAATGCCTTTTTGATGGCTGTAACTTGACCTGCATTCAGCTGGAAATTAGTCTTGTCCTCGGTTAACCTTGTCCGCGAAACGAGTTTTCCCGCCCTCCGCATCAAATGCGTTAATAATGCAGTTTTCCTACGACCAAGCTCAGTTTTTAGCGCCCTAGAGAAGCACTTTCGATTTTCGCTCGCAAATGAAAAGTCTTTGCACCCTGTTTGCACGATTTCTCTGCTCGTCTAGGGGCAATGTACCTTCGTGCGACACTTGTCTATCCATCCGACTGTCTGGCTCCAGCTCCAGCTCCATCTCCAGCTGCAGCTCATGGATCACGGATAATGTGTGAGCAGGCATGGTCGGCCGATTTGTTGTGGCCATGCCAATTGGATGGCATTGAGTGGGGCGCATAATGTGGATGTGGCTGTGAATGTGGGTGTGGGTGTGGGTTTGGCCCCCCACAAAGCACGAAGCTCCCAGAAAGCCGCCGCCACGAGCAAATCAATTGGCTTTAGTTGTTTTGTTTACTCGCACTTGATTGTTACTTTGTACGCCGTGTCATGTGACACAAAGCTGTTTTGGCTGGGCGAACCATCCACTGGATGCCTCGAGGGATGACCCAGGGTCAAAGACGCCTCTTGAAGTGTTTTGTTGAACGCCAATAATAATTAAATGCATTAAATGTCGCACAAAGCTGTGGCTGCAAAAGTAAACTAAGCATACTATTCACAAGAAATCGTTGCACAAGTGTTTGATGTATTTCTTACAAGTTTATTTTCAACAATTAAATTCAATACCTAAACAGCTTATCTTAACCATTTTGTTGTTCAAATGCTGTGGGGGGTAAACATATTTATATTGCGTGCTATTTACTTCACACTGATAAAGCCATTTCCTCCAAAAACAACTGCAGCTTGATAGCGCAAACCTCTGGGCAAATAGTGTAGTGTACACAAGCTCTTCAACCAACTACATCTGGGCAACAGATGCTGATAAGGCGACCTGATAAGGCCATCTCAGAAATCAGTGAGTGGATTATAAGCTTATATTATAAACACAGCAAACATGAGTCGCCGGCAACTGCGGACTGCAAATGTATCTGTCAATCCGAACGAAGCGCCGCCACAATTCCATCTAATGTGGATGCGGATGCATTCCCAGTTGGCCGACTTTGTCGATGAGGTTGCTCCTGTTTGCTCCTGTGTGTGGATGTTGTGAATGTTTGTGAATGTTGCTGCTGTGTTGTGGGCGTCCAAACACGTCTGCCATTACAGCTAACGAGATTTTAAGTGCTGTCAAATGTTGACGAAAGCGCCAAACACCAGCACACAAATTGAAATGCAGATTCGGAATCCCCAGTGATGAGCCATCGAAAGGGTCAACTGGGAGTGAAGGGGGGGGGAGTGGTTAGTTGGGAAGGGGCAATGGGATTTGTGGCCAGGCAACGTAATGCGACAAAAGCCAAGGGGCAATTTATGGTCTGCGTGGAGAAGATACCTTTACGGCTGAATAAATGAGCAGGATTCGCAAACAGGCTTGGCATTCATTCATTCACTCATTCTGGTTCAGTTGTGGCGGCAGATGTAATAACTCGGTAAAACATGAGCTGACTTTTGGCTGATGGATTTTCCATGGGCAGAAGCATAGAGTACACAACGCCATGCCTTCTGGAAAAGTCCAAAAACTTGGCAAATATTTCCATTGAGCTGCCAAGGGGGTAAACACGCAAACGCGTAGCTATAAAAGAGTTATGGCAGCCGGTTTACTTGAGAGCCTGTCCCCTGCATTACATAAATGTTTATGATTGTGCTACCCATTAATCAGGCAGGCAGCGAAAGAAACTGCATGCCGACAGCCAAAACAAACCGAAAACGTTGATGACATACCACACCGCTGATGAACATACTCCTACTCCTGCCCACAAAGGCGGCGTAATGGAACTCGTTCCACCAGATAATGACTCTCGACTCTTGAATCTCCAACTGGCTGTGGTTGTCTCTTAATATCATTATTATTGTTTTCTTTTTCCGGGTAAACCCGGCTATGTAGGTCAAGCAGCACACTCCAGTCCACCTCACCTGGTTGAAGCGTCGAACCTGGCGTAGTCCCCACATTATCCACATTATGACACAGCAACAGCCGCCGTGGCCGAGTCCCTATCCCAATGCCAATCCCAATCCCAGGGGAAAATGCTGGCTCATCCTGGTACTCATAGCCGTGCTCCCACTGGCAGATGGTGAGTAAACGAATGGAAATGAAGTCAGCCTCTAAATGATACCTCCCCCGCAGTTGGAGCTCTGCCCTTCCTGTTCACGCACCTCAAGCCGCAGATCAACTGGACGCAGCCGGAGATGGAGAGCTGGGTGATTGAGGAGCAGCCGCGCAGCATACAGCCCCACCTGGAGCCAGTGCTCCATCCGAATCGCACCCACCGCGTCCTCTCCTCGGACAGCACGGACGCGGAGTTCCTGCAGCGGTTGGTCAGCATCCGGCACAACCAGACCGCCAGCTCCAGGATGCTGTGGTACGATGTGGCCGGCGGAGATGGCCTCGTCTACCCACCGTTCGTGGACAAGGCCCTCAAGCTGCTGAACCTCAAGCAGGTGGCCTTCGAGATCGAGAACAGCGTGATGTCCAAGGTGACCTGCACCGCCTGCAGAGCGGGCGCCGGCATGCTGCAGCATCAGATCCAGTCCGGCAAAACGGACGCGGAGCTCATCCGCATGATCACGGACTACTGCACCAATCTGAACATCCAGAGTGCCCGCGTCTGCCAGGGCGTGGCCCAGCTCTTCGGCAGCGAGTTGATCTACGTCCTGAAGCGGGTGAACCTCAGTCCCGACGAGCTCTGCAGCTTTGTGATTGGCGATGGCTGCGCGGACGTGTACAATCCGTATCACGAGTGGGAGGTCATATTCCCGCCAGTGCCCAAGCCACCGCGCCTCGCAGACCTGCCCATTCCCATGGAGGCGGCACCCTTCTTCAAGGTCCTGCACATCTCCGACACCCACTACGATCCCCACTACGCGGAGGGCTCCAATGCCGACTGCAATGAGCCGCTCTGCTGCCGCCTGAGCAGCGGACGTCCTGCCACGCCCAATGCGGCAGCAGGGAAGTGGGGCGACTACCGGAAGTGCGACACGCCCAAGCGGACGGTGGACCACATGCTGTCGCACATAGCGGAGACCCACAAGGACATCGACTACATCCTGTGGACGGGCGATCTGCCGCCGCACGACGTGTGGAACCAGACCAAGGAGGAGAACCTGGCCATCATCAAGGACACCGTGAAGCAGATGGTCGAAATGTTCCCCGGAGTGCCCATCTTCCCCGCCCTGGGCAACCACGAGAGCGCTCCGGTGAACAGCTTTCCGCCGCCGTACGTCAACCAGGTGGACATCTCCATCAGTTGGCTCTACGACGAGCTGGACATCCAGTGGCGCCGCTGGCTGCCCCAAAGTGTGACCCACACGGTGCGACGCGGTGCCTTCTACTCGGTGCTGGTGCGACCCGGATTCAGGATCACCTCGCTGAACATGAACTACTGCAACAACAAGAACTGGTGGCTGCTGCTCAACTCCACGGATCCCGCCACCGAGCTGCAATGGTAAGGAAATCATTGGATGGAAATAAGAACTATGTCTCAATTGAATATCTACTGTGCAGGTTCATTTACGAGCTGCAAAGCGCCGAGTTCTCCAACGAAAAGGTGCATGTCATAGGGCACATTCCGCCAGGACATTCGGACTGCCTGAAGGTCTGGTCGCGCAACTTCTACAAGATCATATCGCGCTACGAGAGCACAGTGACCGCCCAGTTCTACGGACACACGCACTACGATGAGTTCGAAATGTTCTACGATCCCCACGATCTGAGTAAGACCACATCCCTTGGAGCCACATCACAGCAGCCTCATGTATTGCCCCTTTTGCAGACCATCCCAATGGCATTGCGTACATTGGACCCTCTGTGTCGCCCTACTATGATCTGAATCCTGGCTACCGGATCTACTACGTGGATGGCGACCACGATGCGACGACGCGCCTGGTCATCGACCACGAGTCCTGGATAATGAATCTCAAGGAGGCCAATCTGTACGGCTACCCCATTTGGTACAAGCTCTACACCGCCCGAGCGGCGTACAACATGAAGGCGCTGCGTCCCAGCGACTGGAACAACCTGCTCAACGAGCTGACCAACAATCAGGAGCTATTCGAGCTGTACTACAAGTAGGTTCTGGTGCTTACAAAGTTGCGATTCTACACAGTTTTGGGTCCTGCTTTCAGATATTACTGGAAGAACTCGCCGGCGCGTCCCACCTGCGATGCGGAGTGCAAGAAGCGGCTCATCTGCGACTGCCGAAGTGGGCGTTCCCACGACCGGAAGCACTTCTGCGCCGAGGTCGAGTCGAAGATCGACGAGGAGTCGTCCAAGTCCTGGAAGTCCTGGTTCTACAAGGGATTGACCAATTCGTAAGCACTGTTCATTTCAACTACGTGTGGTGTTCTGTGGTGTCGGTAGAAGCTCGACTTGTAATTGTAATCACTCACTTAGTTTAAGCCATCAGATATTTGTAGTTGTTTGCATTTTCAAACATACTATTACTGCTTAATAACACATTTTATTTTTCGCACTGGTGTGGTCCATGCAACAACTAAAACCTATAAACTTACGATCGAACAGCGCCGAGGAGCGGACTGAAGTGCCGGCGGCCACCACCAGCGATGGCTATGGCCCGCTCGATGTGGTGATTGTAAACGTTGGTGGTTGATTTACTAAGGAATAAGGACTCTGTACATATCGCTGGTGGCCAGATTCTGTAGTGCCCATGACAATAAATGACCTATCCTACCTACTTACCCCCAACTCTTTCTTCTGCCCAAAAGCTATAGCCTCCTGTCCTCCATCACTTACCTGCCCAAATATCTGCTGGGATATCGCTGATTCGGATGTAAGTCGATCGTTTGAGGTCCGCCAACTGCGAGTCAATGCAATGCAATCGCAACGAAGGAGAAGTCCTACCCCATAAGTTTACTATGTGATAACTAGTGCTTAAAACCATTTGTTTAGTTTACGTTAACGTTAACGCAATGATGTCCCAGTACTGCCCGCCTTGAAACCTTACAAGCGCCCCTCGGAAACTGAGTCAGTGAAGAATAGTCATTTAACTGTAGTCGAGTCGATGCTGTTGCCCACCACGCAGCATTTGTGGGCGTGGTTGGTTGCGCCCTTCTACGCAATGGAAATTGTTGAACAAATTACCTTTTAGACACCTAACTGTAATGCTAATCTAGCTCTTAACTTAAATAAAGTGCAATTATTTTTATAAAACAATATATTTCTACTTTTTGGGCTTTGTTTTCTACAATAAAACAGCATTCTTTCTTAAGCTTTGAATTCAAATTTGAATTTAAATTTACCGGCGATTCAAGGCACTTTCTTGCGTCTTACAGCACTGTTTTTAACAGCGACGTAACAGCTGGCAGCAGTGTTACGTTACGTAGTGCGCATCGATAACAGGCGGTGGCTATCGGTAATCGACGTAATGTATCGAAGCTGCGCGGGAAAATTGAAAAGCGAAGCAATTGATAACGAGCCTAAATTAACAAATGCGAATGGATGATTAGTAATTGGTGTAATTCAAAAATGTAATGGTAATGAATAAAAATCCCAACAGAGGAAATTACATACATAATTGTTTAAAAAGGAAATTCGTTATAAAATAAACATTGCATTGCAAGCGACTTCATGAATAAGTATAATGTATTAATTAATGATTCGTCTCTCTAATAACATCAATTAAGGCATAACAAACTCGCATTGTTTGAGTTGCCAACTGAAAGCTTATCGAGTGGCGCAGAGTGTGCTGAAATAGTCACGATTACCTGCTCGCAATGCACTCCCCTTCGACTCCCCTTGAAATATCGAATCCCTGCCCTGCAGCATAAACCGACGCTGATTCTTTGAGCAAACTCGGGCACCGATGGCGACGCAGGGGAATTGGCGGGCTCGGCGTATCCTAGTCGTTGTCAATACGCCCCGTTGGCCGTTGCCTTGAGCTTGTCGAGCGGCCGTGCGTGTTTTCCTTCATTGGTGATAAGACACGCAGCGCTAGATGTGTGTGTGTGTGGGTAGGGGGATGGGTTATCCTGGCTGCCAGTCATTATCCCTTTGTCACACACACACCCGCACGTTTTCCCACACTCACCCCACACCCACACCCACACCCACACACTCACTCCCCACACACACACAAGCGGGCAGCATCGAGCAAAACAATTCCGTTTACATTTCCCACATCTCCGGCGAAGCATTCAGTGCCACACTCCACACCCCACACTCCTGACTCCGCACACCATTACACCCACGAGTGGCGTGTGCCGCCTTCCTTTTTTCCTGATTTGCCTCCTGTTTTGGCTGCCTTGCATACTTTTGGGCGCACCCGCCGCTGGGAACCGCACATGTGTGTGTGCGGCAAACAAACAAACAAGCAAACAAAAAGACAAACAAACACAGGGACCCAAAACAGGCAAAAGTACAACAATGCAGTGCCTGCAAATTTTTAGAAAAATATACAAACAAACGAGGGATGGTGGAGGGGGCGTGGCATTATCTCATGTGGCAGGCACATTCGCTTAAATGCCGCTTAACATATTTGATTTTCCTTCTTTTGCCAATTTTTTCAGCCGCGTTTTCCATATTTTTTTCGTGTTGGCCTTGTTTGTTTTGGTTATGCGATTGTTGCTGCTGTCAAAAGCTGGCAAATAAATTTGCATTTCGACAAAGCGCGAGAATTCACACATGTTAACCCATTAATGCCCCCACTGAGCCACTCAAATGCTGCGACTTAAAATGGCTGAAAATTCGAATGTCCTGCGAACTTTCGTAGCACTTTTGGCCATTTCCGCAGTTTTCTGCCAATTTGCAGTGGGTTAATGGAGCAAAGAGCGGCGCTCTTTAGAAATGGGCGCCTTCATTTGAATGCCAAAACACGTTTTTAAATAAATCAGCGCATTAATTATTCGCGCTTGCATAAATCGCTGCGCTGTCGATGCTGCCTGCCCCAGGAAAATTGTACTCCCCCCTCTCTCCCCCAGCAACAAGCAATTTTCCGATTTGGCGACCCCCCGCTGCTGCCAACACCTCCGCACATTTTTATTAGCTACGCATAATTGCTGCGGCAATAAAGTTGTTTTTCCCTCTGACCCGCTGCCCAAAAAAAAGGGAAGAGGTCGAAGGACATGGTCATGGACGAGCACGAGGACGAGGCTATGGATGTGGACATGGGTGTGGGGGAGCCAGGAGGCAGTGCGCGTGACCCGACAACATAACGACATTTAAGTGGCCACCGCAGCAGGAGCAGGAGCAGCAACATTGGCACACTCGCATTGGTATCAGTATCAGTGGCAACGGCAGAGGGCGGAGTCCTTCTGCTCCAGGCGGTGGGCGTGGTCTCGTCGCTTGCCATGTTTGGCAACATGTTACAAAAAATTGATGCCATTGCTGTTTTTACCAGCCATTGTTGCTGCAGCTGCACTCACTATTTATTGTTACAAGCTGGCAAAATGCGGGGAGTGAGCGAGGAATGGTTTAAAACATTTGCCTAACATGGCAGACTTCACAAGTTCTTGCGGCAATATTGGTTTTTGGCCACAGAAATGCGCAGGTAATACAACTATTGAATAGCTCGGCGGATAATCATAATAAATTGTATCTTGCTTCAAAAAAAATAGTTACAATTGTTTACTAAAAAAAAAGAGCTTGGGTACTTAGAGTGCAGGTTCTTAAGGCTGAAGTTAAACGCAGCATGCTGCTCATATATGTAGATCTCTGAGGAAGGAACAGTTGCTCTGCCACTAGTTCTTGGCTTCCTGCTTGGCCTCCTGCTCCCAGACGCCGAGCACATCGAGCAGCTCATCGAAGGAGGGCTCCTCCTCCACAAAACCCTGGTTGTCCGGCACATCGACGCCCCGCATTCGCATGCAGATGCTCTCGACGGCTCGCCAGTTCTCCACGCTCTCCGGAGGAGCAGCTGGCACTGGGATTTCCCGCATGGCGCTCTCACACAGGTCGTTCTCCCGCCAAGCGCCGTCCCAGTGCTGCTCCTTCCTTTCTTGCCAGCGAATGCAGGTGGAGCTCCACAATGGATCCCTTTGCGAGCTCTCGCCGGCGGAGATGCTAAGCGGGAAGTGATCGTCGTCGCCCAACAAGGAAGACAAGTCCCGAGTCGGGGGATTCCTTTCCAGCGGCCGCAAAGAGGAGGCTTTCGGAGGCGTCAGCAGCTCGGGCATCAGGTTTTCCACCGCCCGCCTGTTTTCCAGGTCCTCGATGAAGAGGAAGTCCGCGTCACTGGTCGGCAGACTCTTCGAGTTCTGAGGTGAATTCAACTTGCTGGTCGACGGCTGGCAATCTGGCGGGGGAGAGGAGTCCCAAAGGGCATAGAACTGGGGCATCACCGTCGTCACAGCGATCTTATCTTTCAGGTTCTGATGGTAAACGAAGTCGCAAGCACCCACTTTGCTGCGCCTGGGATCGGTCACCTGGCTGGTGGCCTTGATCTTGGCACCTAGACTCCTTGGAGGGGCAACCTTTCCTGCCTTGTGATCTTTGGCAGCCTTTTTCGGTGCCTTTCCTGTGAGTTTGTGGATCCTTTTCCCAAGGATTGCCAGTTTTAAATCGGGGTAATCGTCGTCGTCGCTTGAAATGACAGTAGAACTTGTGGAAGCAACTTGTGTACTGGTCAGCTGGGGGCTACTACTATTCTCCCGGGCGGATTCTCCTTGGAATGATTTCCGCCAGTCGTGACCCAACTCATCCATCTGCGGTGGGCGTCTTGAGGGAGTTGCAGCCAGGTGGCGACTTCCTGGCTTGCGATGATGCAGGTTTTCCTTGTTGCTCGACTTACTCGAAGTTCCAACTGACTTGGTGGGGAGCAGAGAACCACGCATCTTCGGCAAATTCTTAGACGTGGAGCTTTGCTTCGGAGTTCGGACAAAAGTGGGTCTTCCAGCCAACTTTGGGAACCCGTTGCGCGGCGAGGAAGTAGTGCGAAACAGGGTCTCCACCGTCATCCGCGGTCCGGATGAAGATGGTGCGGCTGCTCCCTCCGCCGCGCCGCTCCTGCCGGGCACCATGGGGTTTATTTCGACCAACTCGCTTCTGGGCAGGGACACCGAGCGCTGGTTTCGGTTCCAGAAGCGCTTCGACTGCGAAGTGGAGGCAATAGGTTAGGTGTGAATGTATGTGACTGGTGCCAACTCTTGCCATTGCGTGCTCTTGCAACTAACTCCTCGGATTGAAGAGTCCGGAAAGAAGGAATCCACGTGGGAATTGAAGGGTTCAGAAAGAAGGAATCCACGTGGGGATTGTCAATCATGAAGGGAAGAAGGCGAGCTAAGATGGCGACAATCACGAGTCAGAGTTGCCACGATTCCATGGAAGAGGATTGTATACCAAAACTGATTTAATGGAAGCCGCACTGTTCCTGGTATTGAATAAAGCACTAGCAACGATTTACATGAGCACTTCGCATTTCAAAATGATTACAGGGTGCTGCCAACTTGCTGCGAAGTGTGGGCCTGACAAGTAACAGTTCCGATTAAAGTTTGCAGCCAGTGCTGCAAAGTCTGTAAGTTTACAATATAGATGTTAGTTTGAATATTGGTTTTGAGTTGCACCGAATAGTTGCATAATTACTAGTAGTAGTACTAAGGCTATCATCCCCATATTCTAATCTTAAGTGGTAAAATATCTTGCTAATCTGCTGAACTCGACCCACTGCCACAGATTGGAGGTGGTGCCTCAACTTGTGGCCATTTCATTCCACTTCACCCAAAGACTCATTCTCATAGGAATGCATCGAGGTATTCAGGCAGTTGTCGTCCGGTTTTGGCCAACCAGATCCCGATCCGACGTCACTTCCAGGGGCTGTCAATGGCGTGTGCGCCATTGTTTCGGCCAGCGTGTAAAGCGCGGAGGGAAATTGTTATTTAATTACTCAAGCAAAAGCATGACAAGTGGAAATGTCGCCTGGTACCAGGATCCAGGATACGGCATCCAGAGTCAGGCTCAGCAGGTTCAGCAGGCTCAGCAGGCCTGTCAGCTTGTCAGGAGCAGGCGCCATGGAAAGCAGCCACCGCCGCCGTCGTCGCATTGGTCACTCTGCTGCTCGCTTTTGTTTAAACTTAAATTTTATAAATAAATCTGCACGAGGGGCGGTGGGCGGTTTAGTGGTGTGGTGTATGGGCCATAAGCACGAGGAGGAGCAAGTGGGCTGCGACTGCAGTTGGCATCGCTTCTGGCCACTAAACAAAAGCAGGCACTGTACCGTGCCCATTCGTAAACCATTTTGCATGCCCAAAAATCGCAGGACACTTATTTGCGGTGGCTGCGGAGGGTCTGGAGAGTCCTGCGAGTCCTGGGAGCACAGATTCTGGTGTTCTGTTCGGGTCAGCTGAGTTGCTTTGGGCTAAAGCGATGGTCTCTAATTTTATAAGGTTTTCTTGAGAACAGAGATACATACATACATATATGTACATACATACACAAATTCCTTTAGCTTTATTAAGGATCTTTGGTTTGCATCCTTAGCTGTGCGACACATTTACTTTAGAGTTTTGAGATACTTGTTGGCTTAGTAATAAGAGTAAACTCCTGATTTTTGGGCCAAAAAATCGCTATTAACATGAGTGTTATACCTCGTTGAGCTCGTAATGACACCCAGAATCGATTGGCATTCAAATTTGAAAGTTTTAATGCTTGTTAATTTTTTGCAAATTTTGATGATGTTACCCCTTACAAAAAATGCAAAAATGGGCAAAAAATGGATTTTTGAAAATCGACTGGATGGCATTAGAAATCATTAGTTTGGGTCATTAGACGCACAAAAAAGTAATTTTCAAAGGTTTTTGACTATTTTTGACCAAGTTCTGGAAGTGACCCTTTGATTTTTCGACCCAAAAATCGCTATTTTGGCCAAAGCAGTCGATTCCATGGTCCAAAACACGAGTGTTATAGCTCGTTTAGCTCGTAATTACATCCCAAATCGATTGCCATTCCAGTATGAAAGATTTATTTCTTGTCAATTTTTCGCAAATTTTGATGATGTTACCCCTTATAAAAAAATCGAAAAATGGTTAAAAATGAATTTTTTCAAAATCTACAGTATTGCGTTAGGGATATTTAGTTTGGGTCTTAAGCTATGCAAAAAAGTAATTTCTGAAGGTTTTTGACTATTTTTATACATTTCAGACCATGTTTCCAAAGAAAGCATTGTGAAAAATTTTAAAAAATAATTTGAAATGGATTTTTTGAAAAGCTTAGGCTGTCAAGCTAATTCGACAACCTTTTAAATACTTCCTCTTTAGTGTCCTTTCGATGTGCATCTTCCTCTTTACAATCTGAGCACAACTGTCCGCCAGTTCATCTGTTTTCCTTCCATGTGACAAAGCTCCACCTGGATTCATCCAGTTGCTGGCTGGTTTCCAGATGCTTTATGGCACAACAATCGGTTGTGACCGCTGGAGGAACCTAATGCATTCGAGTTCGACAGACTCGAACGCCTTGAGCACAATGTTAATCCGATGTAAGCTCGTGTCCAAAGTCCACAGATCTCCACATCATGCTTCAATTGTTCCCGACATATTGTTCTCGACAGTCTCCAGCTCCAACTCCCCCCATTCCACAACCCTGGAAAAAGAGGAGGTCGTAACCCGGAACCCGGAACCCGGAACCATCACATGTGCTCACCTTTGGCATCAAAAAGCAACCACAGGGGGAGGAGGGGGAAGGGGAGTGCAGGACGAATAAAAAAATAATCACGAGTATGGGGATGTTCGAAAAAACGATGTATGTAGGTTGGTTGTAGGTTGGTTGTTTGGTTGGTTGGGGAAATAGTAGTAGAGATAGGAAAGCGAGCAAAAAAATCTCAGCTGCAAATGACTTGTGTGCCATTGAGATAAACCCAAAATTTATTTATTTTTGCCATAAACCCGAATGCAGTCAAGGCAAAAAGGACTTTTGGCCAAAACCATTGTGATTTTCTCTGTGTGCGCGCTCGTGTGTGTGTGTGCGTGTGTGTGCGTGTGTGTGTGTGTGTGTGGCAGGCATTTGTTGTGCCTGTATTTGTGTTTGAGCTTTCGACAGCAACAACAAAAGCGATGACGATGGCAACTAACTACAAATCCGTAGGCAATTAATTTGGCTAGAAAGCCCAAAAATACAAAACGCCCGCATGTCTGCGTATTCCAACCTGTGTGTGTGCGTGTGTGTGTGTGTGTGTTTGCGGAAAATGGGCCAAAATGAAAATGGGTGAGGAGGAGGGAGGGGGGTGGAAATGGAAGAGCTCGCGCTCGACGTCACCGTCAGTCAGTGGGAAAAAACGCAGAGAATCTGGCCAAGGAAAAAAGCAGTTTGAATGGAAATTCAATTGAGTGACATGAAAATGGAATTTTTCATATTTTCCCACTACCACCCCCTCACCTCCCCTCCATGTTTTTGTTGCTCTCCGCCGAGATGAGGAAGCTCGTGTTTGGCTGCCAGGCACATCACAAACACAGTTTGTTCTTCATGTTGCTGCTACTGCTGTTGCTGCTGCTGCTGCTGCTGCTGCGGCTAACAACAACTATGGCATAGGAAAGCTGTGGCAGCCACATCCTCGCACCCACACAGCCGAAAGAGTCCTGGCGGAGATTACGCCCGTTCCTGTCATTGCTCCAACCCCCTCACCTCCCCCTGCGCAACAAAAAAACGTTTGCTTCTGACATTTTCATAATTAGGTATTCAAAATCTTTAATAACGGTTACTCTTGCTAGTTGTTGTTGCTTCTACTGCTGCTGTTGCTGCTTTTGTTGCTGCTGCTGCGGCTGAGAGCTGCCAGTTGCCACACACACACATACACACACACAGAAATACGCATATTATCCTTATGGAGTTTTTGTGTCTTTGGGGCATGCGACTGCTGTGGCTAGAGCTTAGTATGCATACATGTTGCTACTTCTGCTGTTGCTGCTACTTCTGCTGCTGCTGCTGTTGCAAGTAGTGGTTGCCACTGCCGCTGGTGGCTGCTGTCAGTGCTGTTTCTAATTTAAGACAAATTCCCATTTCGGAGATGGCTGATAAAGTGCTGTCAGTGGTGAGTTATTGAGAAATCAGCACAACTGTGTAATTGCTGCTGTCACGCAGCAGCAGCAGCAGCAGCATCACTTCGCCTCCTCAAAACGCCCTGCATTGTCCGCACTTCAGTTGCAGTCCACGTTTTTGCGCTCTTCACTTTGCTCGCTGCGAGGCAGGTCCTTTCTTGGCTTTGGCTTGGCTTTGGCTTTTCATGTCCCGGCCAGGACACGACAGACCAGGACAGGACAGGAGCGACCAGGACAGGAGAGGAGAGGAGAGGAGAGGACAGGAGAGGCCTGCTGGATTGCCGCTGACGGCGACAATTTTAGCGCGTCCTTTGCCTCCTCGCCTCTGGACAGGACAACCGCTGAGCAACTGTCTCCGGCTGTCTGGAAAGGCAGCTGGGAGCAGAAGCCCGAGTAGCGAGAGAGAAGCACGAGGGCATCTTAATAACCCGCCCAGTGGGTGGCCAGTTTACAAGGCCATTACCATCCATGGAGTGTTATCTGCCGACACCCAGTTGCCGATTCCCATATCTGGCTACTCCCAGCCAGAAACCCTCCTCCTCCTCCTCCTCCTCCTTCCCGGCAGCACCGCACACAGGGAGGGAGATGCCCAAACAAACAGCTTCATTCTGACCTGCTGGCCTAGAGGACGCATCAAGTGGGTGGCGATGATGGTAGTGGTGGTAGTGGTGGGTTGCTCGGGATTGCTCTGATTTTGTTTGCCGAACTGCCGCTGAGCAAACAACTTCCTTATCGCAGCGATACACGCTGCCTTTCGCCAGATAAACACACAAGTGGCAAGTGGCAAGTGGCAAGTGACGCATGTGACGCATATGCAGCAAAGGGGGCACGGCAGTGGCGGCAGCAACAATGTGTCATTCGTTGTTTAAAATAAAAATTAATAATTCAATTATGCGTCAACAGCATTCCGCTGTTTGCCCTCCCCCACATTCCCCATCTATATCTGAATCCCCATCTATATCCACATCCACATCCCCATCCACATCCATGGCCATTCCCAGTGCCATGCTTTTTGCGACTGGCCATTTGGGAGCGGACTTTTGGTCCGGTCTGGTCGCAGCTGTTGCCTGCCGATGTATGCCACTCCAAATTGCCGTGATTTCATTCAATTTGTCGCAGCAGCAGCAGCAGCAGCGGTGGCAGCAGCAACAAATGTTGCCACTTGCCAGCCAGCGCGGCCCAAAATTGTTTTCGTTTGCTACGCTCCACGTTCCATGAGAATTTTCCGGCTCTTCTCTCTCGTTTCCATTCGCCATTCGCCATTGCCGCTGCCAGTGCGAAATGCGCATAAAAAATGCTGTGTCCAACGCCCACAGCCACCCAAAACCAACCCAAAACCAACCCATCCCGCTCCCATTCCATGCGCCATGCCGAACCAATCCCCCCCAGAAATCCCAGACGACGACGACGACGACGTCAGGCTGGTGTGCCAATGCACAATTGTTGTTTGTATGAGAAAATCTCGCCTAATGGCGTTTTACATTATTTGCCGCCTGATGCTGCTCTTCCGACGACGACGACGACGACGACGACTTCGCTGCCATGGCCAACTGCTACCAAGTAGTAAAAGAAGCGGCCTTCCGCCCACCACCCAGCACCACCCAACTCCACCCCCTGGATTTTCCGAGCACGGAGTGCCAAATATGCCCTCTCTGTCGCTCCACGTTCAAGTTTGTGGTTTGGGGTGTTAGGGTTTTCGGTTGTGGCAAGTTTTGGCCCATGGAGGGGCGGGGAATCCGGGGAGCTGCGGCTGCTGGACAAGATGAATGGCCACTTATTGGCCAAAGCGGGTTTTGTTTAAATTGCGGTGGTCAATTTGTAGGAATGTATTGAAACGTCTTCGCAGGCGTAGATTGATGGAGCCACCAGATGGCATGGCCCCAGGGACAGATGTGTCAATCGGTGGCTAATTGCCAGCGGAATGGGTTGACCAACTGGATTGGGACCATAGGTATAGCACCCTAAGCTGCAAGCTGAATTTGAAGTTAGTTAGTTCAGCTTAAGTTCATTATACTCACCTCTCATGGAATAGTTTCTCCCCTGCGCATCTGGTAGTTTCCTGCCCAAATGAACCCCTATGATTGGGTGTATTCCCAGGGATTAGGAAAGCGAATGCACTAACGACGAGCAAATGTGTATCCTCACCACCTCCCGCACTAATTGCTCTTGAACGCTGATCTCTGTTGAGCCCGGGATGCGACCACTTCCAATTGGAGATCCCGCATGGCAGCGAACCGCGCCGAATCGCTTCCCATTTGCCACTTCACGTGGTTCACGTGGTTGGGGTGGACCAGAGTCGGGTTGGGGGTGGACCCACTGAGCAGTTGACATGGTGTGAACACTCGCATAAGGCCCACTTTCCCGCTGGCAGGGGAATCCCCAAAAAGGGGGGGAGAATTGGCTGGCAATTTATTTAAATATCGGCACGCAGTTGGGCGCTGAGCTGAAGGAGCTGAGCTGAAGACCGAGGCCAGTGCCAAGTGGAATGCCAAGGCAGAGCAGTGGAGTAAATGCGAAACAAGCTGCTGTGCTGCTGTCGAAAAGGAATTTTTCAGCTGCCTCTCAGGCAGATTGTTCCAAGTGGAGGGAGCAGGGAGGAGGGGCGTCTGAGTTCGGCAGCAGCTGATGTTAATAGCCCAGCGGGCCAGCGAATGTCTGCCTGCCTGCCCTGCTGCCAGTTTCGGTGGTAGAGCGGGCAGAGCGGGCAGAGCGGCACAGCCGGAACAGCTGTTCCATGTGCAAACGCGCAGGCGCCTCGAATCCCGAATCCGATGCGGATGCCAGCCGCCGTCCGAATGGCGCTCGGATTGCCGAGCGGAGCGGTCGAACATGTGCTACCTGGTCCGCAGCAGAGCAGCAGAGCAGCCAGTCGCCTCACAAACAAACGCCACTTTCGACTGGACGGACGTGCTCAGCTCCGCGGCAACTCTCAGTTGTGTCAGTTCGCAGTGAAGTTCGCAGTTCGAATCGCATCCGAGATACTCGCGTGTGCCAACCCGCAGATACTTTCGCATCCATTCAGTTTTAGCTACAGCTGTAGATTGCGTTTCTGCATCCGATTCAGAGGCAGATTGTGAGCCAGTCGCTTGCCGCAACTCCGAGATGCCGGTTCGCGTTTCGCGCTGCCGCCGCCGTTCCGACAATGATTCGTTGGTAAACAATAACACTAACGCCAAGTGCTAGGTCCAGCGAAAGTATCTCGCAGATACAACTACTGCAATACTACACCATACTACTAAATCAACCCAGAAGATACACTCCAGCATCTACGAGCAGCAGCGATCTGCCAAAATGGTGAGTCCATGCAAATTGTATCTCGACGTATCTCGATGAACATGAGCTACGGCCAACACATGTTGATTGCGGCCAGCTGTCCTCCGCCACTCAAGCACTCAAAGTGTCTTTGGCCTTAAGGAGAGCACACACATCTGCACACACACACACACATACAGAGACAGATGTATCTACACATGGTCGCATCTGTTTTTTATCTGTTCCTTGGGCAACACAACTGTGTAGCTCAAGCGAATTGCAGATACGAATTCGTTTGTCGTTTGTCAAGTGCTCGAATAATAGTTTAAGACGCCACACGTTGCGAGGAGGGAAATCTCGTTTTCCCTCTACTTCCTCCGTTCAGTTTCGCTGCTTTGTCAGTTCCACGTGCGAAATTATAAATTATTTGCCCGCTTTTTGCCGCTTTTTGGATGGCAGGGGGCAACATCCAGTGGGTATTTGGTCCATGACTTTGCCCGCCGCCGCCGCCGTCTGTTTCTGATGGCCTTGTGCGCCGCGCCGCGTTCCCAACAGAAACAGAACTTCCAACTGCAAATAATTGCAGCTGGCTGCCATGTGTCGCCGCTCCGGATCTGCTGCCTCCACCGTCTGTCGATTCCATCTGCTGCTACATATCTACAGCTACAGCCGTATATCAGTGGTCGCACCCCGAGCTCTGGTGGCCAAACAGCCTCCATCTGGGAACTGGGTACTGGTAAATGGTAACTGGTAACTGGAAACTGAGTACTAGTAACTGGTAACTGGGAAGTCACTTCCCTCTGGGTAGGAAACCCTCGCCCAGATGGGCCTTTTCCAGCCCACAGTTTATGGTTGGCAGTAAAGTTTTGAGTGCCGCCAGGGCTAATTGATTGCGCTATCAGCTGAATCAGTCCCTTAAAAAGCGAATTTTCACCAGGCATTACAAGTTTCATTACTGGAAGAACCAAGCTATTCAAAAATTAGAAATATATTCCAGAGCAGATGCTGTTCTCTGATTTCAATAAGCAATAATCATCTTGAATCCTCAATTCTTGATTCAAATGCTCGCATTATCTGCTGGTTTGATCTGGCGATCTTCCGTGGTGGTGACTCATTCTGGAAATCACCTGGTGGATCTGGCCTTGGCTGCTCGGCAGCTGTTGCCACTGCGGATCCAAAGGGGCAGGTGGCAGTGGAGGGATGCAGTGGAGGGATGCAGGGAGCGGGATCCGGAATGCGGACACTTGTTCGGTGTGAGGCCAGCTGCCTTTTGGCCTTTTGGCCGGCTTCTCCTTTTGGCTGCTATTGTTATGGTTTTTGGCAGTGCGGCTGCTCTTTTCTTCCGAATTCTGAATTCCACATACCATTTACCATTCACCATTTACCATATTCGATATTCCATATACCATATTCCATATTCCATCTCGACCATCTCCTTTGCATTGGCATGACACCTGCATAAACATTTTAACAGCTTGTGGACTCCGCCGAAGCGGTCTGTTTTGTATTGTGTTTTTTCTCGTTTTTTGCCGCTGCTCATTAAACAGCGCAGTGGCACCGCAAAAAAGGCGAAAAGTGCTAGTGGCAGGGCTGGGTCCTAATTGGGGGTTAGACTAATTGATACCCAGCTGTGGGCAAATGCGATAATCCAGGAGTATGTTACATATGTCACTTCGTGGATATCAACTATACAAGTTGTCTCGAAGTAGTTGTTCTACTGAGAGAAGATATTCATATGGCAATTTATGTAATCAATTTGTTAACTCTGAGATAAGAACTATTCTTTTCATTTGGAGCAACCAATCGATTTGGCCTCGAATCACTGCCATTTGAAATGCCTACGGGCCAAGTGGACAGCCTAATCGTGTTCGGCAAATAGATACAATATATTTCAGGACCAATTAGTGTCAGCAATTTAATTTTGTTTTGGCCGCTGGGCAGCTCAGCTGGCTACTGGGTAGTAATAGGCAATAGGTAATAGGTAATCGGTAATCAGCGGGCAATCAGGCATTCAACAAAGTCCTGCTAAATAATGCATGTCCTTGTGGAGAAGGGGATTACTACTCCACTGGCTGGCTGGTTGCACATGGTGATTGAATTTAAAATGGACAGCGGCGAAAAAGGGCAAAGTTATTAGCGTAATGGTCGGGGGCAAACAAAACACTGGCGAACCTGAGGCAGGTGAAAATGCACATGACAAGTGCAGCTGTTGGCATCAAATTAGCCCGCCCCCCTTCCTCCGTTTCCCATTTCCCCCCTCAATCGCCAGTCGCTATTCAACATTCAACATTCGCCATGTGCCTGCAAATCCGGGCAATCCATCAAGGGCTCAATCAATCATTAGCACTGCAAACGCAAACGCAAAGGCAAAGGCAAACTTCGGCGGGAAAGCGGAAAAGCGGGGCAGAGCGGGGCAGTGCGGGAAAACCCAAAACAAACAGAAAAACTTTGGATTTTCACACCTTTTGCAATTAAGATGCTGCCTAGACGACATTGACTAATGAGACGCCATTTTGTTTGCGGCCTGGCGCAGCTGAGCCAACAACAGACAACATGGCGATGCGATGCGATGGCGACCGGAAATAAGTCAATTTGCTTATTAGACTTGTCAGTGGATCCCCCCCCCCCCAAAGGGGAGCGGGGAGTGGAGCAGATTGGAGTACTCCGCCTGAAGCCCAAACGCAAACATTGCAAAGCACGGGTGGCATGGATTCTAAAGGGGCGAGAGGGTGGAAAAACGAAAAGAAAAGCCAAAAAATCGCGCAAATGTCACACACAGAACAGCAACTAACAGCAGTCGCCGAATGGAAAAGCGGAAAAGTGGAAAGGCGGAAAAGTGGCGAGCGGGGCTGCATACGCTTAATCGAAAAAGTCAAAAACAAAATTCGGCGTCGCTCTCATCCAGTTCAGTTTTCCTACTCCTAGTTCTTCTGCTCGCCTGGCTGCCTGCCTTTTTCCCCGTTTTTCCCCGTTTTTCCTCGTTTTTCCTCGATTTTCCTCGCCTTTTTCCACTCCGCTGTTGTGGCTTTTCCACCGCCCCGCCACTGCGGAATTGTTGGCGCTGCAAGTGGCAGCTTATTAAAAAGACGTGGGCCACAGAATGTTTTGGGGGCAAGCAAAAATGTCATAGGAAAAGCCAGCGCCAAAAAAAACAACGAATTTCTCTACGCCAGAAACAATGGGGCAAATACCATGGATACACCACAGTTTAGTTGAGTTTCGTTGGGGAAAACTATATGGGAGGTTTATATTTTCAATTGAGTGCTTGCTAAGTATACGCTTTCCCAAAGTCCGAAACTATTTCCGTGATTTGGAGGAGTCTAAATGTGTTCCTTGACCTTTTGGTGGTCCGAACTCATTATTAAAATGTTACAGTCCGTTTAACTTCCTACCTCTGTCTTTATGATAGTTTGGATACCCTAAGTAACGTGGATATCATTTTGGAAAGAGCTAGAACAGTGATTTTATGGCTCAAACCATTTACTTGTATGCCATTCGATATTCCATGAGTTGCGCTGAAATCTCCTCGCCGCCTGGCCATATATTTCAAAGTCTTAGCCATTAACCTTAGCCCGCCCACAAACGGCGCCCGTCCGGAGCTCCAGCTGCACGCCCCGTCCAGGGGCTCTTATGTTTTAAACATTCTGCCGGATCGGGACAAAAAACTGTACTGTGCACGAGAGTCCACGAGTGCCGCATGTCCAGTACAATCGCAGATGGCAGAAACGCAGACGCCAGTCGCTGGCAGGCTACCAAATACCAAGTGCCCCTGCCGGCATTTGAATTGGATTTGCCAGGCGCCACAGCGCAGCCCTAAATCTCCGGCCCAGACTGGGCTGACCTTGTCCCGCACACTCCCACATTCCAAGGAGGAGGAGGTGGTCGAGATGGTCGAGGTGGATGAGGAGCAGGAGGAGCAGGAGGAGGAGCAGGGGCGTTGGATGAGAAAGACAACGAAGCAGCTGGCACAGCTGGCGCAATATTTCTTGCCCCAGATGAAACGCAGATGATGCCGCAGATGAAGAGCAGAAGAAGATTAAGAGCAGAGGGGCAGAGGAGCAGAGGAGCAGGGTTGTAAGTTGTCAGGACACAGTTGTTTGAGCTGCTGCCTCGAGTGTCTGCCACAGATTTGTGCCAAAAAAGAGTGGCATGTGTTGCTCGTTCAAAGGGGGCAACATTCATCGATTTGGGCAATCCCCAAGTCCTGCGACTGTATCCTGTGTCCTGTGCTCGTATGCTGCTCCTATTAGACCGCCCAGGTGCTTCTGCATCCGTATCTGCATGTGTATCCGTATCTGCATGTGTATCTGTATCTGCATGTGTATCTGTATCTGCATGTGTATCTGCAACGGTCGGGCCATCGAGCGAGCAGATACAGCACACCTGCTGTCACTCGCAATTTTTAATTGAAAACGGCAGCGGTGGCACATGCTCCGCCGTCTAGAGCAGCCTTTTGGCCTAGAGACATCAGCGTCGACACGTGCCACCATGTGTTGCCATTTGCTGTTGCTGCCACTGCTGCTGTTGCTGTTGCTGCTGGCAGACAAGTTGGCAAAAACTTGAATAGCGTCACGTGCTGCTGCAAGGCTGGCAGAACGATTTTCCAATCAGAGGAGAACGAGCCACCAGCCACCAGCCAGCAGCCGCCAGCGGTGGCAGCTGGAAAATCTTCGCTTGCAACAACACAGCTCGGGAAATTGCATTCCCGCAGCAGCAGCAACTCGAGCATTGCGAGCAGCAACGAGCAGCAACTTTGCCAGCTGGCGGCCATCAGCTGCCTCGCTGGCATAATTGGGATGCCTAAATACGCTTTGCGGGCAACATGTGGCAGCCAAATGTTCTCCATGCCCCATGCCCCCCTCCCCTCTCCCCCCTTATTAAGCACATAAAGCAGTTCGTATCGGAAATAAAACAGACCATAAAGCCGATTAAGCGCGACACTCGTCCAACTGTTTTTGCCTCGTAGTTGCGGCTGCTGCTGCTGATGTTGCTGCTGCTGCTGTTTGTGCTGCTGCTGCTGATGTTGCTGTTGCCCCTGTGACAAGCCATTATCTTATTACGCCCCACACAGGCTGCAAATGAAGGGTGAATCGGGGAGAGGGGGGCGTGGCAGGAACTTTCGCACGTGCGGCCGAGTAGTGTAAAAATGCTGGTGTTGCTGTTGCCATTGTTGCCACACCCCCCACACCCCCCACCCCCCGCACCCCTTCCTGTTGCTCGTTGTCAGTCTGCGTGGCTGTGTGTGTGTGTGTGTGTGTGTGCGATGTGTAATTTAAAATGACGCCAATGCTGCGGCACGTTGCCAGCAGACACACACACCAACACACACATGCAGAGGCACTTTGGCAGACTGAGAGGCGCTTAGCAAATAGTTGACGAGGGTTGCCCCTGAACTTCCAGCCAGTCAGTGGCCAATTATGTAATCGCATTGCCATTTAATGAGCACGAATTAGGGGTGAAAACGATTCTTTTTTAGTTTGCAAATCAGCAGGGTGTCGAATTCGAACATGTGGTAAACCAATATCAGTAAAAGGATTTACCCATCTAATTAAAAACAAATATCTTAAGGGCTTAAAGAATAAGCCCTACTGAGATATATAATGAGTAGACAGAGTAAAGAATATATAAATTATACTCGTTTAATTGATAGTTCCTTTCGCTGGGAAAGTCAACAAATCGATTTTTGGGCCATAATCAAAAGCTTAGTAGTCACTTTGAGGCATTTTCTCACATCTCCATTGAAAAACGAATGTCTGTAATTGTAGTCGCCTGCCGTGCAATTAACCCCAGAACGCCGGCCGCCCACTTAACGCTAATTACCCAGAACCCAGAACGCAGAGTGCCAGAACTCCTTGAACAACCCACTTTTTCGCCTGCGCCAGCATACATTTGTAGCTCCATGTGTAATGAAGCAGCTGACGCAGCAAGTTGCAAAAAGTTTTAACTGCGAAACGATGTTGCTGCTGCACAGGTGTCGTCGCCAGTCACCATTCGCCATTCGCCATTCTCCCATCGCCAGTAATCCCTCCCAGAAGCGGGACGCGGGTCGGGCGCCACTTGCGCATAATGACGCACAATGCGGACTCTGCTGTCCGGCAGTCCACTTGTCCAGCTGTCCGGGAGTCCAACAGTCCGGTAGTCCCAGGTTGGAGTTTCGAGGTCCGAGCTCCGAGGTCCAGTTGCTTGTCATTCGCACACACACACATATGTGGCGGGGGATGGCGAGTGACGAGGGGGGCGGGGGGGCAGGGTAAATGGGCAGCTTACCGGGCAAGCACATGCAGCTGTGCTGTGATTTCCCATCCACCCCCCACCTCCCTCCTCCCTCCTCCTGCTCAGCTGGCCTTCAACCCCCGGAAAAACCGACTCCCCATTTTCCACATCCTTTGTTGTTGTTATTTCAGTTGGCGCGCCTTTTCGTTAACCACTCCTCGTCCTTTTTAACCAGCTTTCCTACAATCTGTGTGTGCTTGTGTGTGTGTGGGAGTGTGCCTGTGTGTGTGGGTGTTTTTGTTAGCAAAAGGGATAAAAGTATAAAATGCTTTGGTGTCCAGCGGCCAGTCTCCCGCCACTGGGAATTAAATGAATGTCGCTTAAAATGTGTCCTTTGTTTTTTACGATTTCCGCCAGCCTAATTGAAAATTATGCAGCGAAAATATATGGTGCCGTTGGCCTTCATTTGTCAAATCGTCGAGCAGGGGCTGCTAATAGTCCTGCAAGTGAAGTGATGACTACTATAGAAGATGCCACCGCTTGTGGCAAGATGTGGGTAGTGGGGCAGTTCCAGAGTAATCATCAAAATCAAAAGGCTGAATTGTTTTAACTTCAAAAGGAAACACGCACCTTAACTCACAGAGGTGTGCAAATTTCCAACTCAGAATGGAAACCGCATCCCAATAAATGGGATTCCTTGATGACTGGGTACATGTGTGCCCATAAATCACGCCATTGATATGCCCCCAAAAGTGAGTGCGTAATTGGGCTTCTATCCCACTGTGCTGCCTCCGTTTAAATAATTACTTTTCCTCTTGGCAATTTCGCCGGCAGCCGTCGCAGCCTCCGTCTCTACCCCATTTCCCCCCCAAATCCAGGATCCTGGATTCTGGATCCTGCAGCCTGGATCCCGCTCCTTCCTGCCGCTTCACATTCAGCTACAGCTACAGCTTCGGCTTCAGCTGGCCCAAGTTTTGTGGGAAAAACTTCTGCGGGCGACATTTTCCATTTTGCTGCGATGGAAGCTTGTGAGGCTCCCGGCTCTTTGAAGTGCTTGCCTTACACTGGACGAGGCCGAGGACGAGGAGGGGATTGGGGGTTTGGGTGAACTGGGGGCGCCTTCTGGCGACGACAGGCGACAGCTGCTTGAGCGACAACGACACGACTGCTCCTGACATTTGATTCATTCGTCATAGCCAGGGCCAAAGGCGGCAGCTGCCGGCTATTAAGTGAGTCAGAACCACCACCACCACCACTACGAATATCCATTCCCCTCCAGCGGCATCCCATTCCACCCACTTCCCAATTAAGCTCACCTGCCGCCTTTCACAAACACTTGTTGTTTGCCTCGCCATCACCACCACCCACTACCACTTCCACTTCCATCTCCACCGCCTCACGCATGTTTTGTCTGCCTGTTTTTTGCGAACTGTGGAAAGACCTCGCTGCAAAACACTTGTCAAGTGTTCCCGCCACTGGGGGATAGCAGAAGATCCCATCCAATGGGACTTTCCCAGCGGAGTGGGAATAGGGGCTGGGTCGTCATTAGTCGGCCCTCAGTTTGGCGAACGGCGAACGGCAGCTGGCGGCGTGTCAAGTGTTTGTTTTTAATAGAATTTCATTTGCGGCATTTGAGTGTAATTTCGCTCTGATGCCAAACAGCTGCTGCCACTGCCCCCCGCTGCACACCCTCCCCCCTCTGCAAAGGGGGGCTGAGGTATCCCCACTCGATTGTAAATATTGCCGGCCGCGACGATTGACTTTAAACAATTGCTCTAAACATTTCTTGCACCTCGAACGGCGGGCAGAGATTGATCGAAAACATGAATGAAACTGAGCAGGTTTTTCCGCCTTTCCAGCGGCTTTTCTCCGTGTTTTCCCCCTCTCCCCCCCTCCTGCCAGCTACCTTGCTTACACGAAAGCATGGCAAGCTGCACAAACTCCCACAGTCCGCAAAGGTATTTACATATTTTAGTGATAAAAATCAACACAAAAATGCTCCCCTCATGCGAGCTGGACATGAACAACTTTCAGGTGGGGAGTGTGGAAAGATGGGTGGTTGCGTGGTGCGTCGAGTGGGTGGATTGTGGCTGGCTCGTGGGTGGTGGGTGGATGGTGGTTGTGCGGCCGGAACTGCCAGGGAAGTGGGTCGCAGTGGTGGGTAAACAGGAAGCGCAGTGTCGAGTCAATTAGCAAGGCTGCGTTCCCGATCTCGATTGGGATTTCTCCCCTTTGAGAAATCGGCCAGGTTTCCCCATGGCTTTTCATTTAGTCGGCCGCCGCGAGTGAAAAGTTCTTCGACTCAATTACGAAACAGGTGTCTACGGCGTGCGGACTGCTGGCAGCTGTCGGCATTCTTTGACTGCAAATTGGTTTTGGTCTGCGCCATTTGGAGGCCAGAAAAAAAGGCCGAGAATTTGTAGAATATTGATAGATACCATATTAGTTGCTGCACAAAGGTGCGCCCATTGTTAAAGCAAAGTAGTTGCTTAAAATCCTTTTTTGGGGCAACTCTCAAGTGCAAAGCATGAGGATGAAGGACTGCTAAGAGTCCTTTAAGGCAGCTGGTTTGTGTTGAATGGCAAGTGAATATTTAAAATAATCGCACTTAAGCGCCTCTAAAATGAAAGCAATTTGGCCAAATTAAAGCGGCAGCTGTTCTTTCCTCTCGAAGCGAACAAAAGCCCAAGGTCTCCGCCTTTGAAAGTGTATTTCGGTATTGCGGGTGCGCCCAATTTGCATGTCAGACAACCATTTAATCAAATTGAAATCAAATAAGTTGAAAACATAATGTGAGAACTTTGTCACTTGATGTTTTCGTCTATCGCCCGGATCCTGGGAACCAGAAAACCTGCAGCCTGGCAACCTGCACAGTCTGCCGTCTAAATTAGCTGGGTGTGGGCACCAGCTCCTCCCCACATAGTATCTCTTCTAGTAAACCACCCAGCTAACCACTTCCCCTCCTGCTTCCAGATGGCGCTCGACGGCAAGGCGATAATTAAGGAGGAGATTACCGACAAGGACGCCTACGACGCAGCTGCGGCGGCGGCAGCGGCGGTGGCAGCGGGTGCCGCTCTGGCGGTGGCCTCCGCCGCGGCCGTCCAGGTGCCACCCGCGTCATCGTCCACGGCGGGATCAGCGTCAGCGGCAGCCGCCGCGGCCACCAACAACACAACATCGGCGGCAGCCACAGCGGCGGCAATTAGTCGTCGGCTTAAAGGTGAGTGGAGCACATTAAGTAGACTGCACTGCGAGAAAAGAACGGGGCGAAAGTTGTGCGCATTGTAACAGGGAACTAGTTTTACAGGCTACTTAAATATATATAATTAGTGACTACTAGTGGTAGTTATCAATGCCAAAGCAAGCTACTTAGGGTAACAAGCTTAAAGTGCAGGATGACCACGTTTATGATTGAGCACTTGAAGTGGCAGTGTACGTTCAAAATCCCCAATATTTATAGCTGTTTACTTGATGGTGTGAACCTGAGCAGCTGTACGTGCTCCGCCATCCTTTAAACTGGGCCCAGATCCCAGTTCTCAGCTCCCAGTTACCAGCTCCCAGTTACCAGCTCCACTTTGAGTTCCATCTGGAACTGCACATCAGAGCATTTCGGATTCGTTACTTTTAAATGGTTTTTGGTTTTCCGAACCGAACTGAACCGAACAGGGACCACAGGCCGCAGTCTGCCGGCTTCACGAGTGTATGGGAATGAAAAAGGCCAAAAGCATTTGCTAGTTTCCACCGCACCCCAAAACTCTTCCTCCAAAAAAATAAAAAAGGAGGAGGAGGAAAAAACGGCAACCGCTGCTGGCATTGTTCCCAGCATCAGACCAGCATTTTGTTGCCTGCTTTAGAGCAGGGGCGTCGGAAAAGGGGATCATTGCGGATTGTCCGGATTCTGTGGACTACCTGCGCCTGTTCCCAGGCAAATGATGTGTGGCCCGGCATTTAAGTCGCTTGAATTTCTTTCCTTTCACCAGCAATTAGCATTTTCCGGGCAAACACAGCTCTCAACTGTGTGTGTGTGCCTCCCAGTTGCCCACTTGCCCGCTCCGCTGCCGATGATAATCAGAAGCAGTGCATGATGAATATTTGCCAAAATGATTGTTTTCCCAAATGACTATGCCAGCAACAGCAATGACAGCAGCAGCAGCAGCAGCAACAGCAACAACAGCAACATCAGCACCACCAACAACAAACTAAACTTGCCAACGTTTCGTTTTGTGCGCTCGACTGCAATCTATGGGACGCAGCTGTGCAAATTCTGTTGCCCACATAGACACACAGCACCCATACATACACACACAGGGACGCACACACACACACACACACAGTTGCATGTTGCTGGGCTGGGACCACGCTGCGTATACGTAACCTTAAATCGATGGAGGGAGCTCATGGAGCTGGCAAATGTTGGGCCAGCAGTCGAAACCACCCGAGTCCTCCGCTCGAAACATTATGTTTTAGAAAATATGTGAATTGTCAACACAGAATTTTCGTAAATAGTTTTTCGGTTTTGCGTGGGGTTTTTCTTGGCAGCAGCTGCCACTCGGCCAGCAACTTTGGGTCAGCAGTTGAGGCTTTCCCGCAACAGGACCAAACCAAAACAAACCGAAACTTTTAAGCCCGGTCAAGTGCAATATTTTACAATTGTACACCACACCAGGCGGAGCAAAAGGGATGTGGCAATGGCCAATTAAACCCGGAAAAACGAAGGGATGGAGGGGGGAGGGGGGCAGCATGTGATCCATCATTGTCTATGCTTGGCGTTTGATAAGAGCCGCCGAGTCGGTTGACTGATGCCTCCAACTCCAACTCCGACTCCACCACGACCATCTGTATCCGCATCCGTGTGTCTGCCATCTCCCATTCGTTTGGCAGTGGAGGTGGCTCTGGGTGGTCGTGTGGCCCTTCGATTGGCAAGGCGGTGGCGTGCCTGAATGGCTGTGAAAACACAGCCAGTTGCAGCTGTATCCACAATCATTATCACAAAAGCAAACTGTGCAGCAGCCGCACGGCAGCAACAGCAGCAACAGCAGCAGCAGCAGTAGCAACAGCATCAGCATCAGCGGCAACATCAACTGACTGCCATTCCCATCGTCGTTGTCGTCATCATCGTGCTCATCATCATGGTCATCAGCAACATTCGCCGCCCACAATGTCTGTCAGCCACCATCTAGCCACCCATTCACCCACCAACCCACCGAACCACCACACCACCGAAGCAGCGACCCACACCCATAAACAATTTCCATTAGCTTGTGCAAACAAAGTTTGTGTGTGTTTGGTCGTTACAGGCGACAAATGTGTCCTAAGCCTTTTATTTTGTGCCAAATGCTTGCCACATTTCAGGAATTCGGGAAAGTAAGCGACTTCTATGTTGCAACATTGATAGCAAGAATTTGTATGCAGCACAGACCCTGCAAATAGGTTGAAAATACATGCAAATAGTTGGTTTTTAAAGGACTAACTATACATGGTTATAAAAAGTTCATGTCCTATGTATGTGCCATTTAAAAGACTAAAAGTTATTTTACTTTATTATTTCCTACTGAGCAAGAACCCTTTCCAAATGCTGAAACCAATTCACTTTGCCACCATTTCGTCGCCTGACAATGAGTTTCCCAGCAGCTTCTATGTCCAGCTGCGTCCTGCGGATTTGCGTTAAGCTTTCATTTTTGAGCTACACCATCGCTTGGCAGGATCATGGTTGGCTGCGATGGGACAGCACGTACCGCAGAGCACCCACATGCTCCCACATCCACCCACATCCTTTCACATCCTCCCACTCGTCCACTCGTCCTGCAATTAGTGCGTTATGTGGTGCTTGATTTGCTTGCCTGACTGGGCCCAAACCACACACACACAGCACACACACAGCACACTTGGCAAGGGCCAAAAATGTTTGCTAATTTATTTCCCATGTTCAAACAAATTTGTTAATGCCGGCCGGCAGTTGGTCTGGTTTGTAGTGAGCCTGGTATGTAGCATCCAGCATCCAGTATGCAGTATCCACTATCCAGTATGTAGTATCCAGTATCCCGTGTGTAGTGGGTTGTATGTTGTGTGTAGTTGCGCAGTTGACCAGATCTGTGGGACAAGTGCCGTAGCTTGTTGTGGTTAGGTGGCACATATATAATATTTCCGTTCCTCGGTTTCGGCTAATGCATTTGTAATGCGCCTGGGCTGCACATCCTGTCCTGGTCTCCAACTTGGACTTGGACTTGTTTCCCATGTTCCAGGATGAACATGCAACTAACCACTTGTCCTCCTCCTTCTCCTCCTCTCTTTTCACCACCACCACCAACGAAAACAGCCAGCAGCAGCGGCGGGGACAAGAGCTCCTCCTCATCCTCGAGCAGCAAGGACAGCAGCAGCCACACCTCCAGCAGCAGGAGCGAGCGGGACAGGGAGAGGGAGCGGGAGCGCGAGCGGGATCGCCTCTGCCGCACTCCGCCGGACTCGCCGCCGGACAGCTCTCGCAGCCTGGCCCCCCGATCGCCCCACTCCCCTCTACAGTTGCACCAGCGACCGCAGCGCAACGCCAGCGTTTCGCCGGTGGTCAATGGCTGCTCCTCGGGCGGCGGAGGCGTGGGATCCTCCGGCACCTCGCCCACACCCACACCGGGCAGTCAGCACGCCGCCTCCTTGGCCGCAGCCGCCGCCGCCGCAGCAGCCGCCCATGTGGAGCAGGCGCGTCTGGTGGCCAAGATGCGCAAGTTCCTGGGCGCCCTCGTTCAGTTCTCCCAGGAGCTGGGACAGCCGGAGGTCAGCGAGCGGGTGCGCGCCCTGGTGCTGTCCCTCTGCAGCGGCAGCATCTCCGTGGAGGAGTTCCGGCTGGCCCTGCAGGAGGCCATCAATCTGCCACTGCGGCCGTACGTGGTGCCGCTGCTGAAGAACAGCATCGCCCTGGTGCAGCGGGAGATCCTGGCCCTGGCCAGGGCCACCAACCAATCCGCCCTGCAGTACGTGACCAACAACGAGCAGGCGGTAATGGAGTTCGCGCCCCACGGAGTGGCCAGCGCCGAGTTCGGGGACATATTCATCCAGCTGGAGGCGCCCACATCAAACGGCAGCAGTGCGGTCTTCAAGCGCCGCTCCTCCGACTCCATGATGGAGCACGGCGGCCACAACGGCCTGCAGGAGTGGAGCGAGTACATGGCCAGCGGTGGCGCCGGCTATCCTCCGCCGCCCAGCAAGCGCCTCACCCTGCATCCCGCCCACTCGGTGGTGGCCTACGGGGACTACGGCGTCTCCTCCGCGGAAGGACTCCCCTCGGCGGCGGCCTTCATGCAGCGCGACGAACGGGATCTGCGGATGAGCGAGGCGCAGGCCAGGCACGCTGCCCCGCCCCCGAGGGCGGCAAACCCACAGCCCCAGCCCCAGCCCAATCCCAATGCAGCTGCCGCCGGTGCTCCGGGAGCGGGTGGCGAGGAGGAGTGGAAGAACATCCACACCATGCTCAACTGCATCTCCGCCATGGTGGACAAGACGAAGCGCGCCATCACGATCCTCCAGCAGCGGGGCATCGAGCCGCAGCATCCCAACAGCGGCCAGGAGGTCACCCCGGCTGCCATGGCGGAGCTGCGCCGCCAGACGGAGGAGAAGGTCGCCGAGTTCAAGCGGAATGCCGAGGATGCAGTGACACAGGTGAGGCACCATCCCCTTTTGTTTAGGTATTTTTTTGTTAAATGACACCATAATCCTCTCCAGGTGAAGCGGCAAGCTGTCATTGAAATCCAGCGGGCAGTGGTGGCTGCTGAGACGCGGGCTGCGGAGATCATGACCCAGGAACGCCTGCGCATGGAGAAGTTCTTCATGGAGATGAGCCGCCATTCCAGCGGAGAGCGGGATCTGGACAACAAGTCGCCCTCGATGCCCAGTGCTCAGAATGTAAGTGCACTTAACTGGTTAATTAATACCTAGTTTTTCAACTTTCAACCACTTTCAGGGCAGCAATCTGCAGCAGCAGTGCTGGAACTGCGGCCGCAAGGCCACGGAGACCTGTTCAGGTTGCAACATGGCCCGATACTGCAGCGCCTCGTGCCAATACAGGGATTGGGATAGTCACCATCAGGTGGGTGCTTTATTATTATACCAAATACTATTTTAACTTGATTGCCCAGGGATTTCCTCCTGTACTCCGTTGGTAGCTACTTTATGATCGCCTATTTCTGTGCTTTCCAGGTGTGTGGCAACTCCCGGGCCAGTGAGCTGAGCGCCAAGCACCTGCACTCGGCCAGCAACCTGAGTCTGCGCAACGCGATGGCCACCCGCTCACCACCCACTCCCAACTCGGCGGCCCACCTGCAGGCGGCGGCGGCAGCTGCTGCGGCTGCTGCAGCAGGAGCCCGTGAAGCGGGCAGTGCTCCAGTTGGAGGACCTGGGGCAGGAGTAGCCGGCGGTGCGGCAGCGGGAGGTGGCGGTCAGTCCGGCGGCGGAGGAGGAGGCGGTGGAGGAGGAGGAGGAGGTGGCGGTGGATCTGCGGCTGCTGCTGTGGCCGCCGCCACTCCAGGTGCGCTGGTGGCCAACGGGTTGGGCTCCAAATGACGCATTCGCATGATGAAACCCAAGAAGAAGTACTTGTGCTAGTCAAATTAAAGGGGGTGAACCACGAAACCATATACACACACTTAAAAGTATGCAGCTAATATAGAGTTATCCAAAAACCAAAAACGAGGGAAGATGATGAAGTAGATGATGCTTAACATCCAGAATTCAGAATCGCATAATTAGATACAGATTGATGTGCATTTTCACTAAAGTTTATACATTACAACGTTTCAAGAAGGTCAACGTAATGAGCGGGTCGAATTAAATGGGTTGAAAATCCAAAGGAAGAAAACCAATATTAATTACTCACAAATCTCACAAAACATTTTACGGAATTTATGCAGCAATTCTCAGCCTGTGACTTAATGTATGAAATCGCATTTTTACCATCAGCACTTCGCGCAAGAATCACATAAATATTAATAACAATATGTGCACACTAATAAGGAATTACATAAGCAAGCAAAAACATTTAAATCAAATCAAGAAGCAGTGAAATTCTGTAAGTAATTCTGTATTCTGTGTAAGCAGCCCAAAGCGAGTAAAGAGAAAAACAAAAAACTGAACATAGTAGATTTTATTAATAAAATACAATACAGTATATTACTACGGATATGATTACGATTATGGCTAATTTATTGATCGAGTTTAATTTATTGATTAGTATTTATTGTACTCCCTAAACTAAACCTAAAACCTAAATGTACTTTTATCATAAACAAATACCAAGTAAATGTTAAACCTACAAAAACGCGGGCCGCAAGGCTCCGGCAAACGAAAACCAAGAAACCCAAGAAATAAAGTGTTTTAAACCAAACCGAAAACGAAGTTGAAGTTGAAGTTGAAGTCTCGATTCCCATTTCCAAATGTGAATTAGAAAATAACATTTCGATTGGCAGCCTAAAAGAAGGCCATGAAAAGCGCATTAGTGTGAGGCGGGTGTGCGCCTGAGAGTGTGCTACAAAACCACAAACTACTGTGATGAAATTTCAATTATCGTCACTCAGCTGTGTGCTCCCTGTCGGTGTGCGTATGTAAGTATCTGTGTGAGCGCCAGGGTGAGTATCTGCGTCTGTGTGTGTGTGCATGTATGGCACACCTGCTGCTGTCGCATTGCAAGCGAGCAAGCAAAAGCTCGTTAGTCCCCCTCCTTTACTTCCAAGGACGCCCACAACATTTGTTGCACACGCACACACATGGCCTGCGGCTACCCACCCACTCACACACACACACACACACACACACAGACAGCAACACTCGCACACACCAACACTCGCAGAGGGGCAGCAGCTTGCCTTGGCTTTGCCTTTGTCTGGATGCTGTGCGCTTTTTTGCAACCCTTCAGCCTTCAGCCAACAACAATGATGATGATGATGGTGGCATTTGCTACCTGAGTGATTTCCTAAAGCACTGCTCCACTCCACTACCCTCCCTTCCCCCTGCTGCCACTACCAATACCACTACCACTTCCGGTTGCGAGTGGGATTCACATGCACATTCAAATGGCTGCACGTCCAGCTCGCATGTGCTACCATTTCCATCTCCCGGGGAGTGCTCCAGTCCCCGGCCATTCCCCACTCGATTACCCCTTTGTGCCGGCCAGCCTTTAGTTGGCTTCTATTTAACATGCAGTTATCGTTTGTTATCGCCAGCAGCCACAAGCCAAGCTCCCACAGAAGCAGCTTGTCAACAGGCAGCGAGGTTGAAGAGGGATGACAGTGCTGGGCGCAGCAAAGTCCGGACTCCGGAATCCGGATGCCCTGCAAATCCCTTAATTATATAACCTAGCAGCGCTGAGTCTGCAGAATTGGGGGCTGAAGTGTGCAAGATACGCGTCCTGTTGCGAGTAGGATTCCGGAAAACGAGGACCAAATATAGTGCTTCTTTAATCTCTCGAAACTCCGAATTTCATGCCCCCAAGTGGAGTGCTAAAAAGCCCACGGCCCTCTTCTATTGTTTCGCAGCGCCAATCGATGCCAATGCATTAACATTAAAACTTGGGTGCTGAAATTTTAATTAAAATGTGACAGGCAACTAGCGCACAATGAGCCCGCTCCCATCGCCGGATATCTTGGCCGGGCCCTCTTGTGTGTGCGTCTGGCATAAAAATATTCAGCATAAGTGGCGGCCACCCGGCGATGCTCGACATAGCAGAGCTGCCGACTTGCCGAGCAGCAGAGCTGCCGAGCTGCCGAGCTGGCAGCAATTGTGCCATTTCAATCGACATCTGTTACTGATTTCAAAGAAACTTTTGTTGACAACACAAACAAATGCCAAATGCATGGGGCGAGGGGCGGGGGACGGGGGGCAGCAGGGATGCCGTCGCCTGGGGGCTTAAGGTACAAACCGTTTGACGCTTGCCTGCGCACGACTTTGCCCACCGCCCTCCAAACACCTACCACCGCCCACCGCCCACCACCCCCCTGGCCAAGCTCTTTTGGCCCTGAACCCGAGCCAGGACTCACGTGTGGCCCAAAGTGCCGCACAGCTGACGTTAACGTTATCAGCAAGCGGCTGTGCCGGTGAAATTGTGTGGGTCTGTTTTCATACCCAGCCGTGCAGGAGTTTGCGGGGCATGCTCGAAGCTTCGCCATCTGTGCAACAGCGAATTACTGTCATCAGTTAACTAACATACAACATTGCCTACCTCAGGTACTGTCTTTAAAGCATCTTTCTATTGCTAACATATTTAAAGTGAATCATTGGGTACCTCACAGTCGTCACCCTTAACTTTCCTCCTGCATCTGTATGCGTGTGTGTGTGTGTGGTAGCCTGCTTCTGGGCCTCTCCTTTGCGAGTGTGTGTGTGTGTTTTTGTTTTCGCCGGCTACAAACAAAGTTGACTGAGGCTGCCAGTTTGCGTGTCTGCGAGCCTGCATTTGAAGGCTGTGCAGCAAAGGCATCTGACATCAAGGCACGATGGAAGCCCGGCGGTGGGAGCGAGAGGCAGTGTGCGAGCGGGAGAGTGTGTGTGTGCGGCAGTCCTGTGGGTGGGTGGGTTGGTGTGTGTTTTCGGCGGCGCCATTGTCGATAATAACGATGGACTGAGCCTGAGCCCCGGGTCGCAGGCTCTTTTGTGCGCGTAACATGTGTCAATTACAGGCGCCCACACCCACATTCACACACTCGCACACACACACAGAGAGCGGCAAAAACAGCCGGCACGACCAGCACACACACCCACAAACGCATATGCGCTCACTTAGTTTCGCTCTCACACCGTCGATAACTCAAAAAGCTGCCAAAAAGTATGAGCACATTTTTTATATGCGCCGCCCGAAAGTATGCACATATTTTTTATATTTGTGCTGCCGGCATTTGACAGCTAAGCGACGCTGCCCTATGTTAATTTATTTTCACACAGCATTTGCTGTTTTTTTTGTTTGTTTGTATGTGCTGTGCGGGTGGGGGGAGGGTGCAAATTACTTTCCGGCTCTGTTTTTGTTGGCAAATAAAAAAGCTTAATTAAAAAATTCCGTTTCGCTGTAACAGGTGGAAAGGCCAGCTGCTAAGTAGAACGGCCAAACTTTGCTGCTCCAAGAGTTTGGCGGGCACTTTAAATCAGCAGTGCCCGCAGTTGCCACTTCTTGTGTAGAAGACTTTGGCTTTCTATATATACGCATTATTAACTAATTTTTTGAATTATTGCTCTCTGAATAAAGTTGCAATGAAATTTGTAAGATCTCTTCTTTTAATTACTCAAGCGAGATAACAGGGCTCTGTTAACTCAACAGCTGTTAAGCGATCTCGTAACAGCAGGTTCTCCACTGAGTTACACTTTCGGAGGCTGTAGCTCTCCACCGCTCTCATTCTCAGCTCTTTCTAGCTCTCTTACTCTCCGCCGCTCTCCAAGCAGAACGTCTGTGGGTATAAAAGCCGGCTCCCCCTCGCAGCAGCAGTTATTTCGACGATCCGCCGTCGGGTGAACAGATTAGTCGTTCCTTATATACACCAACATCTATGTGTTCTGGTTTTCCGTGCAAGTAACCGTTGTGATCGTGCGAATAAAAAGTATGTCACTGGGGGGCGCTGCACTGGCACTGAAAAGTGAATTACATTGATCGTGACATGGGGATGCGAAATGTCGCCAAACGAAAAAATAAATCATAGTGTAACTCGTTTGAAGGCCACACCAACTAGTAAATCTACCAAGCAACCAAAAGTTTTGCCAAGAACTGCGTGTGCGCAGAGGCGCTTGGGAAAACTCTGTGACTGGCATACGAAATAAGTCAAGGTCCACTGGCTTAAGTTAACGCCAGAACATAAGTCATACAGCCCCACAGACTTATAGAGATAGCACCCATATGCCATATATACCCATCCATAATCGCGCATAATCGGTAGCAATGAACTTTGAAGCCGGCGCGTCACTTGATAGCTTCCTTAACCCATGTGTGCTCTGTGGGTTCCGATTACACCAGTTTCCTACTCGTTTCCCTGTGCAAAACATAACTGCATTATTAACAAGTGTTTCGAACACCTTTCCATTGTTTGGCGCTTCGCGATAAGCCGGCACAACAAAGAGCCCCAGACGCCGTGATATCAGTTCAGTTGAGTTCTGTTCAGTTCAGTTGGGTTCTGCTGCTCCCAGCAGGGAGGTTCGATGGCTGGAGCCGTTTTATGGACTGATTGCCCTCTCAGGAGCCCACTTAGCCATCCAATCTAGGAGTTCGAGGAGATTAGTGAAAGATTATTCACCTGGAGACTAGGAAAATTTCCATATATAAGTCGCCATAATAAAAACATTCGCTTGGGTCGTAAATGTTGTATGAAATGTAGCAATTAGCCCTGTTCCCACATAAAACACTTTTATAATGATGTAAAAGTAATTAGCCACTCTCACCCAACAAGATCGTAAGATAATGTTTCTATTATATTGGCCTAAATAGTTCCTAGCCATCATAGGGAGAGCGTAGTGTAATGAGTGCAGTAGCTGGCCACATCTTGCTTTCCATTCCAGTTATTTAAATTAAACTGGGTGCGAACAAATGTTTTTAGTGCATGAGGGGATTTTCACAGCCGACCCCTAAGCACCTGTCACTCCCCCCTACTCCCCCCTAAACCACACGTACTGCTCATGGCGGCTGATAAGAACTTGCGGCCCACAAGTCCACAAACAGTTAGTAAATCGGTATCAGACTGTGGAAACGCTATGGTGCGCTTATCACTCAGTCGCTCGCAGTCGGTTGCCCTAGGCACAAGTGGAACTGGGAACTGGAAACGGAATCGCAAGGGTGGCATCCACATAGTGCTCCATAAGGCCTTGCCGTAGCTGTCACTAGAATCATAATTCTATCGCACGATTGAACAACTTTTGACTAACTATTTTGACCATGTTTGCTCTCGCCCCCTGCCCTTTGAAGTGAGCGAGAACGAGAAGCGCGCCGATCTTGAGGATCAGGGTCAGGATCAGCAGCAGCAGCAGGAGCAGGAGCAGGAGCAGGAACAGGCTGGCGGGAAAATGGAGATCCTGCTGGAGCTGAACCTAAAGCAGAAGCTGGCCACCCGGCTGGGCACCGTCCTGGTGGCCACGTGCATCTTCGTCGGCCTTTGCTGGGACAGCGCGCTGGCCAGCCTAACACTGGGAGCAGTGGTGGCGCTCCTGCTGAGAAATCCCACCTTCGTGTTTGCCTTGGTGATGACCGCCTCCAGAGACCTGAAGTGGGTATACGTGTGGCTAATCTCCCGGAGGAACCTACCAACTTTCCAACTCTTTCAGGGCTTTCCAGCGCTTTGTGGCTCTGAACATCTACCTGCTGAGGAAGGACCGCGGTGGTTTCACTGTGGCCCGCTGCTTCCAGGAGCAGGCCAGACGTCGTCCCAAGAAGACGTGCTTTGTGATGGACGATCGCCGGCTGAGCTTTGCAGAGGCTCTGGAGTTTAGCCAGAAGATCGCCGGATACTTCAAGGAGCGCGGCCTGCAGGAGGGCGACTGTGTGGCCCTGCTGATGGAGACGCGTCTGGAGTATCCCTGCATTTGGCTGGGTCTCTCCCAGCTGGGCGTAATCACGGCCCTTATCAACTCCAATCTGCGCGGGGAGTCGCTGCTACACTCCATTAGGGTGGCCAATGCCAAGGCCCTGATTGTGGGCAGTGAACTCCTGGATGTGCTGAAATCCCTCAGGGAGAAGGAGCAGCTGGCGGATGTGCCCATCTATCAATACACCGATGATGAGGTGCGGGGCGTGGCTGGACATGATTTGCTGCCAGGAGCAGTGGACTTGGTTAGTGCTCTCAAGACCCAAACGAAGCTGCAGCTACCGCGTACTGCGCGTCCAGAAGAAGCGCGCTCCAAGTTGCTCTATGTGTACACCTCCGGAACTACGGGCCTGCCCAAGGCAGCTGTGATCACCAACCTGCGCTTCCTCTTCATGTCCGCGGGATCCTACTACATGCTGAGGATATCCAGCAACGATGTGGTGTACGATCCCCTGCCCCTCTACCACACCGCCGGCGGCATCGTGGGAGTGGGCAATGCCATTCTCAATGGCTCCACGGTGGTGCTGCGCAAGAAGTTCTCGGCCAGGAACTTCTGGCTGGACTGCAATCGCCACAGCTGCACAGTGGCCCAGTACATCGGGGAGCTGTGTCGCTATCTCCTGGCCACGTCCTACGAGCCCGACCAGCAGAAGCACAGCCTGCGCCTGATGTACGGAAACGGACTGAGGCCGCAGATCTGGTCGAAGTTCGTCCGCCAGTTCGGCATTCCGCACGTAGGAGAGATCTACGGCGCCACCGAGGGCAACTCCAACCTGATCAACATCACCAACCGCGTGGGCGCCATCGGATTTGTGCCCGTCTACGGAGCCCGGCTCTACCCTGTCCAAGTCCTGCGCTGCGACGAGTACACGGGTGAGCCGCTCAAGGATTCCAAGGGTCACTGCATCAGGTGTCTGCCCGGGCAGGCGGGTCTCCTCGTGGGCAAGGTCGATGCCCGGCGGGCGGTAAGTGCCTTCCATGGATACGCCGACAAGGGAGCCTCGGAGCAGAAGCTCCTGCGGAATGTCTTCACCTCCGGAGACGTCTACTTCAACTCGGGCGACATGGTGGTGCGCGACATACTCGGCTACTTCTACTTCAAGGATCGCACGGGTGACACCTTCCGCTGGCGGGGCGAGAACGTGGCCACCCAGGAGGTGGAGGCCATCATCACGAACTGCGTGGGCTTGGAGGACTGCGTGGTCTACGGTGTGCAGGTGGGTTTCACATATTTCCGATACTCTTTTAGTTTGCACCATAGGAATCGTAAATAATTGGGAGCTTATCATTATCATCAAATGGTTTGGAGACCACTTGAGACTGGTGAATCGAATTTGCTTTTGATTACCGTTTAGTGGGAAACTGAAATATGCTTGTAGTTCGCATATATAACTATTGTTTGAGTGCAGCCAAGGGAACTACCCATGTGGAACTTAGTCACCTTTTTTGGGTTGTGCCATGTAGATAACACACTCGCACCACCTGAAACAAGTCGCAAACCTTGATTTTCACTATCGGCCCGCTTATCTTTGCAGATCCCCCATGTGGAGGGCAAGGCGGGAATGGCGGCGATTGTGGATCCGGATCGCAAGGTGGACATGGATTACCTGTCCGTGGTGCTGAGGGGCAGTCTGCCGCCCTACGCCCGCCCCCTTTTCATCCGACTGCTGGACGAGATTCCGCGCACCGCCACCTTCAAGCTGAAGAAACGCGAGTTGGCCAAGGAGGCATACGACATTGGCCAGCTCTCAGACCCCATTTACTACCTGAATCGCGACGGGATCTACAGGCCGCTCAGCCAGGAGCAGTACGAGTCGCTGCTGTCCGGAAAGGCGGGACTCTGAGCCAGGAGTTGCACCTTGTCGTGCCCATAATTGTATTCCAGCCACTTCGCACTGTGTGTAAATAGCAAAACGCTTGTCTGTCCCTATGTAATTTTAACGCTTAAACAACGACTGATTCCGAAATACCAAAATACCTAAATGCGCAAATGCCGAAATAGTGATAAAGTTGTTTCGCTGCTGGGCCAAAATGCCGGGCGCGTTTCTTGGCCATAAAATGGCAGCTTAACCGATAATGGGAGCCAATACGTTTTACGGCCAGAAGATGCTGCTACCGCCACAAGATATATCGAAAGTGTTAAATCCCCAAGATTAAGTTCTCGCTCATTGGCAGCTGCTGCAGTTGCTGCTGCTGTTGCTGTTGCTACTTTTACAGTTGCTGCTGCTGTGCTGTTGCAACATTAACGCCATTTCCGCTCGCTTGCGGCAGCTGCGACTTCGTTGGCCGTCGCCTAAGATAAACGATGTGCAAAATCCATACAAAACAATGGCAGGAGAAGGGAAGGCAAGATCTTGCAACCGCAGCCGCGCAGCAGCGCAACATCGTCGATGGCCACCAATATCGATGTCGATGGCGATGGCGAAAAAGTTGTGGCAGGCAATCATAAAAAACGAAGAAATGGCAAACAAAGCTGGGCGCCACTTTTAAGGCAGCGAGAATGGCGCTGCTGCTGCTCCTGGGAAGCCAAAGGTTCTGCGATGGCTAAAAGTTGTTGCACCTCCTCCTTTTCGATTTCGCAGGATGCCGTTTCACTTGGAATATAAGAAAGGTCTTAAGGCTCCTGGAATGCGCTTTTCAGATATGTATCTCTTATGCCTAATTAAGATACACAACATGCGACAGAGGTTCCGAGTGAAAGAAGTACTCGCACTTGTTTTGGGCACTCGAACATTCTATCGAGTGAACTTCAGTGTCGCAGGGATCTGGGGATTCCGATACACAATGTAAAAGCCGGATGCCCAAAATGCACATAAAGTTGCAGCTGCAGCAGCTGCCAAACTCCCCGGCCACGCCCCCCCGCCGCCGCCGCCCTTTTCGCGACGCCATCGTCGATGTCATAAACAAAATGGCAGTTGTGGGTGCAGAAGTGCATGAATACGTTCGCATAGCTAATAACAATAAAAGCAACAACAAAAACAGCCATTGCAGCTGACACCAACAGGCAGCAGCGGAGTTGTTGTTGTTGTTGTTGTTGCAACATTGGTGTTGTTGCTGCTGTTGCCAGTTGCCACTGCTGCCGCTGTTGCCGTTGCTGTTGCTGTTGTTGTAACTTCGCGTGCGCCTGGCCTGCGTAAGTGGGAAAATTAAAAATTTCTCAATAATTTTTCGAAATGTTCGACAAGAACGTCCTTTCCCGTTCGTCCTGCTCCTGCTGCTGCTCCTGCTCCTTTTTGGGCTCATTTAGAAGGCTTCTAGGGTGGACAGACGGGCGGTGGGTGGTTGGTTTGGGGTGGCAGTGGGTGGCGTTGGGCGGCGGAGGCCGAAGCTCGGCGACGGCGCCACAGCTGCCATTGGAATTCCAAAGCTATTAAAACGCTGCCAGTGGAGCTACGACCAAACGGCACCAGTGTTTCCGTTTCCTTTCCTTTCCGCTGCTGCCGCTGTTGCTGCTGCTGTTGCTGCTGCCCTTCGCCCCATTCTCGTACCCTTTCCCGAAGTGGGGTATGCCAAATTGATTGCTCGGCTTAGTCCCGGATTTGGCTAGCGTTTTTATGGGGCATCTTCGGGCGGCGAAAGTGCACATGCGGAATGTGAATTCGTGTTGCCTACTTCTGGGCGGACTGTGAAATTAAAGGTACCTTACAAGCTCGTTCTCTTACATTTGGTAAGAAATTAATCTGCCATAATTACAGGGTATCTGATCAGTCGGCACCCCGTTCGCCCTGCTTGTGCCACTTGGTGTGGCTGCTACTGCTGCTGGCTGAATTGGTTTGGATCGCTCCGCTTCTGCTTGTATGCATTTGGGCTTAAAGGTTTTGCTTGCTTTTGTTTTTATGTTTCATACTGCCACTGCCACTGCCACACCGCCACCCACTCCCACTGCCACTCCCCGTCGCAGTTCGCCCTTTTTTAGCCCACTCCGGGTCCTTGGCGAGCTTTGTCAGTTCGTGCTAATTACATTGCACCTGTGCATGACGTTTGATGTTGGCCTGTCGAGCTTCGACTGTCGCTTGTGTTTGTTGTTGGCCAAAGAGAGCCAGGGTGTGTGTTTGTGTGAGTGAGCTTAGCTTGTTTGGTTTTGGCCTTTTTGGGGCGCTGACTGAGCTGCAGCAGCAGCAGAAGGCAGCAAAAATTAATTAAAAGCCAACGTGCGGCGGCAATGCAATTAAATTCGATTTGGTCGGGACTCGACTGCCGGAGACTCGAGCTGCTATTGGTAGTTGGTGCTCAGCTGGACGGCTGTTGTTGACATCATTTAATACAACAATGCGGCGGAATTATATTTCACAAACGTGTGTGTGTTGTGTGTTGTTTGTTGTGTGTTTGTGCTGGAGCGTCAAAAGTTCACACAATGCAACACACACTCGACATGCGACCCATGGCTTTGTGTTTGTGTGCTTTTTTGTTTGTTTTTCTACGGAATTTCGGCTGTTTGTCAGCTGATCTGCCTATTTGGCGATTCTGCCCCCTGCCACACATCTTCCCGTGGCTTTGAGTGTGTGTGAGCCTTTTGATTCGTGGCACCTTTTGGATTTGACAGTTTCGTAATTAACTGCATTGGGCTGCCCCAGTGTGCTGCATACTTTCGGGGGCGCCTCAATCCGCATTGGCATTTTGTAACGCAATTACTTTTGCCGGCGCTCCAAAAACTTTTTCCTATTCATTTCCACTAGGCATTGATGTCGGATTCCGGATTGCGGATTCCGGGAACGGAAAGTTTGCCAGCGAATCAAGTTGATAGGGAGTACGTGACAGCTTGCAGCAGAGCCAGTGGACCACAGGACACACGTGTGTGCGCTGTGGGCTGCTTTCTCCGGGTTTTAGCCATTCCCTGCCACCATTTCACTTTGAAGGCACACAGCTGGCTCCGCTCGGCCAATCCGCTGTGTTGTTTTTTATGGGGCCACCGCTTTATGCGCCCGCATATTAAACAATTATTGCCAAACGGCGAGCGACAGCTGCGTTGTGTCGCCAATGTCGTTAGTTGGTGGGCACTCGTGGTGGCGTCTCCTGGCCTCCTGGCCTCCTGATGCTCTGCTGCTCTGGCATCCCAGCTGGACGAATGGCAGGAGGCCTATGCTGTGCCGAGCTATTTTTTCTTCTTTTTTTTTTACCATTTTAACCAAAGCAGAACGTGGCCAGTAACGTGGAGCTCTCCTGCAACGCGGCTTACTGGACGGAACTGGCGTTCGTTGGCGCTCTTTTTTCGCGTTTCAGCGTCTGCTGCAATTTATGTGTATAAATGACAAAAGTACCGTTATTTATGGCCAGCAACCGCAACGCAATTTGGCAACACTTGTTGGCCAATTGGCCAAAATGTGAAGGCGGCAACTCAGCTGAGTTCTCGCTTCCCGTTCCCCGGGCAATATAATGTTTATACGTGGGCGAGAAGCAACATCTACATATCCACGCAATCACACACATTACCTAATATGAAAATCCAGGAGGAGATAGGCAGCACCCTCGCTAGTTGATCGCACTTTGAATTACCTACAAATGAGAGGTTGTACCAATCACAATGTTTTCTTTTTGTAAGTTTCTCATCTGTTTGATGATAAAGGAGTTTACATATTCACTTAACGAACTTACTTTCATTTGAGGAAGAGTGACCATCACACTCATACTACCCCGACTGCAGGGTATCTATATCTCACAACGAACATTTCTTGTGCGCCCTGGGCGAAATTTGAATTTTTATTGCTGATCGAAGCCTGCAGCACATTATATGACACCGCCGCCCACTTGCCGCCCCCAAATTATGCGTATTAAGGTCGTTTTGAGGGGGAGGTGGGTGGTTGAGATATCCCAGTTGCCTGATAGCTTGTTGCTGACATAAATCTGCTGCTCCTTGGGCCTTCTGTTTGTGTAAATGTGCCAAATGCGCTGGAAGCACCCGCCTCTTTTCCTCCGATATTGAGTTGACCCTTCTGCTTTGTTGTCGCGCCTTTTATTATGCTAATATTTTTAGGGCATTGCCAAGATTTATTGAAATGGCTGCGGCGGTTCGTCCATATATATATATGTATGTATATAGATATATTGAATATGCCCGATATTGTCTTCAGGCGCTGGAAAGGTGCAAGGAGTCCTCGGGCAGTTGGAGCCTGCGGCCACATGGCGTATGCGCGATTTCGGGGCCATAACAATTAAATTGTCATTTGGTTGGTTTCGGTGTCGTTCTGGGTGTCGGTGTCGGTGCAAACGCTTGTTGCTGCTTGTCTCGCCTCGTGTTGCATAATTGGCAACGTTTTTGCAATTAAAACAACTAATTGGCAGCAAAAACTATTCGGCAGCCAGAGCAGCAGATGTTAGCTGCTCGTTGCTGCGCAGGCAAATGCGGTGCTTCCATAAAAAACTATGCGAAAAATTAGTTGCATAAATTTCTGCTAAAAGTTGCAACTTTGCGGGGCTGGCTAATTGCAGGTGGGGTGGGCAGAGTGCTGAACTCGGTTTTTCCTTTCGAAAAAGTGTCCAGCAGCGGCGAACTGGCCAATATAAATGTGTTTTTGGTTTGACAACTATTTGGCTTTTCCCCAATTTCCACTGCTATTACTTTCGCAAAAGTAGTGGAAATTTAAGGGATGCCAGCTCGCAGCATGCCGCACTTTTTAAGGGAAAAGCTGGAAAAAAGGGTTGAAAGCACAGGTGTTTATGCTTTGTTCGATTCCGTAGGCCTCGGGATGAAAGTGTAGCTGCCGGCTTTCACTGCCCCCTGCCAACGTGAATTGTTATGATTTTACAACAATATTATTTTTCCATCAACAACATCAGCAAAAATCAATCAAGTTCAATTAAAATGCTGCCAACGGCCACAAAAAGAGCCCACAAAACTCAAAAAACCCAACAAACTAGAAAAAAGAAGCAGGGAAACTCATGCAGCCAGAATGCAATTATGCAGAATTAATTTTACATAAAAATATAAAAAGTGTGTGTAGAACAAAAAGGATTGTCAGCAGCAGAAATTAAAATGCCAATTACAAATTGCAATTAAGAGACGAAAAGTAGGCAAGAAATTAAAATATCCCATGTCCTGCCTGGCAAATCAATCAAAACCAATTGCCTGCTTATGTGCGACTATGTAAACACGGTAATAACATTTGCACTGTTGCACATCCATATATATCTACATATATATATAAATATATATATATATTAGTATGCAGATCCGTGTTGTTTTTGCTGTTTGCGAATAAATTTGACTATGGCAATGCGCAAATACAAAAAACACAAAGACAAATGCTGTCTACATTTCGCATTGTACGCATATATTTACGAGTATGTATGTATATATTTTGCCCAAATTTGTGATGTGTGTGTGTGGGTGTTTTTTGTGCGTGTGCGAGCCGCATTTACACAAGTGCAAAAATTCCCAAAACACAAATCCTAAAAAAACATTTGTTACTTTTTGCGGGCGGCGGGGGGTGACCACACTCGCACACACCCAAATCCACACACACAAACACACACACACAGAATGCAGGCCAGCGCTTTCCATTGGCATTAGTGGGCTTTGTGGAAATACGGCGGTGTGTTTCGTCACGAGCGTAGTGCTGCCCAACGAGGGGTCCTTTTCGAAGGATGTATGTATTGGTGTTATTGTTGCGAAACTTTAAGCTGCAGGGCCTCTTGGAAGGCAGCTTAGTGCCCCCATTGCGTCGAAAAAATATTATAGTATTACTATTACACATTTATCACTAAATCTTAATGGTGTTGGCATGGTAGTTTAACTACTCAGCTGGGAGCATCTTGGATGCAGTACTCACTTCTAGCGATTCTAGTGATCTTCGTCTCTCTTTCTTTAGTTCGATTCCCTTTTTTTGAATCGATGCAGTCAGTTTCGGCACTAATTCCCTCTGTTGCCCACGCCCACTGACATTTCTATACAATGTCAGCCACATTTGCATACATTGTCCGCTGGTCCAGAGACCTGTAAGTCGGAAGTTGGAGTTCGGAGGTTGGAGGTTGGAAGTTCTGGCCAAAAGACTGCTGCCCTCCAGAACACGAGCCTGCAGATTGTTGTCCTCTTGTTGCGCATGAATGTACAACATTTTGTCTATTCGAGCTCGTAAATTCGAGATTATTTTGTGGCGCATTTAAATTTAGCAAACAGAGGCATAGAGATATGGATGCTCCGATCCGCAGCGCCATGCTTGTTTTGCCATCCAATTTAAAGTGAATTTTGCGGTTTGACTGCCGCTGAATGGAAATAGGAAAAACAGAGGCACTTGAGGAGTAGAAGCAAAAGTCCGAGTATGAGTCCGATGAGTCCGAACTTCCTCCCCACTTGGGCCCGTTTAGGCCTGCTCTTGGTCTTTCAACTTGAATGCAATTAGAAAGTAAAACGACTACAAATTGTCTTGCATTGGGGCATTGATTGATTTCCGAGGAAATGGGAAAATTGACGCCGCAGATCCAAATCCAGATCCACGAACTGCGAGTCGGGAAAGTCGCCAGCCGAGCGGAGCGGAGTCTGTCTAAAAATACCACGTTTTCCACACGGCATCTCGCTTTTCCTCTCCATTTCCATCTCCATCTTTATCTGCATCTGCATCTTCATTTCGTTTTCATTTCCATTTTGCCCGAGTGCATTAGGAGCTGCGCAACGAGGGAAAAACACATGTAAGAGGACGAAACATTTCTAATGACTGCGGTGACACTTTTGTGGAAGTGCACACAGTCCGCACAGTCGGAAAATGCACACACTCGCAGGACTGAGATTCAGATACATATATTTAGATGCGGATACGGAGAAGTCGGGAGTCGGGGAGTCGAGTTGCATACCTGTGCATTCTGCCGGATAAAATTAGAACGTGAAAGTCGCTGCAGTTGACAGCGTAAAAATGTGTGAACTTAGGAACAGGAAAGCGACTGCGAGTATGCTACTATATGCCATATACGATATATGTGGGCTTCTCTGATTTTCTGCGATTCGAAATTAATAACGAATAAGCGAAAGGCGGCTCCAAATTACACTTGCCACCAACTTGGCAGGCAGCAGGAAGCCCAACTCCTTTTGCCAAACTTTTGCCCAACTTCCGCCGATTGACGCATAAACTTTCGAATTACCAAAAATGATTGGAGACCACCCCATGGCCACCACCCCTCCTCTGGGAACATACGAGTATTTTTAGCCCAGTCATAATACAGTCACTGTTTCATTTTTATTGGTACAAAACAACATGCACTAAGCGTGTTTCATGCCCAATTCTGGGATACGCAGATATGGATAAGCTTAGTACTAATTTATAAACATTTTTATTGAGTTTCAGCTCGAGTGCCTCAGTCAGTCATTTTTGAAAACAATAAACAATAATGCAAATGTGCGATAAAGTAACTCTAAAAATTTTAACTTGATAGTGAAAGGGAGTGTGTCACTGGCGAGATTTTCTAATTGTGTTTGGTCACTAATGATTAATTCGAATTAAACATAACTACCCACAAAGTAACTATGAACTAGCTTTTTTGAAGTAACTTGCTCACTTACTTCATGTGAATTCATACTGCCATGTGGCGAGTTTTGAGCTGGTGGACTCCGCATTGGCCCCACTGTGCGCGCGTGTCTGTGTGCGTATCTGTGTGCCTGCCGCTGCCTCGGTGTGAGTGCGATCGGCCGTCTCGCTCTGGCACTCGAGTCGCCGTCGACTCAAAGTCACCAGAACATCGTCGACGGACTCGAGTTTGGTTCCGCCGATCAGTTGTGTCTTGTGCGTTGTGCGGTGAAGTTGCGCCTTCGTTCTGAAACCTGAAAAGCTGAGAATCAGAACCTCTGAACATCTGAATATCTGACCATCTGAACGTCTGAAAATCCAGCAGATACTCGGACCGTGCGGCGCATCCTTCTCCAGACTGAGAGCCAGATCCGATTCCAGCCTTAGCCTTCCACTCCACAAATCGCCACTTTCGAGATGAGAGAAATTGTTCACCTGCAGGCCGGCCAGTGTGGCAACCAGATCGGCGCTAAGGTACGTTTCGTTACTAGTCTCTTTTGCAGCTCACATTTTCTCGAGTCAGTCGCTGATTTCGTCTGATTTCGACTGATTTCGGCTGATTTCTGGTGGCACTTAATTTATTCAGATTGCCCGAAAACGTTTTTCAATGAGTTTCCAAAATGATCGATGTCGCCGCCTTTTTCAGCGCATTCAGCAATTAAAGCGAAAGAAAATTAACAACAAAACAGCGCAAGCAACAAAAAATACGTTAAATAAAAAATGAAAAAATGCAAAGTGCAAAAAGTGGACGGGCAAAGAAACTTATTCAGAGTTCGTCTGGCACTCAAAATGCCCTTTCTGCTTCGCAAAAATCACAAAAAACACAGAAATCACAAAAAACGAAGAAAAGAAAACGGGTTGGGCCGGCTGCAGATCACGAAAAGTGATTCATGGCAAACCCTCCCCGGGGAAATTGCGGTGGGGAGGGGAAGTTTGGCTGAATAATTGGGAGAATTATGAGTGAGGCGCAAATCGGCGAGAAAACTTCGGCACTTCTGCAATTTCCAGCGGACTTTGCCTCGCTGCCCTGCAGTTGGCCAAGAAGGGAAATCTCTCGAATTATCTGACCGGAGAAATCTTTTCGCTTTGCTTGAGTTTCCTGCGCTCCAGAGAAACCACAAAAATTGCAATAAACGAAGTAATTGTAGGCAAAGAAATCTTTATAGTCGGACCATATAACTTGACTCGCGTTTGTACTCACTGGAGTAGCAACCGAAAGGCATGGCTGAAATCATAAATAACCATGAGTATAATATACACATTAATCCGATATATGTTTAATAAATAAATAATAGTTTCTGCCGCAGCTATATACAAATATTTATAAGCGGGTTCCCCAATATCCACCGATTCGCAGCTGTTTCTATTCAATTTCCCCAGAATTTCGTTTAGAGTAGAGTATCCGATGACTGATCAGCAAGTAGGCGACAATAATGCCAACTACTGGGCTTTTATCAATCGGAGTGAATGAGCAACGGAAATCCGAGAAATGCCAGCGAATCGTAGCAATTAGGTTCTGATTTCCAGTGGGGCACATACTCGTATAGGATAGTCCACTCAATCAGCAGGCCCGAAAAACAAAGTGCAGCTCTTCGCGAAAAGGAGGCAGGCGGCCAACCGGCTTTTGGCCAACTCGGCTGCTTTTTGGCCATACCAGTTTGGGATCGATGTTGCGGACAAGTGGGCAAGTGGACAAGTCCCCGCTGAGTGCATTTTTCTGCGGCATCAATGTCAATGCCACAGATTTGTACAATCGCCGAATTGCCCCCCTGCTAAGTGGGTCGCATTTGGAGCGCCGTGCTGATAAAACCACATAGCCGTAGTACACTCACGAAAGATAAGCCCGCGGATCTTAATCATTTGATATGAGTCAATCAACAACGCGGCGACTAGTCAGCAGCTTCTATTTGAAAGCAAACTCGCCTGCCTTCTCGGCTTCCCGGAATTTCGGTGTTTCGCTGTTTCGGCAATGGCAATGGGGCAGTTTTATGGGGCAGCGTTTGTAGGTATATAAGTACTTGAATGAGATATGATGGGAAGTTTGTCTGGTAATTTGAGCAGTGAACCCCCTTCCCCCTGGTAATGTGAGACCCAAAAAAAAGCAGAGAAACTGACAAAAAAAACTAACAGCTGAGTGGGCAAGCTGTTTCTTGAATAAGAATTGTCCCCTGTCGGTGCCAAAAACCGCACAAGTGCAGCAGCAGCAGCAGCAGAAGAAGGAAGGAAGTGACTCACCGGACCTGTCCTGTATACGATTACAGGATACCACTGTGCGACTCCCCTTTTGGCTCGAGCCACGACGATAAATGCATACTAAGTGCGCGGCCTGCGAGATTAAGTGGAATCCGAATACGAATCCAAAAGGCCGTCCAGATCGACGAAGTCAATAAACCCGCGGCTCCTTCTCCCTCGGAATCTTATCGGCTTCCTCCTTCTTTTTTGACACTCTGCAGCAGCTGCGAGGCAAGACAAAAGTCAGGAGTGGGTGGTGTGGCATGGTGTGGGGGGTCTGCAATTGAGGAATTTTCCCCGTCGGATGCCAAATGCTTTGTATCTTGTGAAAATAGCACTCTCCGTCACTCCGACACTCTGAACAGTCAGCGATCCTCGGCAGCGAGAAGACTTGGAGCCCAAGTTCACGCCCGAGTGATTCCCTCCTAGACGAAGTGCAGCAGTAATGCAGTGATGGAGTGGAGGAGTCTCTGGCTCCCAGACATGCAACACTTAATGAGGGCGTCTCGATTGCCAGTCGCCAGAAGATCGCATGCTAGAGGCGTGGCCAGGGGCGGCGGTCGCAACTCCAAAGGGGGCTTAGACCTGGCCAGTTGCTAGTTGTCAGTTTCTAGTCTTTAGACTCTATTCTCCAGCTGAAAGCCAATTGCATGAAGTAAAGAGCTGTTAGAACAGATGTTGGATGAGAGCCTGCAAAACTAATTGTCAGAGAGCTTCATTCATAATAGAGACTTTACCTTATAAGGTGAAAGAAGCATATATACTCCTTAGGACATTCTATCATCTCAGCCCCATAAACTATCTAGCTTGAGGCTTTTCAAGACCATTTACTTTAGAAGAACCAATCCGATTCGACATTAGTTTTCCCCAGCAAATTGAATTCTCGCCAGCGATCGTGTTTGCCCGAAATAAATCTGGCCGAAAAGCCATCAATCTATAATTGCAATCTAACTGTGCGTCCATTTATACTTCCAACTGCCGTTCACCGAAAAGGCCGACGCTTTTCCGACAAAGCCATTATCCATTAGCTGGCAAATGAAAATCCGAGTTGCAGCATTAGTCGAATGTAAAAGTAAAGCGATCAGCGATGGTCGTGCCCCAAAAGTAGAGGGGGAAATGGAAAAGGGGAGGCCGTGAAAAACGACTTTTCACTTCAACAGTTTTGTGTGCTAATTCGGTTTTCATATTTGTTGCTGCCGCGTGTGGTTTTGTTTTCTGTTTGCTCGGCCTTCTGAGCCGAGCTTCGCTGTTGGAGCTTCATAATTGCAGCGGCCACACTCCAATTAAATTTGATGATCTTGCTAAGATTGCAGTTGGCTGAGATTCACTTCGTTGCCGTAGTTGTTTCTGCCCCTCTCCGCCGGGCCTTAAATAAACAAAGAAATGCAGACGCCATGGGTAGCTCCACTCCTCCTTCCTTTTTCTTCTCTTTAGAGTCTGATCCCCATCTCTAGTTGTATCCCCATCCCCATCTGAATCCCCATCCACAGTGCGCAGTGCCTTTGTTTATAGTCGCACACGTCAAGTTCAAGTGCCAAAGGGAAACAACTCAGACTGCCGTCTGACATCGCTAACATTTTTATTATTTCCCCCGTTTCCCCGGCGAAGAATCTCGGGCACTGTTGCCAAGCCACAGAGCGTCTCGCTCCGGTGGAGAGCGATCCCTGCTGATCCCCAAAACCGATCCCCAAAACCGATCCCCAAATAGTCGCCCAATGATCTCCAAAAGGCGCCCAAATTTGGCTCTTGTTAAACGCAGCACAACAATTGCAGAGCACTTCCTCAATAAATCGCCGCGATCCATCGCTGTGTATCCATGAGATACTTATAGTAATTTATCGCATTTCGATGGGGTCACTGGAGGGGGAGTCTAGGGGGGTGGCCCCATCTAATGGTGGGTCATTGGCCTGCAGTCTCTAATTCTTGGCTCCCGATGAGTCAGCAGTCGCCGAAGTGTATCTCTCCTCTCCACTATCCCAATCCCAATCCGAATCCAACCCAAACCAAAGAATCCCAACCCAACCCATCCCATCCCAACCCATTCCGCTCTGCTCTGCTATTTTTAAATGCATTTCTCCCCAGGAGCGACGTGTCGTGGAAATTTTGTCCCATACAGTGAGAGAGGGGCAGTGTTTTCTTTTTTCTTTTTTGTATTTTGTATTTAATTTTTACCAGCCCCGGACGCATTCTTTAAATTTAGCACTAAATCAGGGCATGTTCGGATGTTCGGCGGCGTCCAAAACTGACGTTTGAAAAACTAAACATAAATTCGGTTTTCCCTTTTTTCGGGGCAATCTGTCTCACTTCTGACTGCGCCATCGTAGGCCCCCTATATGGCCATATGGATATATGGACATATGGATATATGGACACATGGCCATCCGCATCCGCATTTAGCCCATATATATACTTGTGTACTTCTCCAAACCTCAAACTTTATGGGCTGCGGCTGCGCCTTGTTGTTTGTCACATTGTCACATTGCCACATTGCTACATTGCGACATTGGAGGAGGAGGCGGGAACAGGGATAGCTAGAATGGTTCTTCTGTGCCTCTCCAGATTTTTTTGGATTTCGGGCGGATTCTGTGGCCGCGGCCATATGTCAGTGCCCAACATGAACTCTGACATGGCTGGGTGGGCACAATTACTCAACTTGATGAACGACCCCGGGAATATTTAGTGGGGCTTTGTGCCGGCTAAAGAGTCCGCAATCGCCCAGTGCGCCACTGCGTCCATAAAGACATCATATGGGTGGCTGATAAGGATGAAAGATCTCCGCTTGAGCGGTGGATAAGGAGCTGCCAAGATGCGGGCTGCAGCTTCTTATCTCAAGTGCTTGTGCTACTATATTCTGAGAAAGATAACCAGTTTTCTTTGAATAAAACATTCGTTGCGTTCAGGAAATTTGCTAATTGGTTTAATAGACTAAAGCTTGAATAACTCATGCTAATTACTCCTAATCAAAGCAGCTTAATGAAGCGTAATATGAAAAGGCAAAGTTCAATATATATGGCTTTCTTTTAGTTATGATCCTAGCATCCTGCCTCAAGTACACCTTTGTAACATCCTTTACTCTCCCGCAGTTCTGGGAGATCATCTCCGAGGAGCACGGCATCGACAGCAATGGCATCTACGTGGGCGACAGCGACCTGCAGCTGGAGCGCGTCAGTGTCTACTACAACGAGGCATCGGGTAACACTTTGCCATGTCACCAGATGACCCAGTGGGTTTCACTAATCGCATCCTCTTTCAGCAGTCACGCGGTCGTCGGGCGGCAAGTACGTGCCCAGGGCCATCCTGCTCGATCTGGAGCCGGGAACCATGGAGTCGGTGCGCTCCGGTCCCTACGGCCAGCTCTTCCGGCCGGACAACTTCGTGTACGGACAGTCGGGAGCGGGCAACAACTGGGCCAAGGGTCACTACACCGAGGGCGCCGAGCTGGTGGACCATGTGCTCGACGTGGTCCGCAAGGAGTGCGAGAACTGCGACTGCCTGCAGGTTGGTACTCTTAGTTAAGATCGAGATAATCCGATGCTGATTCCATATAATTCCATAGGGCTTCCAACTGACGCACTCGCTGGGCGGCGGCACTGGCTCCGGAATGGGCACCCTGCTGATCTCGAAGATCCGCGAGGAGTACCCCGACCGCATCATGAACACCTACTCGGTGGTGCCCTCGCCGAAGGTCTCGGACACCGTGGTGGAGCCCTACAACGCCACCCTGTCCATCCACCAGCTGGTGGAGAACACAGACGAGACGTACTGCATCGACAACGAGGCGCTGTACGACATCTGCTTCAGGACACTGAAGGTGTCCAATCCCAGCTACGGAGACCTCAACCACCTGGTCTCGCTGACCATGTCCGGGGTGACCACCTGCCTGCGCTTCCCCGGCCAGCTGAACGCCGATCTGCGCAAGCTGGCGGTCAACATGGTACCATTCCCGCGTCTGCACTTCTTCATGCCCGGCTTCGCGCCGCTCACCTCGCGGGGATCGCAGCAGTACCGCGCCCTCACCGTCCCGGAGCTGACCCAGCAGATGTTCGACGCCAAGAACATGATGGCCGCCTGTGATCCGCGCCACGGTCGCTACCTCACGGTGGCCGCCGTCTTCCGGGGCCGCATGTCCATGAAGGAGGTGGACGAGCAGATGCTGGCGGTGCAGAACAAGAACAGCTCCTACTTCGTCGAGTGGATCCCGAACAACGTGAAGACGGCGGTGTGCGACATCCCGCCCAAGGGCCTCAAGATGTCCTCCACGTTCATCGGCAACACCACCGCCATCCAGGAGCTGTTCAAGCGGATCTCCGAGCAGTTCTCGGCCATGTTCCGGCGCAAGGCCTTCCTGCACTGGTACACCGGCGAGGGCATGGACGAGATGGAGTTCACCGAGGCGGAGAGCAACATGAACGACCTGGTCTCCGAGTACCAGCAGTACCAGGAGGCCACCGCCGACGACGAGTTCGACCCGGAGGTCAATCAGGAGGAGGTCGAGGGCGATTGTATTTAATGGTGTGGCCAGAGGAATGAGGGGCGTGCGTGACGGCGGGGGGCATAGGGATGTCCGCTTTCTGCGCGGCATGCGCCACCAGCTGGCGGCCAAGCACTGCAGCATCCTGTGACCACCGCCGTGGAACACACACACACACAGTCACAGCAGACGCAGACCACACACCACAATCATCACACACGGACACGGACAGGAAGGACATGCAGACGGACAGGAAGGTCAAGCGTAGTTAGAACATCAAACGGAAATGTTCCCAATGTTCCCAATGTTTCCGCTGCTCCCCATCATCCAGCTCATCCATCATCGCTGCTCCCGCATCATCTCACATCTGACATCTCGCATCTCGCATCTTCATCTCTTTGTTCATTTTCGGCACTTGTCACCTCCGCTGCGCTATATACTATATACTATAAACTCTACCATATATACCAAGTACACTTTACACGGAGGCACGTCTATCGCATTTCTCGCAGCCATTTTCACCCGCTTTCCACCCACCATCACTTCATTCACCACCCCAACTTTATACTACTATTTATCATATATCGCCACGTCAGCAGAGGGAACCGCAAGTATCTAGTATTTCAAAGGATATCGAATTTATGCAGAAATCTCACCTCGAGAATGTCCAGCGTCCACTTGGCGACACATACGTTTAGGGCTACACGATAAAGGAGCTCATCCAAAGATAATCGAACGACAACTCTCATCGTCATGAGATCGATCCTCTATAAAAGGCAATTTCAAAAAGCATCCGTAATTGTATTTACATATTACATAATCTTAGGGCACAAGCTATTCACTTTGTATTCGTGTGCAGTACTTCTCTTGTAGTTTTATATGAATAAAAACATTTGTACCCAATAAACGACTAATAATGGCAAACATTTCTGACAAGTAATAAATGGAATTTATTTCAAATTTTAAATCCTGTCTTTGTTTATTGTGATGTGAGTTTATACGCTCAAGAGTGAGTTATTTCTGTATTACCTATTTTGTGCTCTGATATACACATTATGTATAATCCGTTGCCTATAATTAATAAAAACTTTTCAATAGATAACTTCACTGCAATTTTACAATAATTTTTAAACAGAAAACTTCCGTTACAGCAGAAATGTATGTATAGCACGTGTAAAATGTATATTACATGCGTCAAGTAAATAACGTGTAGAATTGGAAAGCGCCAATTGGAAGTCGAATTGGAATATTCTTGAGCGCATGTGGCAACGCTGCGTGTAACTGTCACTTTGTTTAAAAATATTCCAAAGTTTATTAACTTTTTTAGATAAACCAAAGAATTAATTATTAATTAAAATTAAAAGATAATATGAAAGCTATTTTAGTTACTCGTATAAAACGGTGTATATTCAGGAATATAAACTATAGACCTAATTGAAATTAGCAAGACAACGAGTATAACTCAGTAACATGACTCAGTATGACCCAGTAATTGTTTTTAAAATGGAAAATTTGCTTAAACGACGCGCTTAAGACTATTTCTCATTGCGGACTTAAGATAAAGCCATCTTTCTCTTATACAAATATTACTGCCTAATTTTCTCGAAAGATCTAACCAATTAACCGCATTTTTTTCACATAAAACTCTACTTGCCACACATAATGCACGACAATCTCGAGCGGATCTCAGAGTCGCACAAACCCTGCCATTAACTGCCTCTCATATAGAACTCATATGCGACAAATTCGGCGGAATTAAAAGCCATTAAAGCCACGTTAGCGGTCTCGTGACAAAGGCAAAGCTCTGCCCAAAAGCCAGCCAACAGCAAAGTCGGCTTAGAACAAAACCCAGACACACGGAAAATAATGAAAAGAAGAGGTAAGTACGAGAACCAGTTTTGCTCGGCTTTCGACCGAAAGAGCCGGCCGGCTTTTCTGAATGACGGCCAGAACCGAGAACTTTTCCAAGCCAACCAAAACATCGAGCAAAACACTATAACACGTTCTTCCGCTCCGTCTGACTTCTCAGTGGCTAAAGTGGTTAGAGTGCGCTTAACCGTTAGTTATTAGTTATGTCACTCCGGCGGGTCAGCAAGGGTTATCCCCAGCGGAAGTTCCCCTTCCTGAGGAGATGAGGAGTTCAGGCTGAGAACCCTGCTCTGAAAAGTGGGCCAACTCCTCTGGCGGAGATATCATCATTCGTCTGCCAAAACGAGTTTGCGTTTTCCAATTTATTCCTACAGATCTCAGCTGTTATTACTTTGAAGACACTTAAAGGAAGGAAAAAAGATTTACAGGCTTTTTATCTAAGGTAGAAGAAGTAATGTTTAATATTCCAGATACTTTTAACCAAACTTGTACTTGCAACATGTATGCCCCGTTGGCTGCCTTTATCTTCAAGAAACGCATCCCAAATGTCCAACTTGCTGAGCATAGCTTCTTTTCTTGCCGTGCAACCAGATCGCCGGGGAATAGGCAAATGAAAAAGCAATAAATAGTTGCCAACTTACACTCATTTGGCGCCGTCATCCAACATTCAACATCCAGCAGCCAACATCCAATATCCACTATCCACAGAGCCTTATAGTCGCAGTCGTCCGGCAGACGGAGGCAAGAAAATCCAAAATGTTCAGTCCGAGATCAGCAACATGGAGTGGGGAGTGAGGAGTGGGAGGTGGGGAGTGGGTAGTGGGGAGCGGGGAGCGAGGAAGGCGGCACTGCAGTGATTGACCCAGTTTCCCGAGACGACAACAACCTACCTACCCAGCTATCCATGTACTTGCCAACTCCTCACTCACTGGATCGCTTGGATCGCTTGGATCTCGTGGAGCTCTTGGGGCTTTTGGAGCTCTTGGAGCTCTTGGAGCTCTTGGAGCTCTTGGATCTCGGTGCAGTGACTCGGAGATGGAGACTTTGCCCGGGGAAGTGCATTGCACTCTAGTACGGCAGAGGAAAATCGAGGAAAAATCTTGTTTTTGCAGCTAGTCGCCGATTCTTCGGAAAGCCAAAAAACGAAACCCGCTTGAGGTGGCAAAGTTGCAGGGGGCGGAGGGGCGTGGCAAGGGGCAAAAGGGGGGCAGTGGGGGGCATGCGAACAACACGTCAATGCTCTGTGGTAGCCAAAAGCCGCCGCAAACGCCTCGACTAGTTTAGATTGGACTTAGACAACCCGATCTGCGCCGCATTTTGATTTTCAGCCATCAGTTTTCTACAACCACCATCATCAGCATTTTTTTTTTGTGGCTGTCTTCTGCGGCTCGCAGACAAACACGAGTAGAACAACAATGAGCAGACAAATTGCAGCTAGGAAAATCGGCGGAGCCAGAGACCCACACGAAAATACACGCTTGACTTGGTCATTGATGCGACCGCACGGGGTCCAAAAAGTCCAAAAAGTCGGAGAAAAACAACTAACGAACAAACGAATCCAAAAGCGAAAACCGCGGCTCACATGTTCATACTTAATATTGCTGTTTGGCAGACGTTCACTTGCGACGTTGCCAAGTTTCTGTAGCTGTTCTGTTTCTGTTTCTGGCCAACAACAAGTGCATTACTAAGTGCAGCGGAAGTGCCTCCACCTGGGCTGGGCCTCCTCCGAATTCTACTTGGCCTGGCTAACAGGCCCGGCTTTCCATTGGGCAGCCAGCGCTGTCATAAGCGAATAGCAAATGATATGCGAAAAGTTGGCCCAGTACATGCAAATTACTCGTGCAAATCAAGGCACTACGCCGAATGCACCACGCACTCAAGGACGAATCGCGGCTATTTGGTAATAGGCTTTTGGCCACTTCCATCGATCACTTTCCGCATTTTCCAATAACGTGTGCATTTTATGTTCATAGTTGCAGAGGAATGCGAGAAGTGCTTGCATATTACTCTCTATTTATACCATTTTACAAATATTGCATTCCTAGTCTCCTTTTGGTAGTTGAACTAGAAGATCTCCGATGTTCTCGAGCCAAAGCAACTTTAAGGATACCAGAGTATCTTGAAGATACGCTCCCAATTCAGTTGGCCAACTGGATTGCTTAGACCTAAAGACTTTTAATAGGCGACTCGGCCCATTCATTTATCAATCATTTTTGCATTTGCATGCAACTGGGTAAAATATCACCCGGGTGAAGTTGCATCACACTCACCTCCCAATCGGAGGAGTCAAGTGATCCGCGCAGAATAAGTAATGCCATTCCCGCGATTCATTTAGTTTGGTTACTTGCTTAGTTGCTTAGTTGCTTAGTTGGTTGGCTGGGCGTCTTGGCCAATTTCACATCACGCCTGAGATTGATGCCACAAATTGGTTCACATGGCATGCTAGCTGCAACTTTAACTCCTCTGCCAAGCAAAACACACATGCAGCTCCAATCTGCTTCTGTTGTAATCTTGCAACTTTAATTTCTGTTTTTCATCGCTTTTCCTCTCCTCATCTCCTTTATTTTTTCTAACTTTATTTCGTACTTCGTATATTGTATTTTGTATTTGGTGTTTTGTGTTTCGGCTAATTTCGGTGCATTCTCGCGGTCTCTGAAGTGGCGACGTGTGTTTTGCGATGGTTTTTCCACCTGGTGCCTCGGTGCTTTTCTTTGCTTTAGTCGCTTGAACTAGGGTTTTGCATGTGTGCGTTGCCTGATTGTGTGTTAATTAACTTTGGCATCGAATGAGGGGCGGGGCGGGGCATTAGGCCGTGGTTATTACAGTGGGCACTGCCAAAGTGGCCCATTCATTGACACTTTCGGCGAAGGCGAAGCAGATATAAAAGATACTTGTAGAAACTCAGATACTTTCAGGACTCAGATACTTTTTAAGTAGCAACTCCGAATGCCATTTTAAAAAGAGTGTATACGCTGGTACTTTAGACTCATCTTAGAGGCATCTGCACTCATAAAGTTATACCTCAGATCTGTAAGATACTTGAGAGTCTGTAAGTAGTGCTTCTTCTCTGAGTGCATTGCATAATGGCCAAAACACTTGTAGTTGGCCACTGGTACTGGCCACTGTTTCACAGGCGGAGATCTTGTGCGGCGCTTTTTTATCGCCTGCCAATTCGTGGAATCTCGAGTGGGGTTTAATTTTGGGCCGGGTTTGTTAACCGTTGACATTTGCTGAACGCACGTAGCTCGACGGCGGCCAACAGTTAGCTCCACTTAATTCGGAAGACGACATACAGAAGTGCTAAAGTGCTGAAGTACTGGCAGTGCCGTTATGGCACATTTTCATTATTTTACGAGTATATTCCCAGGAATATACTCCGGCCCAGTTTTCTGGCTTTTCTGGCTTACAAAACGAAACGGCGGCGGACAGCGGCGAGTGGCGATACTTTTTCTTCTTTGGCCATTTGTAATTGCCATTGCTGCAAATCAATCCAATCGAAGTCGGGCAATTTGTCTAATGCGTTGTTGCCACAGCTAGCAAGTAGCCAAGTAAATAGGTGCTAATAACTACGAGTATTGCCAATTGAATGAAACGTACCCCATCTCCCCGACTCCCCATCTCACCACCGACTTGCAGCAGATTTGCGGCACATTTGCAATGCGACCTGATGCAAATGCTAATTCGATTGTGCCGCCTGTCGCCTGATGGATTGCCTTGCACAGATACATAGATACCTGGTTCCCCATAGATGTGCAGACATAGATACATAGATACATAGATACAGATGCGGCAGAACCCGGTCTGCACTCTCAATCGCAGTGGAATTAATGTGCATTTCGATGAGGCCGAGTGCTAAAAGGAAGCAAGTTCCTAGGCTTATCGCAGTCGGCATATATTGAACTCCCGGCTGATAAACAAAGATACCTACAGAATTCTACAGAAGCCGAATCTGGTGCATATTTATGAGTGCGTCATTGTAAATTCTAAACAGTGCAAGGTAGCAGCTGTGAAGAATTTCCAGAAGAAACGGCATGTTGTCGGTCCAAGTGATTCCGCAAATGGATATATTGATATAGAAATAGATAGATATTTTGATTGGCGACTGATTCATGCAGCAAATCAAATGAATGACCAGGCGTTACACTTCAAATGGGTGTGATTATGGTGGTCTATAGTCTATAGATATTACCAGATCTTATAGATTTCATATAGCAACTAAATCTGGAACCTTCCTGAAGAGTCCCAAGTTGTAAGACCTCTAGGCAGCAGTCCTTGGAATACCCAGCTATATAATGCTACTAGTGCCCACTTTTCCCATCTCCATTTTCACCTACCTCCTCCTGCGGCGAGTGATTCACTTTAGGGCTCAAAGTTCCCACCTGGTTTTTGGCTTGGGGCTTTGACACTCGGGGCCACGTTCGTAAGCTCACGTATTCGTGGCTGCCTGCCGATTGTTTAGTGAGTGTGTTGTGAGTGTTGTGGGCTGCACTGTTTGCCACTTTTTGTGCTTATTTTTTGTGTGTACTGCTGTGGCCTTTGTCTTAAGCCAAAAACATTTGACATTTTCATCAAGTTTAACTGCATGTAAACAGCTCGGCGCGCTCTCTTTTCCCCCGTGATTTAATGTTTTATGTTTTATGTTTAATGTTTAATGTGCTGGCTACGGATTTTTCACTCGGCCAACGGGGGACATTAAGACAAATATGTTGATATGTTGAGCACGAACATGAGCACATGGCTCTTGTTTTGTTTGGCTTTATGTCATATGTAAAATGGCCTTTTAACGGCAGCCAATGATGCAGCATTTTTTTGGGCACAATAACGGATTGGATCTGCTGTTCACCAGATAGTTAACCCAAATAATTGTTAATTGTTAGTGCAAATATTAAGTGTTATCCAGTGCTGCACCTTTGCAGCTGAAGCCACTGATTTTCGGTTGTAATTAGACCCACAGACATGGCTTTCCAATCGAAGGCCTAATGATTTTCCGGCACTCATCTATCTCGAAATCTGAGAGCAGGCCCTCTGGGATTCGCCCAGATACAAATTGAATATTTATCAACAACTTTCGCATGGCTAATGGCTTGTTGTTATTTATAAACTGTTGACTCAAAGCCCAAGGACGATGTATAGTTTATAGTGATGTTTACTAGTCTGAATCAGCGCGGTGCGTTTCTCGAATGTTTCTACTCGATGTTACCCCTGCAGTTTCAGTTTTACGATTTTCGTGTAAGCCAAATCCGCTCGCTGATTTCTTGTGTCATATTTTGGCATCTTAATATCCGACTTTTGGCGAGCTGAACGAAACATTTCACACGCAGCCCCAAAATTGGCGATTGTCTGTTACAGCAGAATGATAAAAGCCGTTCGAGAGCAAAACACCAAAAAAAAAAGGGGGGAGAAAAAGCCAAATGAAATAAAAGACATTGTTGACTTTTCAGCCAGGCTTTTGTTAGTAACTAACACTTTCTTGTCAGGAGGGAAAAATAAAACGACACAGAGACAGCGCACAAAACTCGAATTTGGGTCAAACATTATTCAAATACAGCGAGCGGCGACGCTCAACTGAATGAATGAATAGTGAGAGTGTGGCGAAGACTTCAGCGGGGATTGGGGATTGTGGATCGCCGATTGGGGACTGGGGACTGGGAGAGTGGGGACTGGAGAGAGGGGGGCTCCAACGATCCAACGATCGGACAGCTGACCAGCCAAGCAACCAGTCGGCCACTCGGCCATTTAGCGCCGTTTGCGTCGCGTACCGCTTCCAAAATGCATAAAGCGCGCGCTCGGGCTTTTGGCTCGAACTGAAGACAGTGTGCACTGAAAAAAACAGTTTTTAAAAATATTTAAATTATCAAAAATACTGCTAACGAACAGCGTGTATATACTAGCTCTTATAGGATGTGCAATGCCAAGTTTAGAAGATGAGACACGAGTATCTATCCATCTTCCCCCATAAGCACTACTTACCAAAATTTCTCTCGGTGCATGTCTTGGCCACTGGAGGCTCCTAAGTCGGTCGGCTGGTCTATTGGTGTGCTGGTGTGCTGGTCGGCTGGAGCGACTCCAGCCAAGCGACCAAGCTGTTGACCATTTGGCTGCGGCACGTCGTAAGAGTGCTCGATGATATAACCAGGCCCGGGCCAATAGCGCTAAACAAAACAAAACCCAGCTACTAGCAAATATGTATGCCAAACGGATCGGGGCTGGAGTGGCTTGGATGCGGACTCCGACTCTTGGAGCAGCATGGCATGGAATGGAATGGAATGGCAGGGGAGCAGCAGAGCAGAGGGGGCAGCTCGCATACCGCCCCACAGACTGAGTTAGTGACTTAGTGACTTAGTAGCGCCTAGAGATGCAAGCGATTCGTCACGGGGACGGCCAGTGGGTCGTGATTGGCGAGAAAGCAGTCACGCAGTCGCCAATTTGGGTCACAAACTGTTGGCCAGCTATTTGTCTGCAATTTGTCGAGCGATTAAGTACGCCAAAAGCTAATCAAAGAGCTTATGTGGAAAATGACTGACTTGAAGTCAGGCAGTTCAGTTGAGGCAGTCAGGATACTAGAAGGTTGATAGGCTCAGTTGCATCTAAAACTTAAGAAAAGAAAGTGAGAGTTATTGCAGCATTAGAAGCTAAGAAGTGATCCGTGTCACGGGTCCATCGCCAAACGGTGACTGCAACAGTGACTGCGACTGTGACTGCGACTTGGCTGGTCTTTGGAGTATCTTCGGAGCTTTCGCAACTGTTGGTTTTTGTGCATTTTTGCAGCGCTTCGCTGAGCTTAGCAGCCCAGCCAGTTAGTCCAGCGCTATATTGGTCGACGGTTGCTTCTTTGGGGCTGCAGTTCTGCCCACTCAGGCACACAAGCACAGATGCAGATGCACAGATACACAGATGCAGATGCACAGCTATAGATGCACAGGTACAGATACTTAGGTACAGATACACGGATACAGATACACAGACGCATCGCAGATTTGTTTGGCCTAATCAGGGGCCGTAATCTTCCACGCGCTTTCTTGTTTGGGCGTGGTTTTGTGGATTGTGGGCTGTGGATTGTGGGTGGGGGGTGGGGGGTGGGGGGTGCCGGGCCTATCCTTAACCGGTTGCATAGCTCGTTTTGTGTATTTTGGCGGGGGCTGCCTCCAAAACTGAATCCTACATGAGCTCCTCACCTCACACAGCTCACTCAAAAATGCTGACCATTTGGCCAGAGATTTTGGCCCAAAGGCTTCGACTTCGGCTTTAGCTTCTCCTGCCGCCTCCCTTTCGCTTTGCCGATTGTAATTGCCTTGTCACGATTTTGATTGTGCAGCTTTGGCAGCTGAATCGGGGGAATCGGGCACTTTTTTGATTCCCTTTGTACTGCCGTTGACATATTTATCTACTTGGCTTCCCTCTGCATTTGTTTTTGTTTTTATTCGGGGCACATCAATTTATGGCCCTCTCAAAGGCAAACAGTCGCCAAACGTGCGCTAATTTCCACATGGAATGGATTTTCGGTACTTTTTTGCTAGCCTCGAATATATTTTGTTATTTTGCTATTTTGCTATAGGATCTCGCTGGATCGATTGTGCAATGTGTTGCCTAGACTAGTCACTAGTGGCATCTTGGAATCCAGTGGCTGCCCTGGCGTATACGTAATATTTGAGCATTTTGCAGATTATGCTTGTGATTAGGAATTTTGGCAGCCATGCCATATCGCTGCATATTTTAAACTGCTATTTTAAATACTTTCCCTATCGCTTATTATCGTTTTTGAATTCCAGCAGAGTCAGCATATAATTTTGGCCTAATCAAGGAGTTATAAAAAGCTTAACGACCTGCCCAAATACGAAACCTCTTCGCGCAGCCCACTTGATCCAAAGTGTGGTGTTATGTGATCTGTTTTGATTAATGCCTGCAAAGACCATTAAAATGTATAGTAATTGTTTTGATTTAGCTTTGGAAAGGGCCACCCAAAAGTGGAAAAAGGTTCGAAAGCAGCGCTTTTTATTATTTTCACCCATTTTGGCGACGTGCGTTTGATTTGTGCCTCAATTTCGTATGCCTCCCATTTACTTATTTATTTATTTATTTACTTATGCTCGCTCGCAGTGCCGCGTGCATAATTTTCCCTAAATTATAATTCATTTGCCCGCCGATCGCCCTTCTGCCTCCTCAAGTGGTTGTTGTTGTTGTTGTTGTTGGTAGTTGTTGTTGCTGCTGCTGCTGCTGGCGTCGCTGTCGACGGCGATTATGTGATTTTCTTGCCGCAGCTCGTTCGTCATAGCCATTTTATTGTCGTAGTCGCTGCTGCTGCTTCGTTTTCACTTTCTATCGCTCCCCGCAGCAACAGCAACAGCAACAACAGCGCAGCAGCAACAACACAGCAGCAGCAACTTACATGTGTGCATATATTTGTCGACACGCTGACCCAGTTTCTCATACCAACACCAATACCAATACCATACCAATGCCCATACACATACACCATACACATACCAAGGCGAGCGGAGGCGCACACTGGAATTAATATTATTATGGTTGGTTCGCTTCATTTTCTGGCCGCTTTTCGTGCCGCGGTCTTTCCTCCGTCTTTCCCCCCTTTCTTGCAGCCAGCGATGCACCCCCCTCATCCAGACACACGTACTTCCATTATCAATTATCGACCGCCGATCGACGGGCCGATCGCCCGATACGCGGCATTATGCAGGATGGCCCACATGCTGCCGCGCTGACAAATAGTTGAAATTGAACTAAAAAATTGAAATTGTAATTGCAATTGAAATTAAAATGGGAGCTGGAGTTGGAGCTCGATCGGGAGCATCGGTTATGCATTGGCCTCCATTGCGCGCTCCTCAGAGATCCAAGCCGGCGAACGTGGAGCACATGGCAGCCGTAAGGACCGTGGAGCCCAGTCATCGTGGAGTTGGGGACCCACTTGAAGGGGGAGGGGGCACTGGGGCACTGGGGGATTGGGGCCGACTTTCTGCTTCGCTGATTATGTCTGCAACAAAAGCTCTATTAACTACGGAGACGAGACGCTCGCTGGCGATATCGATCAGAATCACGAAAATGTAATGCACATTAACTAAGCATTTTGGACTGCCCTGAGTGGGGAGTCCATTAGCTAAGTTAATTTATGAGTTGCCACCATTAGCATCGTGTATGTTGGAAAAACCCTTGAATCATTGGGATGTTAATCTGCAATTTTAAATATCTGAAGATTTCTTTAGTACCACAGTATGAGTCACTCTGAATCACTGAATTGTTAATAGGGCTTACCATGTTTGGTACTTTCAAAAGCTGTATTCAGCTATCCCACTTTTCAGTTAACTCTGCGCCTTAAGATTCCATTATCTCAGTATAGTGTATGTAGATATTCGGTGCACTCTGCTGTTTCTGCTGGCCGCTTTGCTGTGGTTGGCTGCTGCTGCTGTTGGTCTATTCCACTCTTCGAGTATCCAACTATCCGACCATTTGGGTATCCAACTGCCATATTCCTGCCCTGCGTCTGAGCCACTTCACGCGTCAATGAAAGCGAAAGGAAAACTGAGTGTTGGAGGGAAAAAGCCGGGCTTGAACGGTGAGGAAATGGTAAATATTGGGCAAAACGCGGCTATTTTGCAACTGGCCAACAAAGAACCACAGGCAGAGCGGCGTGACTCTTTTGATTGAGCTGCTCCTCAAATTGCGCTGGAATTTAGGGGAAGAAATTGATTTATGCCCCTCGCCGAATTAAATGCAAAAATTAATGTCATACGCATAACGGTGAAGTGATGTAACCGCTGTCAACTCAAAAAACTTATGAATTTAGGCGGATGGTCGGCGCTTCCCATTTGCATATACGTATACGAACGCACACACGCGCACTTGCAACCTGGCCAAAAGCGAGTGTGTGTGTGTGAGTGTTTAATATGCGGGCAACAACAAAAAGCGGCACAACTATAAACAAGTTTGCCTATATATCTGTTTTTTTTTTGTTCGTTTAATAAATAAATGAAATTTGTTGCTGCCTTTGCGTTTGTTTTTTTAGGCGAAACATGTTAGCATGCAGTTACAAGTGTGTGGCTGTCGCTGGCCCACTCACCCCCCTCCCAACTCCCCACTTTTCCACCCCTTTGGGTGTCCCGCCTGTAAGTTTGTCTGTCTCGCGGTTGTCGATGCTGTTGTCGTTGTTGTTGTTGCTGTTGTTGTTGTTCCTGTTTGTTTGTTTGTTTGCTCAAGACAACACTTCAACACTTGAGTTCAAGTCTTTTTCTGTGGCGCTGGGTTTCCTTTCCACAATTTTCACACTGAGAGCACTCCACGAAGTGCACTTTTCATCGGCTCCAGCGGGAGTTATCAACTGCAGAGTCTTGTATCTTGTAACCACAAGATATTATATTAAATGGTGTGCATAGGAAGGCATTTCCGAATATTAACTGATCATCGCAGTTTCCCAGTCTAGATATAATAAAATAACTTTAAATCAAAGTCTCATCCACATACGACCTACAACTTCCGCTTGTGCGCGGCGCATCCGTCAGATAAACTAACGCTTTTCGAATCGGCTTACGTAACTGACCTAAGTCAGTCGATGTTGCGTCGCCAGCTGCTTAGCATGTCTTAGATAACCGCCAACTAACTGCCGTTAGCCGCTTGGCCCACTGAACTGCATCCCATTCATGATTCTGGGCCCAAACGCACCGCCAGTCACCACACATGGCGATAAAAGATACAGTATCTGCTGCTGGTTTGTTTGAGATACTTTATTTGTTTCTAATTTTATTCGGCGTTCGACTTCCGTGCTGTGGGTCACATGCGTGACTCGCTGTCTTTCGCTGTCTTTTTTCTTTTCCTTCTTATTTTTATTTTTATTTTTATTTTGTATTTTGTATTTGGGTTTATGTGTTTGTGTTTGTTTTTTGTTTCGACCGTATTGACAACGGTCGAAGCGTTTTGATTACGCGGCCTTGAAAGTGAAAAGGTGTCGACTTGGCCCGGCCACTTTCGCTTTTTTCTGTTTTTGTTCAGCCAAAGGCAAGGGAAATAAATCAAAACAAGACTTTCCGTCTTTCTGTTTCTCTGATTTCTGTCTTCTGGGTTTCTGCCTTGCTTTCAGTGCACGGACAAAGGGAGCAAAGGGGTGTTTGGTACTGCGAATCAATCAAAGATATATTCTATAGATGTGTATCTTTCAAATTGCACTCCAAACATCCCAAAACTATCTTTCAAATTGCACGCAAAACATCCCAAAACTATCTTTCAAATTCCACTCAAAACATCCCATAACTATCTTTGAAATTTCCACTAAAACATTCCAAATCTACTGCAGTTGAGACTGCAGCTCGACTTGCTGTCCGCAATTACGAACTCAAATAGCAATTAAAGCCGAGTGCTGGTTCTGACGCCTTTCGATGCTGTTTTTTTTTGGTTTTGGCCCTATCAAATGCCAAACATCTCTGCCCACGCGACACCCACTTAAAACGGAGTTGAGCTTAACTTCCTTTGGAGGGTTATGCTGTTTGGGTTCGCTCTTTGGGAGCTCATTTACATAAAAGTCCGGGCAAAAGGCCTGGCCAACTGCGAGTTAATTGTCGAGGCAACCTCATTTCATAAGCAGTTGCATTAACAGTTAAAAACACATTTTATTTGCCGCTGTTTTTTATTTTCCTTCGTTTTTCTCGTTGGCTGCCGGCAATTAAATAACACGGGGCAGTCATAGCTAACAGGGCGAGCGATACATAAGCGATACATAAGCGATATATAAGCGATTGTATAAGGCCTTAACTACCCCGAAAAATATAATCGTAATAATATTATGTTACATACTCGTACGCTTATGCATTTTCCTTTAGTTCGCCCCGATTGCAACAGCTACGCTTAATTGTTGTCTTTCCCCTTTTAGCCAACTTAAATCAAATGAACTCAAATGAAATTTGGGTGCCCCGAACAGCAACTATTTCTCCTGCGGGTTCCGTGCAGTTCCGTTAACGGTTATTAACTACGCATAATGCCGCCAATGCTGCCACAACAGGTGAGTTGAGCTGGGATCCGCTGCTAAATGGTCTTTAGGCCAACATCTCGCTGCTCTTCGCGTAATCATAAAGCCGTCGAAAACCCGTCGTCGCCTGCGTCATCGGTGGCTGTGCCAGTTACATGGACTACATTTCGAGATGGGACCCCAAAACCACTCTCATCGTATCGGATCTCCATCGCCATCTCCATCTCCATCCAACCAGTTAGTGAGCCAGTCGTAAACCGGAACTGGCCCGCATAACGGTAAGCAGACAAAGCGCGATCTTCAGACCCACTGATACCTCGCCTTCCCCTCCCCGCCGAAACTCTCACTCTCACTCTCACTCTTACCTGGGAGTCTCCTGCATTATTCATCCAAATTGGAGGCAGAGGCAGCAGCAGCGGCAACATCCACGACCACATTGTTGGGGCATTTTCAAAGTCTTCCTCTTGACCTTGGACTCGACAACACGGCAACTTGTCGTCGTCGTCGTCGTTGGCGGCGTGTTGCAGCTGTATTGGTGGTGGCACTGGTGGTAGTAGTGGTAGTGGTGGTGGTGGTGGCGGCCACCCAAGCCAAAGTGGTTGGAAAGCAGCGCCAAAAGCGTGTGCCACAAAAGAAAGCCAAACCACTTTTACTTTCAAGCTCAAGCCGGCGAAATGAGGCAATGGCATTGCAAACTCGGCGGCTGCGGACTTATGATTTTGGCGCCAAAATCAAGTGCACACGAAGCCAAATAGGAAACGACTTGAGGCAACAAGTGTTAAGCGCTGCTAACTTACTTACTAATCTTAATCGATTTCAGACATAACCCTTTAAAGGGTCTTCTAAAAGTAAGAGGAGTCTGAATTACTTTGCAAATCGCAGAGCGGAGAAAGTGAAATCTTCAGGGACACGCCATCCTAATAAAGTGACTCAGTTTCACACCTGTGATTCACGCAGTGACTGCCTACAGGAAGCCATCAAGTAATTGACCCACTTACACTGCACAGTGTAAATAAGCCTTATTGTTCCCACAATCAGCCCTTTTTGTTATCGCAGACCACAATTCTCCCTTTCCAAGTTCCCAAGTACCCAAGTTCCTCATCTCGGCAGCCAAAGAGCCCAAGAACATACGCTCCACTTCCCCAATCGCAGTGATATGAAGACTATTGTGATCTTGACATGTTTAAGCATAATATACAGCACATGATTTCACGACTAGTTTGTAGATCTGTGTACATATACTAATTACAAATGTAATTCATTTTATTTCATTTCAGTTCACTTATTTATTTATTTGTTGGCAGCTTTCTGGCATTCTGGCGGCTGCTATGAGAAATGCGACGCAGAAAACCAGAAGCCACACATATTTATGCCCCATCCCATTGTTCTGTTCTCTGGGTCGCAAAGAACCTTTTTTTGGTGCTATTTTTAAGCGAAAACCAATGGGATGGCCAAGGGATTTGGGATGGCCTGCAGACCCAAGGAGACAATGACAAATTCGTGAAATGGCCACAGATACGCATGCTCTGGGAGAGTATCTTTCGGATGTCTATGATCGTTTGCTATTGAAACTAAGATACTGGCTAATGGATAAGATACTCTTGATTTCAGGGGGTATATCCACATCTAACTCTAAAATTTAATGGCTAACTCATTCAATTCCATTTTGTATATTCCATATACTCCTCTACTTGTGTTTCTGGTAGAGATCCATCACGATGGCAGTGCTTTAAAGAAGCATTCCCATTTCCATTCCCAATTGTTTTATCTCCTTCCGCATGGAAAGACACATTTTATGAAGTTGCTGCTGCATTGTTTAGACATAAAAGCCCGAAAAGCGTTCTTTTCGCCATTACTAGCCCAGAAGTTGCAACACACAGGGGCAAACTGAAAGATACTTTTGCCTTTTCTTGTTTGCCAGCCTCATCGCTGCATCAGCTGCACATGATAATGAAAACTGCTCGTGGATCGGGCCATAAGTGCTGACCTACTTAACAGTGGGCCGCGGGTGGGCGAATGGCAAGGGGCGGGGCAGGGTGGCCGGAAGGGGGGGGAAACGTGCTAGGAAAAGCGAAGGAGAAATAGACACCGTCTAAACAGCGTCAGATCGCAGATACACACATCCAGACACATTCCACTGCCGCAAATGCACAAACATTTCCCTCTTTTCCGACTTGATTGGCGCGGGGGGTGGAGTGGAGCAGGGGGTGGGGGGAGGCCCAGTCTGGTGGAGTCTATTTTACAGCTGCTGACCCACTTTTCCCAAAGTCAAGAAAATGTGTGTTGCTCTGTCTGCCGTTGTTCCTGCCGCATGGAACATAGAACATTTCTTTCCATGCGCCCAATCAAAAAGTGCCCGAAAATTGAAAGTGAATTCTGGTGTTGGGCTGCTGCAGCCCCTCCCCTAACCCCCCTACACCCCTTGCCACCCCCCTCCCCACCCACCGGCGAAGAACTTAACAATGCCACTGAGCAAACAACAAACAGCACCAGCAACAACAATTAACAACAATTCAGTTTTAGGGGAGCATAACACACACACACTTACCCGCATTTACACGGAGAGAAAGGGGTTGGTACTTAACAGAACTTACATCTCTATAAGAACAGTTTACAACTCTATAGATATAGATAATAGCTCTTCAAAGAGTATGATTTCGTACAATTTATAACATTTTGTAAGATTTTCTCTGCGTGCACATATTTCTTTACGACTTCGGGGCGCATATTTGGGTTTGTTTGTGTGGCGTTGCTTGTATCTGTATCTGTATTTGTATCTGTATCTGTGTGCAGTAAGGGAAAAATGTTCGAAATTGGGTCAATTTGTTGTTGCTGCTCCGTTTTGCTCTTTTTGTTATTTTTTTTTTGGTGGGGCGTTCTGCTTGCAACAAGTGTCTGGCCCTTCGCGGCGGCAGCCATCTCTTTCGCTCAGCGGACGCGGGTCTTGCCCTAAGATAAGTAACCACCCGCCCCTCGCGCCCTCCTCGTACCGCTACCCCTGCCCCTCCCCACCCCCCGGAAGATTGATAAAGACGGCGACGCCAACGCGCAGCTGAAAATAGAAGAGCGCGCAGCTTTCTTGGAAGACTTCGTTTTTTCGACTTTTCGACTTTTTCGAAAAGGGCGCCCCTTGTAAATTTGGACGCACCAACACACAGATACGCCCTGATTAGCCATGTGTGCGTGTGTGTGTGTATGCGTGTGTGTGTTGGCGTTGAGATTATTTTCTAGCATTTTTTATATTTTTATTGTTGTTGCTGCTGCTGGGCCTGTAAGAAAAGTAGGCCAATGGGTCTTTGGGTGAGTGGTTTAGATTTAGTTTTGTTGTGTCTCGCCCTCTTCCTCTTTTCCTTCCTCTTGCTCTCGCTTTCTTTTGATTTTGCTATTTTATTTGGGCCTTTATTCTATTCACTTCGTATTCATATTACTTACTCACCCATTGCACCTGGTTGTTTAAGTGACTATTTTATAATGATCCATTAACTATTTACACCTTACTCATAGTAAGGGGATTACCTTTAAGTAGCTATGAATTTCTGATGTGCATTACCCTGAAGATAATGCACTAAGTTCTTTGTGCATTGAACTTTTCTTAATACTGGCCAAGAAATAGGCTTTACTTATAGTTAAGAGACACATTAGTTAGTCAAGAGTAAGACTGCTTTCCACTTTGCAGCCTTTTCTTCACCCAGTACCCAGTTATGCCTAGTACCCAGTAGTTAGGTCCATAAATTGCTTTTGAATTCCCTAAGGTGGGCCACTTTTCCCCAAATACATACTTTGCATACTTTTACTACTCTTTAATGTCCGCTGGAGCTGCGTAATTGTTTCAAATGGCAGTGCCGACTGATTGGACCGAGAAAAGGTAGATGGATGGATAGCATTTCCACTCCACAAGTTGCGTAAGGAGAGTTTGGGAAAGGGCGAAGGGGAGCAGGGGGATGCGATATCATTTTCGCTGTGGGTCACTGTGGCTGCACCATCTATTTGATGGCTTACCATCTGGCCAACGCGGCAAATGTCTCTATTTTGCGTGGCTCGCTTGATTTATAACGGAAAATTCGTTTAGGCAAAACTGAAATGCTGAACAATTTTTGTGGGCCACGTTAATAAGCGCAACATAACGAACATAATATCTTAACTTGGTCATCAGGCAGAGCAGACAGCCCAACAAAAGAAAAGGCATCTTTAAAGCGGCAACAACAGCGCTCGGCTTGGCCCATTACATAACCCCCACACTCGGCTAAAAGAAACAGCTACAGCTACAGATACAAATGCAGATACAGATACAGATACATATACAGATACAAGCCGCGGCTACGCGAGTGGAGCCGAATCTCAGCCAGAGCCTCAGCTTTTGGACTCTGCTCAACTTGGGCCAACATGGCGTATGGAGTATGGCGTATGGCGTCGTCGAAAAGAAAATAGTCGATGTATTGTGGAAGGAAAACACAAAGCGCGAAGAAAAAGAGGTGAGCGCTACACTGCGAGAATACTGCGGGTATGTTGTGAATATTTTTGCATACTTCAGCTGCCAGTCAACTAAATCTCCAGGGTAAGATAAAAATTTTCCCGCTCACAGATGTTCTGGTTTAGCTATTGCGGTTCAAAGAGCCTGGTTTTTCGCTGAGTGCAGCTAGATGGCCCATTGTTGTTGCGGCGGCTGTATTAGATAGCAAAAGCAAAAGTCTGTCTGCCTCCAAGTCGGAGTCGAAGTCGAAGTCTGAGGCGAAGTCGGAGGCGAAGTAGAAGTCGGCATAGAAAGTGAAACCACCGCGTTCGCCACACGATCGTCGTTGGTAGGCAGCGCAGAGGAGAGGAGAGGGAACGGGGGAACGAAGCCCGGCTCTAAGATATAAGCCAAACAACTAACTATTACTCAATCTGTGCTAAAAAGAAAAATGGAGATAGATGAATAGATGTAAAGTTGCTCTCTGCACCTCTCTCTGTCTCTCTCTCTCTCTATCTCTATCGTTTGCTTGTGGCACGAAAATAAAAGTGAAGTAACCCACTTTTTCCGTTATGGTTTTTAAAGTCGCTGCAGCTGAAGACGAGATGAGGAGTCAAGATGTTGGAGCCACAACAATGCGGAGCGGACAAAGTGGAACTGGAGTGTGAAAGATGGATTGGATGACAACGGCATCGAGATGGATCCAAACCGGGATCTGCTAGAGATGGAGCTGGAGCTCATGGGAGATGCAATCCGCCAAGCTTGAGCTCGATCATGTAACCCATTGATATCCAGTTACCATGGCCTATGATTCAATAGATTCTGTTTGATTGCTTGAAAGCAAACGATAGATGGCCAGCATCTTTATTAATTCTTTAATAAATTCAAAGTGCCCGCCCATCGTTAAATCTCGCAGCCTTCCTTCTTGGCGGCAATTAGCATTTATCAGGTGAGACAGGGAGAAGTGTGCTTGCTGCCTCGTCTGCCGTTGCAGTTGCAAGTTGCGAATTTATCACTTCTCGCTGCCGCCGCTCATAACTCATACGCCTCGTTGCCGCGGCGCCTAATTGGGCAGTAATTGTGCGGCGATTTCTGAGCGCTTGCCAAAACGCAAATGCATTTGGCTGGGATGGATGCAGGTGGGGGCAACTTTCACTGTAAGCTGCTTAGAACCCTTATCAAAGTCAGGCTTAAATTGGGATTTTTTTGTGGCTGTGGCTGCGGTTTGTGGCTACCGAGCGACACCCACGAGTTCGAGGCAATTTCACTTTTGGGCCCAGAGTGCATGCGCAATTAGCTTTCATCAATCAAAGTACTCAACAATGCAGCTAGACAAATTGGGCGCACGCAGCAGCAGCAGTTGGCCAAGATACAGATACAAGCTACAGCTACGGATACAGATACGGATGGAAAGAAAGTTTTGACCAAAAGGGCTTAGCTCGAGCCCAAATGTCTGTAAGTGATTATCTGCCCCAGGTCGGCATGCGTTTTTCTGTTTTTGGCTTTTTGGCTCTGCGGCTCTGTGGCTTTTGTTTGGGCTTTCTCTGCGGCGCGTTAATTTGTCGGTTTCTCGAGTTGCATTAATTCTTTTTCGCTTTGTCGTTTATAAATTTGCTTTTCGTTTCGTTTCGGGTTTGTCTTACTGTCAAATTGTGTCAACACGGCCGCCTTGCGATTGTCTGGGCTCCTCCACCCCGCCTCCTGCCCCTCTAATCGGCCAACTGTCGCGCCTGGCAGCCCCAAATGCATTGCCATGTCGTATATGTCGCATCTGAAGACGGCGGACAGAAGACAGCGGGTAGAAGACGTGGCTAGAAGACAGCGGACGGAAGACGGCGGACAGAAGACAGCCCAGAAGAAAGACTGCCCTCCGTATGTCCCTCTGTCCCTTTCGACCAATCGCCAATGTGGTGCGTCTCTTTCTGGCCTTCTGATCTTCTGTTCTTCTGTTCTTCTGGTCTTCTCGTTTGTCGCCTAAGGATGGCCGACATTTAATTAGGCACTTTTTGGCAGGGCTTTTACATCGAATTGTGGCTAGGTGCTGGCTAATTGCAGATTGGTAGCTAAACTGTGGAAATTAACGTGCAAGTTGAAGGCAGGAACCAAATCAAATCAATTCAAATCGCTTTTGTGTATATGGTAAATTTTATTTAATTTATTTAGATTTGCTTTACAGTTTTCTTGGTTTGTGTATATTTAATTTACGAATATATAAATTAAAATGAGAACATTGCGTTGGCCTTACAACTAATAGCATTCATATCTTCTACGCTCTCGGCAGCGAACTCTTGGAATTCGCCAAAAATCATTGGATTTCGGGATGGATTCCTTTTGGGGCTGGTGCTGGTAAAGCGTTGCTTGATGCTCCGACTTAAGAACTAGAGATTTGCTAATGTTGTGTGTCAAGCGGGGCTGGGCGGGGGCGTGGGAGTGGGCGTGGCATCAATGAATCAATGAATCAATGCATCAAGGCATCAAGCAAAGGACGAAGCCGCACACCATCGAGAAATGTACACATTTGAATTAGATGTATAAATAGTTAATAGGTTTTGAAGTTTGTATTTTCGTTCTTCTTTCCTGCGTGTTATTCTCTTTTTACATTATTATATTTTTAACATTTTTCTTTGGCTTAACTTTATGATAACGTATTATGGTAACGTATAAGATTATGTATAAAAAACGTGCGAAATATATGTTACAGTCGTTAAGAATTAAGTACAAAAATATGCTTTACAGTGATAACAAGAAATGGGGCTAGAGTAAATGTACAAAGGAATGCCAGAGCGTTCGGCAGAAGAGTCTACGTCCAGAAGACTGAAGACTGAAGTCAGAAGAGTGAAGACTGAGGTCTGAAGACTGATGACTGAAGAGTGAAGAATGAAGAGCAGGAGGAGAATGGACTTACGAGCTACCCACACAGCATTTGAATCTTTGATTTAGCAGAGTCTCCTCGCACGCACACACTTGCATACGTGCTGGAGCACACACACTCAAGCAGTCACACACACACACAGAGACACACTCACACAGACACACATGCATACACATGCACACAGGACACTAGCTGTGCGGCAGCTACAGCGAGTGCTCGTTGGTGTTGAGGAAGCTGCGGCAGACGCGACTGACTTCGGGATTAGCGTGGTTCATCAGCTGCATGTAGATCTGCTTGTGCAGCTGCAGCTCGTTGGTCATCTCGCCCAGCTGCCGGATGAGCGCGTCCTTCTCCTTCAGCAGGCTCTTCACCCGCTCCTCCACCTCGCGGGAGCGCACCTTGGCCTTCTCCCGGCTCTTGCGCACCGCAATGTTGTTGCGCTCCCGCCGCCGGCGGTACTCATCCGTGCCCTTGTCCACGTGCTTGTTGCTGTGCTTGCGGTGCTGCTGCTGCTGCTGGTGCTGCTGGTGCTGCTGCTGCGCGTGCAGCTTGCTGTGCTGCTTCAGCAGGTTGTGTGCTCCTGCGGCGGCCGCCAGGTGGGGCAGGTTGTGGTGCGCCAGGACGTTGGCCGTGGTCAGGTTGGTGAACTGGCTGCCGTTGCTGCTGCCCGTGCTGCCGTTGCTCCCATTGCTGCTGGGCGTCGTGTTGCCCCCATTGAGTGGGTTTCCGCCTCCGGACAGCCCGTTCGCTCCCGATCCGTAGCCGTTGTAGAGGCCGCCGCCGTTGCCCATGAACGCTGCCTGCTGGCTGGCCGCCTCCTGCAGGTGGCGCCTGTACTCGGGATCGATGGGCTCCTCCTTGATCGTGCTGGAGTCGGAGCCCACGGAGCTGTTCTCGTCGCTGGAATTGTTGTACGTGGCGTGCACGGGCTGCGGCATGTAGGCCAGCGCGCCTCCTGCCCCACCGCCGCCGCCCCTGCCCCCGTAGCCGTGCTGGTTGCGCAGCGTCTGCTGCTGCAGGACCTTCGCCGCCGCGGAGACCATGCCGCTGGGCGGCAGGGTGGCGGAGAGGCCGCCCGGACTGGTCACCATGTCGCTGAAGATGCCCAGCGTTTCCGTGTCCCTGAACTGGTCGTCTATCAGGTGCTGCAGATCGAGCGTGATCTCCTGGGTGGTCAGCTCGTCCAGGTCCGTCTGGGTGGTGTACTGCTGCAGCATCTGCTTCTGCAGCAGGTTGTTGTTGCTGCCCAGGGCGGCGACCTGTTGCATCTGGTGCATGGCGTGCTGCTTGACCAGCAGTGACGCGTCCTGCGATGTGTTGTTGTTCGCATCCGTAGTCTGCTGCTGCTGTGGTTGCTGCTGCTGCTGCTGTTGCTGCTGCTGTTGTTGCTGCTGTTGCTGCTGCTGCTGCTGTTGTTGCTGCTGCTGTTGCTGCTGCTGCTGCGCCGTGGACATGGCCGTCAGGGTGATCTGGCCAATGGTGGCCTGCTGCAGCGGAGGCTCCTTCTTGAGGTCCAGCTGGGCCAATGTCTGAACGGCATCGGCGTACATCTGCGGCGACTCCATGTTCAGCATTTTCAGTTGCGCGAAGGAGGGTAGAATCTTGATGCCTTGTAGAGCGTTAATTTTGGCTGCTTTTTAGAGTTCTGATTTTGGAATAAACTTGATGGGTTTGGCGCCTAAAGCATTGCACTGAGGTAAGTGGGTCTTTGGAAATGTTCAACGCGGATAACTCGCTAATCCGTATCCGTATTCGTATTCGTATTCGTATCCGTAAGTTTCATCTTAGGCTGCCTAAGTGGTCACTGCAGCCGAGCATCGTAGCTTCCGTAGTTTCCGACTTTACAAGTTTACGACTTTCCGACTTTTCGACTTTCCGATTCTTTGCGCAAAATATTCAGTTGAGTTTGTTTACTTTGATTAGGTTTTTTTGTTAACTCGAAACTGCAAAACTGCACTTCTCGGGCCGCACGCGTTCGAACGACTGAAGTGCCGCAGCAGTGATGCAACAGATTTTATACGAGACGGCCTGACGACTGCCGTTCGCTGTGTGTGTATGTGTGTACGTGTATGTACTTGTGTTGGTGTTAGAAACGCTCCTGAAGAACCGTTAGCTGAGCGAGCTTTTCTTTGATTTTCTTGGCCAGCGGAGGAGAGCGCGCGTCCGTCGCCGACGAGTGGTAAATTGTAACTGTGACAAAACGCGAACGCGAACGCGGCAAAGTGAATAAGTGAAAAAGTCTTTGGCGCAGCGACGCAGGCGAAGAAAAAGAAAATGAGCGGCCAGCGCATGTAACACACACACACTTACACACACACACACCGCATACCGCACACCAGCACACGCTCGTACCGCTCCCTAACGAAGCCGAAGCCCCAAAGCGCCGACGTCGCCGTTACAGCAAAAGCAAAAGCAGCACAGCACGAGCAGAGCAAAAGCAAAGCAAGAGCAAAGCACAAGCACGATAGTAAAGACGCAGGCAATGGCAACTACCTGTGGATGAGAGCGAGAGCCGCGATCAGGTAAAAAAGCAAGAGTTTTCCCAATCACTTTTACTCTCGTCGCAAGGCAGTTCACTTGGCCAAGTTCTTGTGTTTGCCGTTTGCTGTTTGCCGTTTGCTTTTTGCTTTTTGCTGCTGCGGGCCAAAAGCACCACTGCAAGTCATTAACCAGGCAGCAATGTGCATTTAATGCTGAAGCATTCGTGATTTCTAGAGATAATTCTTTGGCTTCTGGAACTTAATACTACAGGAAATGAATAAGAATTTATTAAAGAAACATGCATTTTTGTAATGTTTTCTATGATTATAATATAGCTTAACTCTAAAAAGAAATGCTAATCAAAATGAGTTGCTTTATCAAGTTCCTATCTTAAAACTTAGTGCCAGTGATAAGCTGATGCACGCAGCGCATTCATTTCGTGAAAAAACTCAATGCGATTCGGCGATCGCGTGACGTCACACAAAGGGAGCCCCCAACGGCACCCACACCCACACAAGCGCAAGCAAGCACACACACACACCAACACGACGAGCGACGTCGGCAGCGCAGCCAGCGCTTTTTATTCCTTGGCTCTCGCTTTCATTTTCATTTTGGTGGCTTTTCGCTTTTTGGTTTTTGGTTTTTGCTTTTTGGTTTTTTCTTTTTAGTTTTCGGTTTTTGCTTTTTTGGGAGAAGAGCAGCAGCAACAACACCACGCCCGCACACACCGGCACTCCGCTGCGTAACCCCCCGCAACCTCCGACCCCCATTTATCCCCCAATTTGGAGCCTTGCCCACTCCGATTCGTGTTTGGGTTTCGCCTCGCTCTTTCGCCTTAGAAATACAGAAAAGCAGAAACACAGAAGTGCAGTTGACTTGGAGCTTGGGGATGGGGGACTGGGGATTGGGGCCTGTTTTTGGCGCGCATGCGTGACTTCGCAGTCGGAACGCAACGCATCGGGGAGCTTTCACGTAATAGGCAGCGATGTCTTATTAAAATTAAGACCGTGTTATGAAATTCATCAAAATTAGCACGCCTCGTAGTTTTGTTTATTTAAATGCAGCGATTTGTGAAGTCGCCTCCCTTCTCGCTCTTCTCCATTCTCCATTGGCGCTCTTTCTTTCTCTGCTCGCCTCCCAGGTTTTCGAGTCTGCAATTTGGGTCAAGTTGTCGTTTACTTGCCGAAGGTGCGCCCCTCTTGCGCTCCCCCCTTTTTTCTGCCTGTGTATCTACCTTTTGTTTACCCGGACCTTATTATTCATACGCCCCGTGCGCCGTTGCACGATAAGAGGGTATTCCGCCGTCGATGACAGGACAGCCTCTCTGCCGCGCTTATCAGTCAAGCTATTGCAGCGAATTTGATTCGAATATCGCCCATATCGATGACTCCATCGAGATTGTGCAAAAGTGCTTCCTTGTGCGTCCACAAAGATATTCGTATTTCAAAATGCTCTTAACTGCACCCTTATTGTTCTTGGGGGATTGCATTGTGGGGTGCTCTTGCCCAAGAACTGATTCCACATCGATCGATAGCGGGTCCGTCAGCTGGGCAAGATGATGAAATCCGCCATTTAAATGAGGCAAGATCGATTCCTGTCCGCCTTATCTTATCATGTTGATTATGGGGAAACTACTGGTTTATTGGCTTTGGGATTAAAGCAAAGCAAAGTCACTTATTTACTGGCTCCCCTTTATAGCTGAAAAGATTCGATGTGCTTAAGTTACCTATTTCTATGAAATTATAAAATATAAATGATTGATCCACAATCGTTCTTAAATCTGTTTTTGAAAGTTAAGATAAACACTTGAAATTAATAGTTTCTTATAAAGATACAAGATACAGACATACCTTGTTTATTCCTTTAAATAAATACGCAAAATATGAGCTGTGATAAGATTAGAAATGCAAATGCTATGCGCCCCCAGAAATTTCCCTTTGTTTAACTTGAGTAAGAAACCATAGATGCTGGCACAAATCATAAATATTTACCAATTGATACTAAATTTGGAGAAAGTCTAGCAGATAAAACACCTCTTTATCTCCTTGATCTGTTTAAGCGATTCCCCAGCTGGCAATCGTAGGCGTGTTTATCTGCCGTCGACAACGACCACGCGCAAAGTGCCTAAGAGTCTTATTTATACTCGTATATTTTGGCAAACGACTGATAAGACGGCTAAAAGCCGCGAATTCGTAAACAAAACAAATACGAGGAGTAGCGGCCACAATTCACAATTCACAGCTCACAGCCAACAGCAAAAAGCAAAAAGCCAACTGCCGTTCGTTGCACTCTGCAAAAAGTCGTCTGACACATGCGAAAATCCGACTGAATTGTGTTTATAAATTGGGAGTTTTGGCCAATGATTTCTAGACGGCGTTGTGCTGTGCTGTGTTTTGTTTTGATTTCATTTTATTCGCCATATCAGTCACCTTATCTCGATGACGCGTAGCCAATTCTACAATTCAACGCTGCACTTCCTTAAATTCGAGCCCCAATCTAAGTGAACTCGAGTCGATGGGTGTGGGGTTACTTACTCGTTCTATTCTCACGCCCCTGTTTATAAGAAAGACCATCCTATGAAGGTGGTTTGTTCTGTTGCATTTGGAATTGATAGAATAGCTCTTCAGTTCTATGAGCACGCTGCTGCATTGACTAATCGCCGCAGACGAATTCATACTTTTCACAAAGCCCAGTTAGCGAAAACTGCGGCGATTTCCACCTAATTGCAGTGTACTTAACACCATTTAGAGTGCAGCCAGTTCGACGACCCCAAACTCTTTTCCAAAAGGGGATTCTCGTGCTTTTGTGCTTCACCTCTGTAATTCTGACTCTACTTCCACTGAAAACGAGCCCGTTCCCTGTCACCGTGTGCTGATGAGTACAGAAATGAATAACATTTAATGCTGATGCCAGGCGATTCGGCAATGAAAGTCGGCTCTTCGGCGAAAACTTTTCGCTGCCTGCTGCTTAGAAAAGTCTTCCCAATTAATAGGAGCGTGAGAATAAATCGAGCTCAGCCAACCACTGTAAAATATTTCAATTAATAATATTTTTAAAAATTAACATTTAAATAGTAGCGTTGACTTTGTAACTTTGTTTTTTTTTTATCTTAAGAAATTTAAAAGTTTGTATATTAAAAATGATAAAAAAAGCTTTACATATGTTAACTTACTGTCCTCTGGCTACTTTGCTTATTACTTCGAATCTGCTTATTTTCGCAGCTATTTTCAAACGGTGCGTAAATAGTTAAATTGCGTTTGAAAACTTTAAATTTGAATTCAAAAAGCTGTTATAAACATAACAATATCGATAGGCGTACAAGCATATTCAACTGCTTGCTAAGCAGTTAATCCGATAGTTTATGTGGCGCCATCTAGGCAAGCAGCGTATATGCGGTTGTTTACTGCTTGCGAGTGGTTACCTGCTTGACAGTTGGCGCCAATTCGTGCAATTCAAAATCTGAAAATACGGCGAGTAATAGAAGTAAATCATTCGTATTAGAAAAGTAATATTAGGTAAACAATGAATAATTACCAAAGTATTTTCTATAAAATCCAAAGGAATTTGTAAAATTTCATAAGTAAATTGTAAGTTGAGCGTTGGTATTTATGGTTTGCCTCTCACCTTTGCGCCCATTTCCATGCCCATCGGCCGAACCTCGAAAATACAACGAAAAAGCATCCCGATTCCCGAAGCCCAATGCCCAATGCCCGATGAGCCAACAACTCATCCTATGGGATGCCTAACTACCTTTGGCATGCGATCGATGGCCCGACGACAAACGCATTGATTGAAATAGTTTATTTGCAGGCCAGCGGAGCTCGGCTCTTGGGCCCTCGATTGTGCTGCCTTTTTGTGGCTTGCTCATATTATTTGTGATGTTGGCAGAGCGCAGAGATAATGATGACGAGCTGCCAGCCCGGCCAGAGGCTAAGGAGCCTCGCCAGGAGCTGGTCCACCACCCCCTTTCGCAGTCTGGTGGGGATCGGTGGGGCACGACTGATTGGGATGCCTGGTGAAGCGACGTGCGCAGAATTGACATTTTGTGTGTGCATTTGTACTTTTGTGCATTTGTACATTTGTACATTTGTGCACAGTGGGCGCGATAAGGTCGCACAGTCCGCTGCCAGGCGACTCTGTCCACTGCTCTGATTACCAGGCAAAAGTCAAAGCCTGGCACAAATTAAAAATGCCCCACAATTGCCGATGTGATCGAGAACGAGATCGATGGATCGACAGCACTGGCCTCTGCCAGTGGAATTTTCATATGAGCGCTTGATTTCAGCAAAATTACATACTTGTAATTTTAAAATGCTGCCGAGTGCCGAGAGAGTTGAGCAGCAGCAGCACAAAAAACGCCAAGCCAAGCATCGCCAAGTCCAGGAATTTTAACCCCAAGTCGCACTGCCACTGGCAGTCTGAATCTCAGTCCGAGTCCCCGATCCCCAACCCCAACCCCATTCCCAACCCGATCCACAGTCATCGTCTTCGAACTGATCACTTACGCACATTTTATCACAGCCAAACTGGAGACATCGCTGAGTGAGCCTCCTCCTCCTCCAACTCCTCCAACTCCTTTGGCTAGCTCCAATCCCGATCCCCTCATGCCCTCTGTGGCTTCTGCGCAGCTTGACAATAAGTGGCTCCCAGTCAGGTGGAGAGATGGGAATCGAATGAGGGCTACCTGTTAGTTCAAGGATCTTTACAAGTTGTTGCAATATCCTAGCTCCAAACTTCTGCAGAATGATGAACAGATAACTGGAGTACTGTTAGATACTTTAGTATAGGAGCTTTCTTCTTACTTTAAATGAGCAATGAAGTGTCATATTATGTATCTCCGGTCCAAGCTACCCCACATACCCTCTAGTTAGCGGGGAGGAAAAAATAAGTTACCGTTCTACGCGCTGAAATTTGTTGTGCCATCGACGATCCATCGACGAAGATCCCAAGCTGCTGTTCTCCGCCGTTGGCAGTTGGCAGTTTGCAGTTTTCAGTTTGTTTTCCGTTCTGATGGCCTCAGCCTCGGATTCAGTCTCAGCCTGAGACTCCGTCTCCTTGTCTGCCGTTGTTGTCAGTTGGAGACCGAGTACAAGCAGCCGTAGATCGCTGGCAATCGATCAAGTATTTCGCGTACATTATCCGAGATGCGTGGGATAATTCTGTTCTAATTTGTAGAGGCTCCGATTGGCAGTGCCTTTTGACTTTGGGCTTTGGGCTTTGGTTTGGAGTTGGGCCAAAAGCAGCTCCACCGAGAAGCCCACTTCCATGCGAGGCACGCACCAATCTGCGCAACCTGCCTTTTGATTTTCATAATTAATATTGGGTGAATTGAAATGCGCGGAAGGCGAGGAAGTTGGAGCTGCGTGGAGCTGGTGGAGCGTGGTGGTTGGAGGGCGAAGAACTTCCTGCACTTGTCACTGGTCGCCGAGAAAAGACACACACCACAGCACCAGCTGCATGCAAATGAGCTGGACTACCGGACTACCGGTAATCAGGTGAAGCGGTCACGACCTGTTAATCGTTTTATGATTGTAGCGGTGCTTTTGTTTCCTGTGCGCGAACGGTACTTGCACTTCGGCCCAAAAGCACCTCTCAAAACCAAAACCAAAACCGAAAACCGAGAACGGGGAATTGGGATCAGGGAACGGGGTTCGAGGAACAGAGCAGCAAGAACTGAAATCGCAGCTTTTCCTTTTGTTTTCGCGCAGGCAGCCGCAATTTTATTTAAATTGTAACACAAGCGACCAGACAATTGCCCCGAAGCCTCGATCCTGATTTCGATTCCGATTCCGTTGCCGATCCCGATACCAATGCCGATGTGGATGCCGATTCCCAGCCCAATCCTTACTCCCTGCTCCTTATGCGTTATTCATGAGGCAAAAACATTGCGATCGCCTGTACCAATTGCCAATTGGTTCGACTTTTGAGCTGGCGTTGGCGGTTTTCTCTGCCGGCTTTGTCAATCTCTGGGCTTTGGCTTAGTGCGATGGAGTTGGAGCTTCAGTTGGAGTTGAAGCTGGGGCTTGGTTAAGTGGTTCATTGTCACCCCAGCGCCCAATTAGACACCTGAGCTGCTCAGCCACTCGCTTTCTGGCGATCATGCATCGCACTCATGTGCCACGTTCTTGCATTCAATCAGATATACGAGTACTGGTATTCATTGGTCCATCTGTATAAGGAGTGTGCTCGGTGGTTTGTAGGTAAAGTGTGTAAATCAACCGGCTTGCTGCGCAGATAATAGATATTCTATTTTAAATGATACCTGGGGAGTTTTGCTTACTTTGCTCATTACACTTCTATTTGGTATCTCAAGTGCATCTTATGCAGCTACTATTGCTCTATCACCAGTCAGTCACTCGAATGACTGTCTTCAATGCGAATCCTAACACAACATTTCGCAGATACTTTCCCACATGACCAAACTGAAACCGAAAAAGACAAAACAGCAAGAGAAATTTACATATTTCGACTATTTAAAACACTTTGGCTTTGGCTTAAGGCAAATGCCCAAGTAGCGCTATAAATAGTAAAAAAGTCTATATATATGTATATAGAAATACACATATGCGGCTATGGCTAGCTGCAAAATCAAAAGTTGTTCGAAATCGTAAATGGAACAAACCGTTCCTCTCGAGTTATAAATATATTTGGGAATGGGAATATACCTATGCCATCCGAGCGCCTAGATGATCTGTCCACCGCTTTTTGAAGGTGAACTCTGCAGGATTACATAATGCGGATTCCGAGCAGCAGGAGTATCCACCTCATTCCCGCTTCTCTACTCTGGAATAAGTGCACGTAGAACGGCAAGCGAGCGCTGGCAAATAATTAAGTATTAGAAATGTTCAGCTGAGGAGAATTCCGCGGAAAGTGCGATGGCAAAAACTACAGCATGTTGCAGTTGTTCCCAGCTGGCCAGCAGCCTCCTGGCCAACAGTTCTCCTCCAGACAGGCTGACGATCGCCTAGAAAGACAGCCGCACTGGAGCCACCGGACTGCGGACTGCCGACTGTGGAGGAGAAAGGGGCGGAGAAAGGGGTCTAGATGGCTGCAGACTGTGGAAACCCCAGCCTCAGCATCAGCATCAACCTCAGCCAACTAACCAATTAGTAAGCGCTGCACAGAACGCGTCTACAATTGTGAGAACCTTAGACCAGGCTTGCAGGCCAAGAAGCCAACAAGCCAAGAAGCCAGCAGGCCGTGTGAGTATGATGAAATGTCAGCAGGACCAGGAGCTGCAGCGAACTGCACTCGGAGAAATACTTGGCAGTGCAGAACTCATTCTCAAATAAAAGGTGAGGTAGAATATAAAACTAAAGTAATACAGTTTACCAGTAGAATGGCTGAGTCAGAGTTGCATATGTCAAATGGATGTGATGATCCATCGTTATATCTATGGCCTATTGTGAATGTGTTAAGATCATTTAACTTTATCTTCATCTAATGGAATGGAATATAAGTTATTACCCTTTAACAGTATTTGGTATATATCCAAATCCAAGTCCTTAGTTTTCCCTTAGTGTCTGCAAGATCGGGTGCCCGCTGCGTGGATCGATCCTTATATGATCCGCTGGCAGCGGCAAACGTTCTATTTTGACAGTCATTATGATTAATTTAAATCATTAGGCAGCCCGGGCAGGTAGACAAACCATCGAGTTCCTATATTCCATCTAATTAAATGCGAGAGGAGCGGAGCAGCCGTTGGCTGTGGTCCTGCTCCTGGATCGGAGTCGGAGTGGGTCTCGATCTTTGCCTGGACTTGTGGACTTGTGGACTGGTGGACTGCAGCCAAAGACCTGGCTTATTCGCGGAAGAGACAAGCTGGCGACAACGACACCGATGGCTGGAAAAGGCAACGATGACCATTTGCAGCTGGGGAATGCATCATCTTCGATCGCGGATCGGGGCGCAGTGAGTGTATCGATTTATCTGCGCTACTACTGTATACTACCACTATATGTTATATCTGCTGCTATCTGCTAGTCGCTGCACGTGGCCATGCCCACTCCGCCACACCGCCCCCTGCCCCTTGCCCCATTCCGCGAACCTCTATTTAAGGACATGGCGAAATACTCGTGCTCCTGTGTACAAGTGGGCCCACCACGCAAATCCTCTAGAGCATTCTGACCATATTGGCGGGGCCAAGAAATTCCAGGCATAGTTCAAGTGTATCGCTTTTTGTTGCCTCTGCTGGTTGGCTGGGGACTCGAGATGCTCGCAGCTCAGAGTTAAAGGCAGAGACACAATGTTGGAGAAGAAATTACAAAATCAGAAAATCAGAAAATCACAAATTAACTAAATTAACGGCGCTGATAAGCGCGCAGTTCACCCAAAAGGCCAGCCACGTAATCAGCGAGCTCAGCCACGAGTTTCCAAGGGGAGGAGCCAAGAAGCCACCAAGCCACCAAGCCAACAAACCACCCAGTCAACTGAATCCCAAAGCCACGATCTATGCGCATGCGCAGCGAATGGGTATGCATATGGGGGCGTGGCCATCTAATTAATTAAGCCATAAAGCCAGCAAAATGAACGACGGCAGCAGCACGAAAACGATGAAACGACGAAAGGGGGGGCTGTATTTTTATATACTCCGCACTCTTTGGAGGCGAGCGAAGAGAGCACAGTGCTCTTTCGAAAAGAGGAAACCGGTTCCCCAAGTTTGGAATATCGAGCGAACATCGTTGGTGGAAATACGCTGAAGTTTATTAGGTATTTGCACGCCATCTGAAGAACAACGAACGCCAGCTATCGATCGCAAGCGCAAGTTTAGACCGTCGAATCGTTTCGAATTCGTATTTGGAATGAACCACAATAAAATCGCCACAAATAAAGTAAACAGTCCAAACAAGTGCCTAGCGACAAATAAGCAAAGCAACTGCAACGCATACGGAACAAACAAAAACACAAATATTTCCCATAACTGCACCAAATCCACGAAGTCGAAACAAAGTTAAACTTTTTTTTAACGAGACAGCTTGAACAAATTTTACAAAAAACGGATATCAAAGCAATCACTTCGCGACAAGGCGACAACAAGAGGAAGACTCCAAGATCCGACACCAACTCACAGAGGCCATAAAAGGGACAGCAGGAAGCTAAGGAATAAAGAAGTAGAACCAACCAGATGATAAACTTTCGAAAACGTTTAGAAAATTACAAACATCCTAATAAACCACAAAAATTACAAAAACGCGAGAAAGGATTTGCTAAAACATCCGAAACCTAATTAACAGCAGTTTGACAAACTCAACATTTATAGTAAAAATTAAATAACACAACACAAGTTTTAAAAACGCAACAAATTTAACATAAACTCTCAAAATCAGTTAAATAAAATAAAATAAATGAACTGCAAGCAAGCAATAAAGTAGATTTAAATAAAAAGCCACAAAGAAACTTAAAGCCATAGGAAACCAGCCATACAATCGATCCAGAACTCAAAAACAAGCACAAACCAAACAGCAACTCCACTCTTCGCCTGAAATTCAAATTCCCCGCCAAGCGAGCACACTGCGCAACACTCGAGCGCTGCATCCCTGGACTTCCGCCGCATTCCAACACTGCAGGACTGTCAGCTGTCAGTTTTCCTGTGTGTGTGTGCGCGCGTGAGTGTGTGCGTGCACTTAAGAAACTTAAATTCGCGTTCTTGGCCAAAAAACCCGGGTTGTTAATAAGTTATAGCGTTTCCCTCGACTGAGAACTTGGCCCCCAGGCAGCCGGGCACGAAAACCGCCCCAGAAACGCGTCCGCCGCAGCCGAGAAGGCCCAAAACGCCAGCGAAACGCGCGCGTTGAGTGTTTTCTGTGTGGTTTTATTTTTGGAATATAAAGCGATCTGATCTGAAAAGTGTGCCGCGGCCGGATTCTAGATATTCAGATTCCCAGCACCCGAAACCCAAACGCAATAATAGACGCGCGCGGTGCCTTGGATCTCTACGGCTCCACGGTGGAGAACTTTTACCTCAGAATGGATCCGACGCGAGGTGACTCGCGGTACAATCTCAACTACTCGATGAGTAGCATCGGGCTGAGCCTGGCGGATCCGGCGGACATGTACGGCAACCCGGCCCTGGGGGCGGGCCGTCCGCCCTCCGGCGGCCTGCTCCAGAACATGGGCGGGGTTCCGCCGATGCAGCGCCCCAATCCCGCGGCAGGAGCACCCCCTGCCCCCCAATGCCAAACGCTCCACAGCCCACAGCACGCCTCCCAGCAGCAGCAACAGCAGCAGCAGCAACAACAGCAGCAGCAGCAACACCAGCAGCAGCAGCAACAACAGCAGCATCCCCAGCAGCAACGCGGCCTCAAGCGCTCCGGCAGCGACTGCTACGAGGATCACCACCGCTCCTCCGGCGGCCTCACCCTCCAAGGACTGGACAGCGTGGCCAGCGGTGCCGTCGACGACAGCGTAGACAACTACAACCCGCTGCCCAACAAGAAGTCTCCGCCCGCCAACGGCAAAAAGACAAAGGGACGTGTCAAAATCAAAATGGAATACATCGACAACAAGCTGCGTCGCTACACGACCTTCTCCAAGCGCAAAACGGGCATCATGAAGAAGGTAAGATCGCTGGAGAACGCACCCCTAGCCATCTCCATCCCCATTCCCATCGATGTACCCATTCCTGGTGCCCATCCCCTTACCAATCCCAATCCCAGCCACGATTGGCGCTGCAATTGGGATGTCGACATTGGGCCACGTTTCCAGCGCATGTGCAATTAATAAATGCTTCGGGGATTCGGCTGCGACGGAATCCAGAAGTTCCCCCGCAGCTCTGGCATTGTTCTGCCTCCGGAAGGAGCGGGGATTTATTGCCAATTGGCCATCGGCACAGTGGTCGGGATGGCTGGCACACAGGAGAAGCACTATCTTGGAATATCACTTCAAGTAGCCTCTGATTGGAACTTTGGAGCGAGCGAAGATAATGGACTTACTTATTCTATTTCCATTCAAGTTACAAGTTCTACTTGGAAATGGTTGGAATCCCAAACCAAATCCTAAATGATTTGATTTGGAACTCCCTAAGTTCTATATTGTTCAAAGACTCCAGAACCCCAACCACTGTGTTGCTCATCTCCAGAACGGTAGCCTCCTCTGATCTCTGCTTTTGGCCAGAACGCGTCTGTTTGGCCAACTGTTTGGCCGCTTTGGCGGCGTTGTGTAAGCGCGGTAGCCCACGATTCCGCGTTGCCTTTGTTTTCGGCTTCATAAAATGTTAATTTGCCGCCGCAATTGCATTCAAAGGAGGCTCTCCTGCCCACGGAGCACTCCTCCCCCGCCAGTGCACAATTGATGCGTGCTCCTTGTGGATTCCGGCCCACAAGTCTCGTTGCAACTGGCTGGCCACGTTGCCCCTTTGCGCCGCTGCCTTGGCATTTTCAAATGACCAATTTTCACACGCAAACTTACATAATGGCACTGCATTAGCTCCTGCCGCTTTCCATCGATCTGGGGGCCGCATATGAAATTTTTCACATTTCTCAAATAGACTTCCCTGGCCACTTGCAACCACACTTGGCCAAAACCAAGCCCCGATCAAAATCAGACAAAAAGCATCAACATCGCGGCGCTAAATCACGATCTCAGCACGATCTTTGCCCAAGACACAAAATCTTATGAATTATTTGACCCAAGCGGACCAAAAACTAAGACGTTGCAGCGCTTATATTTTAAAGGGGATATTTAAGAAAATGCTAAGCTTGATATACTCTAGAATGGCACTTAAATGTGAAGCTTGCAATCAAGACTAAAACACATCAATTTAGATTCCTGCAAAGCCGCAAAGTAATTAAGTATGATTGCGTAGTTTAAAATGGCTTTGAGTTAATGCATCCACGACTTGATTCCCTTATGAAAGCGCTCAGTACCCGTAGCCGATCTCATTTGGTCCCGAATTGGTGCTGGCTCATCGGTGAGGGTATCCAAAACATTTGACCCCTGGGACGTGGATTCTCGAGTTCTCGGGTTCTCGGGGGCCGAGCTTATGACAGGCGCACGCCCGGGACAAAAGGCCGCTTCCATAATGTGCGTTCCAAGTACAAAAAAAATATCGTTTTGGTGACTTTGATGCGGTCCCTCATCGATGTCCAGCCGGCGGACAGTTGACAGGCAGACAATGGGATTTTGGCTTGGCGCTACCAGCGGTAGCAGCAAAAAGCGGTAGCGATCTGCAATCGGCCATCCCCATCCCAATCCCAATTCCAATCGCAATCCCTACCAGCCAGGCGACCAACAAATTGCGGCCAATGAACTTGGCCCAGAGAGCTGTCGCGCCAACCTGCTGGCATGCTTTCCACTGACCAATTTTGGTCATTTCGATCTGGCCGAGAGTCGGGGCTTGGATTTGGCGTGGGTGGCGGTGGTCAGAAGGCCAAAAAAGGCGACGAGAGTGAAAAGTGAGCTAATGTCCGTCCAGAAGTGATCTCATTTGCTGGCCAGCCTAATTGCGTGGGCCGCATCATCGATGGATTCGCAGCTTTCGCTTGTGACTTCTGGCTTCTGGCTTCTGCATAATGCACGGCCATCGAACAAGCCATCGACAAGTTCCCAACAATTGGCCATGGCTAAAAGGGCAGCCGGGCGCAAAATGCCGCCAAAAGGTGTTAAATTGAAATCACGAGGCCTGGGATTGGGATTCGGGATTCGGGATTGGGGATTGGGCCTGGGCTTGGGAATTGTTTGTTTCGGGGCCAGCTTGCAGCACGGAAGCTTAGGCCGCTGCCTCGTCGGCAGATTGTGCCCAGATAAGCCGCAGAAAGCCGGGCCAAGAGGCTCCACGTCGGCTCGCCTTTTGGCCACATGCAACAGCCTGTTGCGCCTTTGCCACATACGGGGGCATCGGGCATCGGGCAAGGGGCAACAATCGGCTTCTAACAAATGACTCTCCATCTGGACGAAGCGGTCGCGGTCTCTGGGGCTGCCTTCTTGTCCTGTCAACGCGCTCGTACCCCAATCCTCGCCCGAATCCGATTCCGAATCCGAGTCGTGTCCTTTTGTCTTTGTTCGAAATTCAAATTGACATGAATTGTTGGCCTGCTCGCGGTGCCCAAGTAGCCCTCCTAGCCACACAATCGACACCTACTCAGAACCAGAACCAGAACCAGAAGCAGCATCAGAATCAGAATCCGATTTCGAATCGGAATCAGAACGAGAATAATCGGAATACGATTCAGATTCCGCTTTCGGACCGTGTCAATTGTTTGCATTTACACATGTTACACATAAAATTGGCAGCCAATCGATGTCTGCCAGGCTTTGGGGTTGGGGTAGCCCAATCCAATCCAATCCAATGCGATCCTATCCGATGCGATGCGATCCGCGGTATCCACTACCAATACCCAATTCGCATCGCAATCCAGGCAACAATGTGTACAACAATTTCATTAATATTAATAAATGTTCTCGCAGCGTTTGCTTCTCGGTCGGCCAGTTATTTATGCGCTGTGTTTTTCGACTCACACTCACGGCAGCAAAAGTGGCGGAAAAGTGGCAGAAAAGCAGCCGAAACTGTTTCCAGCCAGACCGACTCGACTTTATCGCTTTTATAGTAATTACGAGCTGTTGATAGGCAGCTTAGGCTACCGTCTAATGTGCAGCAACACGGTCCATGGCCCGGGGGCTATCCACATCCACAGCATGGAGCTCCATCGCTCCATCGCGATGCTTGCGTGACTTTCGGGTCTTTTGCGTGGGCGTGCTGGTGGAAAAAGTAGGGAAAGAAGGGCCTGACTTGGCGATTTCTCTGGCATAGTAGTTCGAAATGGGTTGGCTGCGATCTGTCTGGTTTTATTGAAGATTAAAGATGTTTTACAAAACGCACACGATTGCTTATGCGACACCATGCAGTTATATGGGTAACTGTGTTGTTAAGTAGTGCAACATTATAGTTATGGTAATATATGCCACTTTCATCCGTCTTACTTTTAGTCAGAAGTGAAACAGCTTTAAGTACGGAATACTATAGTCCAACCTCTAGTTTAAGTGGCCAACTTAGTCCGCCCAACTCACGCCGCCATCTCTGGTAATTTAAAGTCCGGCACATTCGGGATCCCGCTTAACGCGCCTTATCGCTGCAACATAATCGCATAGTTTGGTGGGGAAATTTATGTGCCGCTCGGGCAACAGGCACACACGCTTCTCCAGTCCAATCCGCAGATACGCGATACGCGATCGAGATAGCATCGAGTACTTACCACGATCCTCTGCTCTCCCTCCACTTTCAGGCCTACGAGCTGTCCACGCTGACCGGGACGCAGGTGATGCTGCTAGTGGCCAGCGAGACGGGCCACGTGTACACATTTGCCACGCGCAAGCTGCAGCCGATGATCACCTCGGAGGCGGGCAAGCAGCTCATCCAGACCTGCCTCAACTCGCCGGATCCGCCCAGCGTGGGCGGCGGCGACCAGCGGATGTCGGCCACCGGGTTCGAGGAGACGGAGCTCAGCTACAACATCGCCGACGAGGACTCGAAAGTAAGACAATTGATATACGGTCACCACGGGCACGCTCATCTGGGTCACCCGCCGGCGCCGCCCTCTCACTACAGCCTCGAGCAAAGCCTGATGCAGTCGGGCTACAGCGGCGGCCAGGCCTCGCCGCTTTCCCACGCCCAGTACGGCGGACACGGGCACCACGCCCACGTGCCGCACGTGCCGCCGCCGCACTCGACGCACTCGCACATGTCCCACACGCATGCGCAGCGCTAGGTGATTCTGGCTAGGATTCCTAGGCAATATCCGGGACTTGGTTTTGTGCGGTGAGAGCGGAGGCTACAGCTTTCTTCATAAGTTCCTCTAAGATAGGCTTCTAGGATGCTATGGTCCACCGGGCTTTGTATTCTGGCGCTTACTTTACAAAAGTTAAATGATTGTAGAGTAACTGCTAGCTTACAAAGTTCAAATGGAACCCCTCCAAAATGACTCCCTTTTGAGATTCAGCATTGTTTTCCCAGTTTTCCCGCACTAAAACCAAGCCCGTTTAGTTAGACAGCTCATAGACAGTTCATATGTTTAGCAGATCCAAAGTGCAGCAAATGGCTTGATCGAACTTCGATACTTCGTACTTCGTATTTCGTGTTTCGGATCCATGGCCAATACGATCTCGCCGCTCGTTTTGTTCTTGTTTACCGCAGATAGCAGTGTTTTGTGTTTATTAATGTGTATTTACATTTACATTTACATTTTTTGTATACTAGTCAAGACTCTACTTAAAGGCGACTGTGCCATAGCAAGCTACAGCCCCTCCCAGTACATCGTACACCCCATAGACCCAATATACCCAATAGACCCAATAGACCCAGTGCCCCCCAGCTGCAGCTTCCAACCCAGTGCCATTCTACCGAACCACGAGACCACTAGACCACTAGACCACTAGACCACTAGACCAGTAGACCACTAGAAACACATCGAGACACAGCCGAGACTGCTTAGTTAGTCCTTAAAGTTAAGCCATAAGTGCAATACCACACACAACTTAGCAGGAGCAGGATACTTTCCGCAAGGATTTGCTGTACAGAGTCTAGAGAGTAAACAGCTACTGTGCGTTTACGAAACTTACACTTAGTTTAAACAAGTTGATAGCAAATAATACGAGTACATGTATATGTTAAAGCAATGTCGAAGGCGCCGGCGGCCGATTTCCTGAGTGTGAGTGAAAGCGAGTGAGTGTGAGTGAAAGTGTGTGCGTGTGTGTGATGAGCGTGCTCCGTAGAGTTAAGCGTACTTTCCAGATGCGTTAGCCTAATGTTAGTTGTATTACCGCGCTATAGTTATGTTTATCCGATCGATCCGATTGGCTTTTATTGACCCCTACTAACTGGAGTGTTGCATGAAGAATGGCTCTAAATCGCTCAGAAAGAACTAAGTTGCAACATGGCCACTTACTACTCACATTTGAGCTGTTTGCTTTTCGCCTTTCTACTAATATTTATTGTACCTATACTTAAACCTAAATACCAAATTAAAGCAGCTCAAAGCAAGTTCTCTCATATCCCCTTTTTATTGTATTTATAACTTTATGTTTACTTCGTTAGTGAAAATACTCAACAACACGTAATTTAAAAAACGAAACACACGTTTCTGTCAAACAGAAAGCCGAGTAATTTCTTAAATACTAGTTAAATTTATTATTTAATTGATCGTGCAATGCGCCGAAGCAAAGCAAAGCAAGCGACGTAAATCGAATAACCCTAAAGCAATTTACCCAGTAAGCCTAAGCCATCAACATATGTTTAAAGACACCACAAAATAGTATCTACATACCAGAAACATAAATATATATATTATTTAGCGCAATATTACGAAATAATAAACATAAAACGAACAAAACACCAAACCTCTGCGGTTCCCCAACACATTTCCAGCTGCTTCAAGAGCAAGGTTAAGAGCACCGCGATAAGACCGAACCTACCACCAACCTACCCAGTTGCCAGTTGCCAGTTACCTGCCCACATCTCATCTAGCATCTATCTAGTAATAATCCAATCCCACTGGCGAGTGGGTCGTCGGCTCTCCATGAATGAATTCGTAACTGAATTTCTGTTCGCTTCGCTTTTCCTTCGATGTTGCAAAGAGCTTCCGCTTTGTGGCTTCCAATAACAGAGTTTCGGCTGCGGGGGCTCTGTGACGTCATGACAAGCAAACCATGCTGGCGACGAGTTCATAAATCGATCAGAGCCACCACCACTGGCTCGTCATGCACCACCGGCCAAGTCAGTCAGTCAGTTCGCAGATCCCTCGCTTTCCTCTCCGCTTGGCATGCAAATCGCGTTTCTGGCTCGTACTTTTCAATGCCAAAAGCTTGGCGTAGGCCCCACTGGCCTCTTGGCTGCCCCGATGACGTGTGCCACGATCCAAGCCCCAGCCCCTCGATTTCCCCTCTTCCAGTCCAGTCCAATCCAACCCAGCTCAACTCAACTCAACTGAGCTCGACTCAGTTTTTCCATTCAGCATGGGCCGATGAATGAAAGCCAAATGTTGTGGGTGTGACACCAACGCCGGCTCAGGTCATCAGTTGTTGCTCTACACACAAAGAAATGTCTCGCGTTTCTTCCACCGAAAGTGAATGGGAAATCGTCAACTAAGCCCTTTCCACATTTAATGGCTCTTTGGAGCGTGGTCAGCACGATTGGCCAAGAAGTCCCTCTTACATGCAGCATTCAAGATACAATCTCTGGCAAGTGGCCCCGAATTCTCGCAGTGTTGCCGTTGGTAGCTGCCTGCCAGCTGACTGATAAAACAAAATCCATAACTCGTACCGCTGCTGCTGTAGGTCGTTCTGCCGCCGCCAACTCTTTGTCCAGCCAAGGTTAATTGCCGACTTGCAGTGGGCCGCTCGCTGTTTGCCAGCATTTGCTGGCTCACTAGCTAGATACGTGCCTATGTAGCTGTGTGTATCTGTGAGATATCTGTGTGTGTTTGTGTGTGTGTATCTGACTCCCATCGAGAGTGCGATCCATCAGTCTGCGCGGGTGTCTTGGCTACGCGGATCGCCTTCTATGGCCGCTCACCTGCGCATCATCATCCCAGCCGCCCACGAAGTCGAAGCAGTAAGAAATGCGAGTTTGTTGGCTTCAACGACTCGTGTTTATTTCAAAACTTTATTCAAGATACATTACTTCAGCTTTATTTGTGTGCATGCTTATTATACAAATGAAATTAGCCGCTGACTACTGTACTAAATACTTCTTTGTGATGTTTTCTGCTCGAATCTAGTGCTTTGAACCTTGGCCCCCAATTCCTCATCATTAGGTATAGAAAAGCCAAGGAAGGAAACAAAGACCAAACCTCTGGCCCCGCCCTCCTCCTCCTCCTCCACCTCCTCCTGCTCCTCGGCAGTGGAAGCGGGAGCACGGGTGCATATCAGTTTGAGAAATTAAAAGCATTTTGCGGTTTCGCTGACTATCGAAGCTGCGTGCCGCTCGAGCCTCTAACGACATTTCAATGATTTGCTGCTTGGCTCTGGCTGCAGTTGCAGTTGCTGCTGTTGCGGCTGCTGTTGCAGTTGCTGCTGTTGCGGCTGCTGTTGCGACTGCTGCGGCTGCAACATGGCCACGTGCGCAGCACAAGACGCAGGCGGCGGAGGACACAAGCATTTGCAATGCTCGTCGATTACGTACGAGGGCGACCTCTGTCAGCACAGGCAGCGTCCAGCTGTCCGCTGTCCAAAAGCCACCAACAACGCAGCCACGCAAGGAATCTCCTCCGCGGATTTTGTGTTTAAGCCGCCGCTGCGAGTTCTAACCGCATGCCGCCACAATGTCCTCTTAATTTCCTAGCCCGCGCTCACCACGCGATGATATCGCCGGCGATCCTCTGGAAGCCGAGGGGGGACTCCATCTCCCCCTACTCATCTCCATCCACATGCACATCCCCAATCCGCATCCGAATCCCATCCAGACGTCGTCCTCTGTCTGTGCGCTCGTTTTTTAATTCAACTGATTGTACTGCGGCTTCTGGAATTCGGCATTTCTTAAAGCCTTTGCTTTGCGCACACACATTGTGAGTCGGCAACTTCTGGCGACTTGGATGCTGGGTACTTGGTACTTGGTACTTGGCCACTTGGCCATCGACAACCTCCAACTCCCGATGCCTCTGCTCCTGCGCCGCCGCCTTCGCAATCTGAAAAGGTTAAGAAATGACAATTTGTGAGCGTTTTTTCTTTTCTTTCATTTCGTTTCTTTTTGTTTTGTATTTCTTTGTATTGTTTTGGTTTTGTCGTTTCTTCGTTTTTGCCAGTTGGCCAGTTGGCTGGTTGGCTCGTTGGCCGTCTTGCTTTTGCTTTTGGCCCTGTTGCTTTCATTGTGATTATTTAAAAGCCAGACTGAGACCTTAACGAGGCGCTTTTGGCCTTTCAGCAGGACTCACATTTAGTTAAGCAATTATTGGGCCGCAATGCAAACAAATAATGCGTACATTGTGTGCCTCACAGTCTATCTGCCTCGGTGGCTCCTATCCACATCCCCTCCGAATCTCCACCAACCCCAACCCCAACCGAACCGACTTACTCCACTGATTTTCCAAGTTAATCAAAATTCTTGGCTATCCACGTCGAAATCTCGGCGACCTTACCCCCTCCCTCTTCCGTGGCTCTTCTAGCGCCGCCGGGCCACGCCCATGCAACGCCCCTTCAGTGGAGCGTGGCGGAGGCAGCGATTTGGAGGAAACTTATGGCTTTCCGCCGTACCGCTCCCGCCTGGGATACTTATATAGGCACAGGCAGCTCCGCTTCACTGATTAATTTATGGCTGGGAATATTTCTTCTTTACCAGTCTGCTTGCCACAAAGCTGCATAGTCACATAGTGTGGATTTTTCAGCGGAGATGCTTGCCTAATTGTGCCAGGAAATGTTGGGTGAAATAGCTACAAGTTAGTTGTTAAGCTTTGATTTGAATCAATGTCTTATCTCATTTGCCAACTTTCATTGCACCTATCGCCAGATATAAATACATCTATATTTATAGCATCTATTGCTCCAAAATGGTGTAAAGTCGTTTAGAAAAAGTTGTGAAAATTGCTAAGATTTCTGCTTCTAGTTGTTTGCTTAATTAATGGCTTTCAATGATCTTCCGAATAACAAGCTTGGCCAATAAAGTGTTGACAAATATTTTTGAAACTTTTCACGCTGACTGGAAACTTTGCTTCTATCTATAAATTTGTAGCAAGTTCGAGCAGAACTCCAGGCAAACTGTACTTTACAAGAGGAAAACATGTGTAGTAGCCAAAGTTTGTAGGCAAAACTTTGAACTGGCGACTGTGCCCATCTTCCATCTCCCGAATGCGATTCCAATTTTAATTCCGATTCCGATTCATTATATAATGAAGCACACGCGGACTGCCCACATGAAGCGGGGCAACAGCCGCCTCTACCCACAGTCCGCACGGCAAACAAAAGTTAACAACAATCGATGTTTGGCTGGCTCAGCTCATTTCCTGCCCACAACAAAATGTTGAAATCTGGCAAGATGTATGTGAATAGTAATTCGCATATCACATTCTCTTTAACCTGGGCTTGTTGGCCTGGCCCAGAACTAAGCACTAGTAAGTGCCACGTTGCCGCTCGGCGCTAATGAAAGTGCCATAAATTTTCAATTAAAGACTCAAGGCAAACCCTCTGATTGGCAGCGATTAAGTTATCCAGCGAGGCTCACTTCGCAGCTCGGCTGCAATTATTTGCGAATTAACATTTATAACACTTGATCCTGTGCGTATCCGTTGAAAGCTGGGCTCTTGGCCACTTGACGCTTCAGCGCATTTAAAAAGTATTTTTGTGCCACTGCCACAACAACAGCAGCAGCAGCAACAACAAAGTGGCAGAGTGCAGCGGCAAGAAATATTTGCCGCATTTTAAGAGACGCGCAGAGTCCGTCCCTCTGTCCGTTTGTTGTATGTCTGTTATGCGGATTCATTGCAGCCGCAGCCACTTGTTGCGAGTTGCTTCTGCTGCTGCTGCTGATGTTGCTGCTGCAGTTGCGCTGTTGCTGCTGCCGCTCCTGTTGCTGTTGCTGCTGCTGTTGTGCTAAATTTCACACCGACAATGAGCGCGAGCCAACAATGAATGAAAATTACTGGGCCCAACCGAACTGAACTGAACTGAAGTGAACCGAAGTGACGGACTGAGATGGCCAAACGACCGCAGGCTAAATCGATACCTTAATTCAAAGGCACGCCAGACCGCATTTTTGGATAATATACTCCAGCTCCATCCGCTCCAGTGAGCTGATGTGCCGATGCAACTGCAACTGCAACTGCTGGTGGCACGCGTGAGATTTCCTGTCTGCAGTTTTGGGACATTTCATATCGGATTGCAGCCAAATTTGGCGTCCTTTGTGGCACGCGGGGTTAAAGATATATGTACGCATACACACAAACATCGATTCGGCGGACTTATCGGCCTGGGAATTGTGGCAATGGCAGCGGCGAAGGCTCATTGTTCTGGCCGTGTGTTGCCAGCACTGCCAGCGTTTGCAGCGTTGTGCAACGACTTTAAAAAGCTGTTAACATGCGTTGTCATCGCTGCCATATGTTGCACGACAGGCGACTCCTGGTCGCCACCAGCAGCCGTACTCCATCCACATCCATATCCACATCTACCGCCACCGCCACCGCCAAGCCACCGTCATTGATCGGCGATCGGCGATCGCTTTTGGGGCAGCTGAGCCACCGGCGACGGCGACTTGTCAACCACCTGGCACAACTGCACCACTTTTGTGGCGGTTGCATCAACGGGCTGAACTTCAAACCGGCGGCAGGCGTTGGTTTCCCTCGAAATCTACGCGAAAGTGGAAACGCCAGCGATTTGCGTAGCCCGCAGCGATAGTTATAGCTTCCTCAGCTCACATGTGCCGTCCCTTATTTGGAAGCTTGTGTGCTGTGCGAAGCGCAACAATTATACTCGTATGTGCGACGCGGCCTGAGCAGACTCACACAGGCGAGCGAGCGCGAAAAAAACCAGCACAACCACATCGCTGCACTGCGAGAAATTCGGCTGGATTCGGGTGCGAAATGCGCCATGCTCCAGAACATCAATAGCCAAAATAAATGATAACGTAGGAGAAGGAGATTTGATTAGGGAGGCTTTATTATAAGATGATATTACTACGCGTGACTCACACTTTTCGCGCAGTGTAGCGTCGGCGGCCGAGTTCAGTGCGAGTGCAGCGGAAAGGAGCAGTCGTCGCCACATTGGCTGACTTATGACGAAAATAATTGCTGGCTATTGCTATCGCCAACTGGCGATCGCGTCATCATCGCTATCGATTATTCGCAGAAAGCCCATCGCAGTTAGCCCGTTTTCATTAGCCCGTTACACGCTGCGTATGAGTAATCAATAATAATTTGACCGTCGTTCCATTCCTAGTTTTCCCATTTTTTCCGATTTTCCCTCCGTCAGCGAGTGTGTGTGGTCCCCAAATCGATTGCCATAATAATTTCGCGCAGATATAGCAAATAGCACGGCAAATGCAGGCACAACCACTTCGCCGGCGACAATCAACGTACTGAATTGTAATTTACTTAATTTCGAATCGTTCTGAATACGCAAATTTTGCATTTTGCCAAGCGGGGGAAAAAAAAAAAGTGGGAGAAAACATTGTCCGTGCATTAGTTACATGTCTATAGAGTCGCGCTTGTTTTCGCTTACTTGCTGTTATGAAAGGCGACTGCGCGGCGTCTGTTTTGCCTGCTTTTTGGTTGTTTTGCAGCTCTGCTGCTTTTCTGCTGCGTTTGATATGCAAATTGTGTGCTTTTACAAAGAGACGCAGAATTATCGTATCTGTCGACGACTGTTGTTGTTGTTGATGTTGTTTTGGGAGCTTTGAATCGGGGGTTCCATATGGTAATGCCACACATCTACTCGAGCGGGCTAAGCCCAGAAAATCGGATATTTGGTGGTCTAAACTTCACATTTAAATTTAATTTCTATAAAGTCGATAGCACCTTTTTCTGTGAAATGAGGAGGATATCTACTGCCTTCCTAATACTTCTCTGCTTTGATTTTAGCCAAACTTCCCGCTGCAGGGAATGCTTTTTGGGGAAACCAGCGTGTGCCACACGGCGTATGCGCAATATCTGCGTAAGATCTTCTGAAATCAGCAAGCAGCTCGAACTCGGACTCAGCTTAGTTTTTGATTTTGATTTTGGTTGTGGTTTTGGGTTTTGGGTTGGCTGCCACTTACGCGACAACGCCTTGACATGCCCACACGTCCGGCGAGGACAACACCCAACAACTTTGCAACATGCCACAGCATTTTGGAATGTTGTGCCGCTGTTGCGGCGTGTGAGAATTCACGAGTGTGTCCCGCCGTCGGTGTGGGGGCAACCCTTAATAAGGGAGCCCAAATTTATAATGTGGCACGCAATTAATTCACTGCCACAGGCAAAGCTGCCAAACGAAGGCGCAAAAATTATCACACCATTCAAATGACGCTCACGAATGTTTTTTGTTTTTTCGAGTGGCGAATGTTGCGAGATTGGCTGGCCACCGGCGAGCGACTTGCAACATGCAACAACTGGTGGCAAGCAAAGTCGACACATTTTGTTTGTTCCGAACCGTTCTCTTTGGCGGCAAACATTTAACAAGCATCGCCTGTCCGCTGGCCGAGGATGCCACCTAGAAAGCTCACGCTAGGCGTCCAATTGGCTGCAGTTGCCGCCGATCATGGTCATGCCACATGGTGCCCACCGTCCACTGCCTTGCGCCCAATGACTGGTGACTAGTGGCTGGTGCCACCAAGTGGACAATGCCCGGGTCTTCGGCCGGTGGTCCTTTGTCTTGGAAGCGCTCCTTGCCGCCTGCCTGTCAGTGCTAATTTGTTGCTGCTCGTGCAGTGCCACTAAAAATATAGCCATAAATGCTGATCGCCAGGGAGGAGGCAGAAATCTGCATGTCCTTAATGCCGGCAACGTGCGAGTTTTACAAATTACGAAATGAGCAGTCGAGCAGTTGAGCATTCGAGCAGCCAGGAGTCGCAGTCCACTCGTTTCCACTTTTTCCCACGTCTCATTAAAATTGCAGTTTAAATTCAAGATGCTGCCTCTGTTCTTTTACTTTCTATCATCGTCATCGAGTCATCCAGTCACCGAGTTACCCAGCTACCGAGGCAGCGGTGCAGGGATGTAAAGATGCAGGAGATGCAGAGATGCGAGCCAAGACGACGTCCCATCGTCATTATTGTCAACTCTCAACGAGTTGCCAATCGTCTGTCGTCCGTCTGCTGTCCCCTGTCCCGGCTATCTTTCTGCCTGCCGTTTCTAGATTGATGTCTCTGCAGTCGGGCAGACAGTCAGTCAGTCGGTCCACGAGTCCACGAGTCCATGGGTCCATCTGTCCATGTGTCCCGCGGAATTATGCGAGGCGGTGGTGATCGGGGGAGGGAATGGAGCTGGAGCTGGAGGTGGAGGTGGGGGAGTGGGCAGAGGCCAGCTTGGCACAGTTTGCGCACTTCGGCATCTCCACTGCCCCTCGTCGAGATGGAATTTTGGGGCGGAGATTGCCCCAACTTCGAGATAAGGCACACAGTTTTCATTTGCGAGCTGAAGAATTTTGGGTACTATATGTGATATGCGTCGAAAATGTATTTATTAAACGTATGTTTTCGCATGGACTGAAAGCCTGCTTACGTTTCACATACGAGGATGAAATGATGCCATTCTTAAGCACAAAAAACTCTCAAAAGGAACGTCCTTTTCAATGCTAAGTAATTATTACAACAGTGTTCTATTCAAAAGTAAACCAATTTCTCGCATTTCAAAGCTTACAGTTCGCTATCTAAATGAACTTCATATGTCTAATGTATCTACCTATTCTAATCGAAGAACATGCAAAAAGGACTTAAAATGTCCTTCTGCAGACTGTTTCCTATCTGTCTTAAGCAAATGCAATCACTGGTTCCAACCGATTTATTTAAACAGTTTTTGTGAGCTGATGACTGCCAAGTATTTCAACAGAAAGAACTTCTCATTCGATCCGCAAGTTCGTTGTAATTGTGCAATTCTTTTGTTTGATTTGGCCGCTTAGTTGCGACGTACTTTTTTACTCTGCTGCCCACGATGTGGATAATTGTTTAGCTGTTATTGTTGTTATTGGACGTTAATATACATTTGATTCTTGTTATACTCGTACATATGAGAAAAGATGGAGTGTGTGTGCGCCTTAATTAAAACTGTGCCCGCTGCTCGTAGGAGTTAATTAGACTGCGGAGGTGTACGGGCCCAGTTTTCAGTTTGTAGTTTGTAGTTTGTAGTTTTCAGTTTTCAGTTTTTAGTTTTTAGCTTGCAGCTTTCAGTCTCAGATCCGCCGATCTGGAGATCCAGCGATTCAGCGATCGTTCGCTTTCAAGTCAAGCCCCAGCTATTAGTCGCTCAATATTACGCGTTTGGCGGACAACATTGTTCTTGCTTTTTGCGCTCCCCGAGTTCTGTGATCTTGACTTATCGACGGTATGGGATGGATCGGGTTGGGATGGTATCGAGTTGGGGATGGGGAATGGGGATGGTATAGGGGACACGGGCTGCTGCTGTTCACACGCTGCTCATCAACAATTGCTGTCACGAATTTTCCACTCGGCGCTTTTTGCGCGCGCTACTTGTTTGTATTTTAAAATTTATTTATTTGTGCAGCCTCCACAGTCTCAAAAGCTGTGGAGCTCTTTAGCTCTGGATCTCAGAGGCCTCCATACACACGGGTTGGGGATCGATGGGGATGCTCTCGTGGAGTGAAGTGGAGTGGAGTGGAGTGGAGTGGATCGTACGCGCGTAGTGTGTGTGCTCCTCCTGGAGCGCACTGAAGAATGCATTTGATCAGATAATGTAATTCGCATTTTAAATTGAGGCGCATTCCCAGTTATACTTCTTCTCACATGCATTTACCTGGCCGTCGCAGGCATCCTTCGATTTGCGAGGCGGAGGAGTACGACTGCTGGACTGCTGGGCTCCACATCCACATCCACATCCAGCTCCAGCTCCAGCTCCAACCTCATCTTCTCCAGAGGAGCCCCACGAACATTGCGGGCGTTGCATTATTACGCACAAGTAAATCATCGAAAGACGTGGCCACTGTCCACAGTCCACCATCGAAAGCCAACGGCTTGTTAAGTAATTTAGTTGGCCTTTTTTGCCAACTCTCTCGGCGCATTTTGCTTTTTCTATATGGCATTTGGCATATTTGTTTAAAGAGCTTCTTGTGAGCTGAATTTGTTATTGTCTCTATAAACGTAATAAATTGGCATTCAATTAGGCCAAAGGTGTTTCGTTCTCTGGTGGGTAGAAGTGCTTCTTCGGCTTGGCAGTTGATCAGTTGATCAGGAAATGTGATCGGGTGAAATGCGAAGGACTTTCTTATAAATAACAAACTATTTATAATTTATTCACACTATGAACTATCTTATATGTCTGCTAAAATATATATATATATATAATTATACAGTTTAAAGATCAGAATCCTATTTCTTTCGGCTGTGCTATAATTGCTTTTTATTCGTTTTCAATTTATATTCCTTTTTGTGCGCAACTTGCGACGCCTTCACTGCGATTTCCTGATCCCCAAATCTTGCGGCTACCTGGCCAATCTCTGGTTCGAGCCAATCTGGCTGGCATTAGCATATCGGTCATAAGATCTATAACTAAACTCGACGGACAGTTGACAGTTTGCTCCGCCCCGCGGAGTCGAATCGGAGATTGGATCGGACGGTACGGGATCACATGGCATCACATGGCATCATATGGGATCCGTCATGCGAGCCTGTGCTCGTCCTGCTTTCTAACGATGGCATTTTTGATATTTGTGACACGCAGATTTTCCATCAGTGTCAACAAGGCATTGTTTGGCGAACGTCAACGTGGTTGGTCTGGGTCCTCCGGCCATCCCGATCTCCCACTCCTCCGGCTCCAGACTCCCAAATCCCATATCCCAACTCCCGACCACCGACTCCCAACTCCCGACTCCTGACTCAACTGACAGACTCGATCGGCCGTCCGATCGTCGTCGATTTTTCAGCATCAGAGCAGCAAAGGCAGGCAAAAGTCGGGCCAATGCAAAACCGAATGCAGCGCGTACATTTGCATAGACACAAAATTATATGAGACCAAGACCGAGACCGAGAGCCGGGCCGAAAACGCAGCTTCCTGGTCTTTTTGTGTCTGAAATTTATGTACCCACACAATGGGGTAACAAAACAGTTGGAGGAGCTTCGTCTCCGCTGCTGGGGAGCCGTGGTGCTTGTGGGCCCGTGGTGTTGGCCTAAACACCATTCTAGCGGTTCGTTTAGCTTGTTTATTGGCATGAAAATCTATCAAAAATGCATCATGCACTTTATATTTATTGTACGTAAATACAAAAATAATGTGCTTGACATTTGACCCGGCCCAAACGACAACAGCGCTATGGCCGCCGTGCCACATGTTGCCAATGGCCAAGTTGCCAGGTTGCCAGGTTGCCTGCAAGTCTGCAAGTCCCGACTGATTATGAAACTGGCTGCTTTGTCGGTGTCCGGGGATATTTGGTTATTGTCTTCGGACTTGCATTCTAACACAAATCAAAACGGGCAACAGCAATCCCAACACTCGCCACTTAAATGCTCGTTTATAATGTTGTTAAAATACAATAAATAGCCAGGACTCGCAGCAGGCGGTTCTCACTGCCTCACTGCCTCTCCGCCGACCCGAGCACATTTCCATTGCTCATGCTGATTTATGAAATGTGGACGCCGATGTGGCGGCCCACAAGCCGCAAACAGAGCCCCCCACCCCGCCTAAGGCCATGGTGTACTTTCTAGCCAGGCTTAGACCCGGCACTGGATACTGGGTACTGGGTACTGGGTAGTGAGTACTCGATACTCGATGCCAGGGGCCTCTAACTGGGCAAAGTCGGCAGGGGTGATTGTGTGTGATTGTGGGCCCGTGATTGAGTTGTCGGCCTGCTGGGCTACTGTTTGCAGTTCGCCGCGTGGCTTATCTTGCGGTGCATCGCAGCTGCTCGCCCAGCCTCCACTTATCACGGCCTGGCAGGAAGGGGTCAAGGATTACGGCTGCCCTGGCACACGGAAAGTGTCTGAGTCGGAAACTCAGCTGCATTCAGTGCTCCACTTAATGATGTTTACTATCTGAGACAGCACTATTAGCTCAATACCCAATATATCCCACATGGTCACTCCTTAGCCACAATTGCATTACTTAGTATGCCATACTCACCCATAAGTAGGTGCCAGCTGGTCTTGTCCAGATCTTCCAGCTATCTCCTTCCCAGCATCCGCGATCACCCCGATCAGGTCTCAGGTCAGGTATTCAAGTCACCATCTTCCGATGTGTCCGTACGATTTTCTTCACACACTTTCCAGTTTCAGTTCTCACTGATTGATCACACTGTTCACGTCTTTCAATCACTGAAGTCCAGAATGCCAGTAGCCAGAAGCCAGAAGCCGAGGATCGCTCCTCGATCGTCGTGCAGGTCACGCAGTTGCTCACAGACTGAAAACGGAACCCCGGCGATCGGAGCTCTTGAGTCCCGAGCCGGAGAAACCCGAGGAGAAACCCGTTTGGAGGGGCTTAAGAGCAGCACTGCGATCCGCACTGGAGGAACGGGTGCGACAGGGAGGCCACCTTTCAGCCGCTCTCTTTCGGTCTCTCTTAAGCCGCCTATTAGGCACCTATACCTTATATACAGTACTCCATGTAGCCCCGAGATGTGGGCGGGACTTGTGGCCGCTCGTGTGCGTATTAGATTTTATAGACCCGCTTGTGACTCGCTCACCAATTCCATCTTGGGCCTGGTCTATGTACATTGGCTGCGTGGGGACACATGGACACATGGACAGATGGACAGATGGGTAGATGGGCACACAAATGAGTGGTCCCCGGTCGCAGCGGGCATGAAAATTCAATTTACACCAACCTGCTACAAAATGACGTATCTCTGCATGTATTTACTGCGATTTATTCACTACTATACATATCTATATATATATAGATATATGCAGCGGGTACTTCGCTGTTGGGTGTAACCAGTTCTCGAGCAACAAATATGAAATCAGCGATTGAATATTTTGTATTCCGCTGGTGGGCGTGGGCACGCTCCGGTCCTATAGATGGTCTTGGCTTTGTTTTTGCTCATTTGGTGCTGATTTTTTGTCATTTTTGTAAAATGACACAATTTAGCGATCCAAACAGTTCTCGGCTTGGTCTTTGACTAATGATGAAGGCGCTGGAACTGATTTGTCAATTAGTTTTGGAGTCGACTGTGCTCGATTTTTGTAAAATGTACAGGGGGTTTCAATTAGCGATTTCAGGTTGGGTTTATATACAATTACATATATCAGTTTAAGCTGTTATCTTTCTAAATAGAATCTTAGAGTTGGCAATAACTTTTCATTTAGTTTTCGATTCGGACACCGAGACAAGAGCTATTTGCGACTGTTTCTTGGACTTCAAAATTTAACATGACCAATGTCATTTTGGTGTTTGGCAACGCTTGACCATCTACCCAATTAAAATGAGTTTCTCAAATGACAAAACAAACGCTTTAGAATTGATTTATAAGATCCCTCCCTCCATGGAACTTTATCAGAGCCACCGAGGCACGCATTCAATGGGTTGCCCAGCATTTAATCGCTGTCAGGGGCTCCAGATTGTTTGCTCAGTTAGGGACCTTCTGCGGCTTGGCTTGGCCTGGCTAAATCTAGCCAAACATCGAACCCAGTTGCCAGTTGGCTGGGCACCCACATCAGCATCCTTCCCTTGCAGCCTTCCAATCGGAGGCACTTAACATACGCCGAGTTGAGATCTTGTATTCGTATAATTGCAATTTCCATTCAACTGTTTGTTCGCCGCCGCTCTGTGTCCGAGTCCGTTTCATTTGTTTGGCTAGTTTTGCGGTTGTTAGTGCCCATCATAAATTGCAGAAGCCGTGAGGGGATCCCCTCCAGCCACTGGGCATGCGGACCAGGAGGAGTGGCCAAGTGGAGCAGGGGAAGCCATGGAAGCAGGGGGAGTAGAGGGAGTAGAGGGAGCGGCACAGGCTAATCGGTGGCGTTTCATCTGCGGCCTGCTGTCCTGTTGTCCTGTTGCCTCTTGTTCGCCTGTCGGCGCACGCATAATTAGGCCTGAGGACAATCGTTTTGCTCGCTGCACTGCGAGAAACTAGTGCGAGCTGATTTGCATATGTCACACAGATACTAGACGAGCTGAATGATTCATTCGTATAGCTCTAGATTTACTAGATTGAGTGTAGAAGCATGTTGTATTCTAAAGTCATATTTCCTTTTCAATGTAGTACAACATATCATTTAGCTCAGTGCACTAGTGGCAGGTTACCCCGCGCAATTTGGCCAAATAATTGGTAACCGAAAACAATAAGCTCGTTTCTCGTACTCCCAACCAATCGTGGCATCCTAATGCGGCCCAGACATTTAAATAGATGCTAATTCCCATCATAACTGACTGGAGACCCCGTCTCCCGTCTCCCGTTCCCCCTTCCCCGTTCTCGGCTCTCGATGAACTAATGAATTTGAACCCGCCACTCGATTGTGGCAGACTCACGACGCGGCGATTGGAGGCGACTTGCAACTTCCTGCTGGCCGCTTTCTTTGCGCGTGAATCCGTGTAACCGCAACCAGCAACCCGCAATCCGCCATCCGCACCAGAGAAAAGGCACAAAACTGTGATTTGCCCAAAAACAGAAAGCCGGCCAGAAAGCCTCGCTTTGCGGATATAAACGCTTTAAAACTCCATATTGTGGCCTGGCCCGGATGCGACGACAATTGTGAAGACGACCGACCAAATGGCCAAATCCGACTCCCAGTTTAGCTGGCAAATGTCTACGCAGTGTTGTCGCTTCTGCCGCTTTTGTTGCCCTGCGTTGTTGCCAGTTGCCAGTTGGTTGTTGCCAGTTGGTAGTTGCTTGTTGGTTGTTCGCTTGTTGCCGCTCCGTGTCAACTGACTTTTGCCTCAGCTTTCGGCTTTTGTTTCCACCAGCACCAGCCCCATTTTGCTTAGCCAGCCAAGCCATCCCATAACATTTTCCCCAGCGCTTCCTGCTCAAAATGTGGCCACTGTCCTGCGGTTCTGATTGTGTGATTCCTCCTACGAAATCGAGGGACAGTGGTTCGCAAAGATGTCTCACTTGAACTGCAGAGATGTCACAATGAATGGTTATTATATGTTTTGAATATTCACTATTCACATTTAGATTATTCACAAGAGGTCCCACGTTAAGGTTATAAATACTTTAAAGAAGCCCTAACTTTCCAGCTACTTTAGTGTCCAATGAACATGTATACATTTTTTATAGAGACTGCGATTGTGTTTGTTGATTTCAATGATGTGCCGTTTGGGCAATAAACACAAGAATCGGAGCAACCCAAAGCCATTTCATCTCGTATGCAAACCCCTTTGTGCCACTGTTATCCTTTGGCCTGTTCCCTGGGCAATTGTGCGTTAGATTTAAGTGCTTTCGTTTGCCAGGCTTAATTTGCATTTTTATTTTTATGTTTTCATTGAAAGCGCCAGCATCAATGGAGCCCGCTGGCTTCCGAGGCTTCCGAGGCTTTGGAGGCTTTGGTGGCTTCGGAGGAGAGCACATTTGGCTATTCCTTTGTTTTGGGCTCAAAGTTATCAGTGTCGGTAGATGTACACGGCATCAACGGTAGCAGCAACATGCAAAATGCAAATGTTTATTGGCCAAATGCTGAACGATCTCGGCCAGCTGAACTGAGAACAACGGTCCTTCTGGCTTCTCGCCTCCGTCTCCGAGTTGCCTGGCGATTGGAGCGATTGGAGCGGCGGGTGCTGACTGCCACAAAGTTGTCGCCTTTTGTTGTGGCAGCAACCATTTTGGTAAAAACAACTAATCAATTGGCAAATGTGCCATCCGTCAATCACGCAGTCAGTTGGCGGTGGTGTAGGTCACACGACACCACTCGCGGTTTGGTTGCAACTTGAAGCTGCAACTTGAGCTGCAACTGCAACTGCAGCGGCCGCCGAATTGACTCGCATTCACTTTTGGGGCACATAAAATGCCACCTTGGTTGTGAATGTCAGTTAGCCAATTTGAAAATTCATTCATTCAGTGCTTTGACGACTCGCTGACTGACTATTGCCAACATTTATTATTAGCCTTTCCCAAACTGACTATTTTTGGAGCTGCCGATGGCCACACAGCAGTAGTTGCAGTCGCAGCAGTTGCAGCAACAACAACATGCCGCACATATCACAGCAAGACAAATTTCTATATAATTGCATTTGTCGCAGGCTCTCCGAGCCTCGAAGTTCGATACCACTGGCGAGGCCAGATCGGCCAGACAATGCCAGGCATTATTTTTATATAAATTGCATGCCATTGGCCCGGCCAGTTGGCATTCCATCCAGCCAATTGTCGTCGGAGAGTTGAGGCTCGAGAGTCGGGGCAGGGTTTTCGCTCCGATTGTGTTTTTGCCTCGCTTTTAGCCTGGCTCAAACTCTAATTGTCATTTAATGAGACACGCTCGGCATTTGCGCACGACACACGACTATCAATTTGGCAAGTTGCAGTTGCCCGCTGCCAGCAGTAGCATCAGCATCAGAATCAGAATCGCAATCAGAATCAGAGTCAGAATCAGCAGTAGAAGAAGCCACCGATGAATCTGTTCGATTCGCTGACAACCCAACTTGTCGCACTGCGTCGATTCTGCAGGCTAAATGCATCTACCATCTTCAGATACGCCATTTAAAAGATAAGCTCAAAAGTAGCTCAAGATTATAAGCACTTAAATCCATGCATGTTCACTGAATAAGCGTATTAGATGTGTCTAATAAGTATGTATTTATAGATTAAATTTCTTGGCATGCTGCATGCTTACCCGGCATACGAAATTGTTGTCTTTGCAGATTGCTATGTGCAGAAATGAAATGCCAAAAGAATAATTTCTTATTATATATATATATATTATATATTATAAAGTTTTCTGGCGCCATCAATCCCTAAATCAGTTCATACTGATATAGGTGAAGCAAGTAAAACCTGTTAAATAGTTTAATCAACTGATAATGGAATCACCCCAAGATGATGTCATATGAGATAGCTGCGCAGTGAGCACATGAGGGGTTTTTTTCCCGTCGAGTTCCAACTGCCTCCGTGGCGCAATTGGTTAGCGCGTTCGGCTGTTAACCGAAAGGTTGGTGGTTCGAGTCCACCCGGGGGCGCATCAAAGAAATTTTTTTTACTTGTTTTGTTTACTTTTAATTTAATAAATAGCTTCCCTAATGTTTTTGGGTTCATAAAGCTTTTATTTATTGCTTTTGTGTGGCGAATTCAAAGTGTGCAATTAGTAAAAGGAAATTGCACACGCTGCGGGAGGTCTGAACACAGACACAGCATTTATTGGGCAACTGAAAAGAACGACGAACGAACAGGCGTATAATTTGATTTTTATTGAGCGATAGCAGCGCCATTACCAGGATTATTTCAAGCCTTATACGTGTGTGCTTCAGCCGCAAGCCTGGGCACAATGTAACCTTTACATGAGCAGCTCCACTTTCAGCCGCCTTCTGGTTTGCTCACCGGTTTTTTTTTTCGCCTCTGCTTGCTGCAACTGGATGAAAACCACGAGCGTAACAACAGTTGCACATGCAACATGCACATGGTGTGTTGGTGTCGCCAGCAACGTGGCCAAGTGTATCATGGCAACTTGGAGACAGTTTGTCGTCGCTGGTTTTGCTAATTAAAATGTCTTGGTGCTGTCACTCAAAAGGCGGTCGCCTGATCCACTGGCCAAGTCGAGTCGAGTCGAGTAGAGTCGAGTCTCTTGGTTGCCAGCGGACGACGGCGACGGCGACGACGATGACGACGCCCATTTTAGTCGGCAGTCAGCGGCAACAATGCGATTTTGCCTTTCGCGAAATGCTGCCTCTGCTGCTGCTACAATTTCATTGGAAGTCCGCTGATGTCTGATGATGTGGCAGGGGCACGCGGCGTATGCGCAATGCGACTGCGACTGCGATCTCCCTCGCACAAAATGGCGATCGCATTGTTACAGTTTGCAATTATTTTGATTTATTTTTTGTTCGTCCCCGCGCTTGAGCACTAATCAAAATTAAAATGACGCGTTCGCTGCCATCCCATCCCATCCCATCCCATCCAAGGCGATACGATGCGATGCGACGACAACGACGATGATGGCCCCGCACCGATCGCTCCGCTGGCCGGAGAGCCAGAAATCAATATTCTAAATTCTTTAACGCGTGTGCACATTTAAGGCAACGCCAGCTCATTGAGATGCGTGCCGGCGAACAGCCCGGCCAGCACTTATACGCAATTTCGCGCCATATTTGGGCCAAACATATTGGATTTTTTTGTCATCTCGACGTCTCCTTGCTCCCTGCACTTGGCCGGCATATAGAACAGCGCACCGGGCCACAGACCACAGATCCCAGGCATCCTAAGCTATGCTTAGCTTAACTGCTTGAGATCAGCCTGCCAGACTGTTTGTCTACTCCGCTAATCGGGTGTCTTGGCTTCTTTCTTTCCAGGATGACCGATCGCCTACCTCGTCGGGCAACGAGTCGGATGATTCGTCGGACGTGGAGATGCCGTTGGAGGCGGCTGAGGTGGCAACCAAGTTGCCGGCCAGCAAAACAGAGGTATCAGCGCCTCCAGCTGCGTCTTGCTCGGCGGCCACCGCGTCCTCTGGCCCCAAAACCATGCCAGCATTGAACTACCAGACTGAGACCAACAGCGGACCCTCGACGTCCACGGCCGCCGGAGGAGCAGCCTCGGCGGACAGCAAGTACGTCTACTCAGCTGCCTCGATTGCCAACATACCGCAGAAGATGCTGAGGCAGCTCATCCAGTCGGGCCACTTGCAGGTGCACGCCGAAGAGGGTGAGTAGCACTGAAATCTCTCAGTAAAGCGCCAGTTCTAAACAGATATCCAACTTACAGATGGCAACCAGTATGTGACCATACCACTGAGCTCCACGGCAGCGAACCTGATAAAGAGCAACAAGCTAACAGCCTCCGGATCGGTAGCCCCAGGATCAGGAACGCCCGTCAAGAACGATGCGAGTGCCAGTTCCGACAAGCCGTTGACCATCAAACAGGAGTTCGATTAGCCCCCAGCCACGCCCACTGCTTGTCCACCACTGAGTACTGCGTTTATCCACACTTGCCACACACCATCTGGGAAATCATCAGCAGGAGATTACCATTACTCCATACCATTACTCCATACCCACTACTCTCTTAAAGTCTATCCAAAGTTTTCGCGTCATCAGCCGGGGATGACGATCGCCTGCTACATCTAAGTCATACTATATCTACTATACCGATACCGATACCGATACCGTATATATACTATTTTTTATACCTATACAAGAAGAAGTGAAGTGAACACCCTGAGCTGGTAGCCAAGATGCCAGCGGCATATCTACATACGTAAGTTTTAAAAGTTTTGCAAGTTATACAACAACATACGTGCAGGCATCTGCTGAAATCGAGATGAATTATGATCGATGATTGTATGAGAAATGGAAAACGGGGATGATATGGATGTTCCTAAATCGCAGAGATCATGTTGCTTTGTTACTAGTTTATATTGTTTTATTATACAATACATAAATACATATAAACCAACTTTTTTTGCATAAAACCAAAACCCCAGAGTGTTTTGTTCCTTTAAGTGGTTTAATCCTTTAAATTAAATGCTTCTTGCCAAGTTGCAGGCAACTAAGCCAGGTAATTCATGGCTCAATCAAGTGAAATGACACTTAAGCAGCTAAAAGCCCACCCCAACGATTATTATTATGGCCACCTACCTGCTGGTATATATACTATACATAGTTTGTATCTACGAGCATGAGAGTGCTTGGATTAAGCACACTCGCAAAAAGAGCAGCGGAAAATGGCTTTTGGTATTTTGCCGCTTGATGGATGTGTCCGTGGTGGGTATTGTGCAATTGATTGATTGACGACATAATCTTATTGACACTTAACCTAATTAAACGTCGCTCATTACTCGCCGGCTCGGGTAGTCGCACTCACACTCGCACTCGCCGTCTAGCACCTGTTACCGCTTATGGCCCTCGATTGGGGCTAAGGAGCCCAGGTCCCCGTCTTCCCATTGATCTTTCTGGCCGCTGGAGTGGGGCGGGGGGAAGGGAAGGGGGTCGAGTACTTCCGCTTCGACGGAGGCACTTTGCATGCAGGAGGCCCACAAAAGGCCACAAAAGGCGCAACGTGTGGCACATACTAATTCTTGCCACTTACCAATTGGAGTACCATGGGGATCATTAACAATGCTTCTTAATAAAATAATGGTGTTAGAACTTTACAGGTGGAAAACAAGTCTTTGCTCTTAAGTTGATGACTTGAAGGCAATCACTGTACTCACCGCGCAAATAAAGTCCACTAATTCTTAACCACTTTTCTTACTCAAGTTCCAAAATCATTTAATTTAAGGCTAACAGTTGCACTTCAAGTATTTCCATTGTACTTAATCACCGTGTGGACAACGGACGACCTGGGCGGTGGTTTGGCACGCGCCGCGGTTTCCGTGGGCTTCGGTTTCGGTCTTGGTCTTCGACTTTGACTTGGTCTTCAGCCGGAAGCCGTTAGTTGTTTGGGCCATGTGCGCTTTTATGGCCGAGTGTTGACGGTGGAGACAGAAATCAAAGACCACATCCCACTCGCCGTTGGCCCGGTCAAAGTTGAGTGGGTCACTAAACTCGGAGATATCGACGGTGTTTGCGAATGGAACCGCAATTAGCGTTGATTATGGCCAGCAGAGTTGATTGACATTTTGTAGGCAAGTCCGTGCTGCTCATGTGTGTATGTGTTTGTCTGTCTGTCCGTCCGTGTTTGTCCCGGCTAGCCGCTTCAATATTAACCGCACCCACGCAAAGCCATGTGAATATTGATCCTGGTCCGCTCTGCTGTCCTGCCATACCGACGATTATTAATAATGGTCACGCGCGCGGAAAACTTTGCATTGCAATTTCTCAGTAGTCCCAGTAGTCAGTTGCCATCGCGTTGTGCCGCCAAACGGCTGTGTCCTGGAGGACTCGGTTACCTACGGAAAATCCAATCCTGCGAAAATCAATACTAATGAGCCATTAAACGTGGCCTCAGCTGCAGTCGGCCGTAGTCTAATGAGCTGAGCGCCGGCGGAAATTGAATGTTGGCTCTAACCAAGCGGCTGCAGCAGGAAATCACATCGGCATCGCTTTTAGTCATCTCTCCGCCGAACGGAAACGCCAAAGGTAAAAGTATCGGAAGCACTAAAACGGAAGTCTTAGGCGTAATGCCTTGCGCCTGAGTGGATGCGTAGCATGGGCTGCTCCAGTTCCAAGACCTCCGCCACCGTAGAAGACACCCACTCATCGAAGCCCGGTTCGGCCAAGTCCAGTGAAACTAGAATGGACGCCAAGAAGGAGTACCGTAGGTGGAGATATAAAGCCGATTAATGGGAATTTCACCAGGAACCTTCTTTCAGCTGCCTCCGAGGCCTTCACCATTCCGCTGGAGAGCGATGACAATCCGGAGATGCCGCTAAACGAGACGGTGCGCCAGCCGCCGAAGAGGATTCAGCAGCTGATGCAGGAGGCGGCCAGCTCGGAGCCACTCACCCTGGAGGAGCTGGAGGAGAAGCAGCTAAAGGCCGAGCAGCGGCGCCAGGAGCTCATGCAGCACAAACTGGAGATCATACAGAAGAATGCCCAGATGCTGATGAGGCCTCATGGGGAAAGGGAAACCGCTGGCGAAGGTGAAGGTGACCGGAACGAAGACGAGGAGGAACAGCCCGAGAAGGTCTAGAGATACTTAAACTTCTTTTTCATTCACATTTTTATTGTTAGCTTTAAATTATATATGTATTACTATATATCGTAGTATATTTCCAAACAATTAGATTGTATGCAATTAAATCTGCTCTCGTCGTCAAAATGCTGTCCATCTGTTCTTGGTTGTAATCCTATATGTCAAACCTTTTCTCTTGGTAGTCAAAAACGTGATCTATTTGTAATCGAGTGTTAAATATGTACGTCTAAAGGCTAAATGTAGGTATTTCGGATTTCTTATTTCTCTGTTCAGATTTCAGATTTCGGTTTACTCGACTCGCGTTGGCTTGGGTCGTTTAGATATTGATTGCAGTACTATATGCTTCATTAGGATGTGTGTGCGTGGTTGTAAATCATGTCTTTTGGGTTAGTTGGTTGGTTGGTTGCTTGGTTGGTTGCTTGCTTGGTTGTTTACACTTGTTTTTTACTCTGGTTGCTCGGTATCGTTAGTTCATATTCATATTAAACGTCGTATTCATATATATGTACTTGTATATATCGTATCGTTAGGTATAAATATGCGTACTTGCGTACTGTGTGTCACAGACACTACAAATGTCGCTTTGATTTCGGCTTGATTTGCACCAGGCCCCGCGTCCCTTCGATTCTCGATTCTCGATTAACTGGGGCCAACAATTTGTTAATATTTCAATTAGTTACCTACACACTCATTAAAAATGTTCGCTCCCCCGATCGCATCGAATATATCGTAGTACCTGGATGTCGTTTGCTTACACTGTATGTTACGTTATGTTTTTGTTTACTCTCTCATATGCCTTGAATATGAATATGCTTGCGGTTCACTATTAGTTAGTTACTGAAATTGGTGCACTTCGAAGAAGCAATTGGCTAATAGCTATGAGTTTTTGCTATGAGTTCGGGATGCTGCCCAAAGAGATGGTCCGCCAGTCGACGGATTGGCCACTTTCAGCACAACCTGTTGATAGGGTTACTAATACTATTCGTCTCGTGTCCGGGTCCTCGCGATCCTGATCAAAGATCGTAGATCCCTGATCCCAGATCCCTGATCCCAGATCCCTGATCCCAGATCCCTGATCCCCGCCCCACGTCCGTGTCTGTGTCCTGATCCTCCTCAACTGGGCCATCTCTCCGACACACGTGCCCCAAACATATTGCTTGCGTTACTGTTGTTACTCTCGGGTTAAGATCGTCCCGGTTTTTCGGGGACATTTTCCACATCAGTTACAAAAGGTTTGTTCTTAGTTGTCGAACCATGGTGGGTTGCGTTCTTAATACATACAAATAATCGTTATTTTATACATACATATTTCGATATATTAGCAGGTATGTGTCTACAAATTGATTTGCACGGTTGACGCTTGTTCGGCTTTGGTTTGGTTTCTACACACATGTATGTTACAAAAAAACAAACTTTAACTATTGAAAACGAGCAGTACAATCACAATATTCCCCCTACAATTAATACACGTCATATCCCCCAATATCCCCCCATATCATGTCCCCTCCCCCCGCCACCAGCCTACACAACGAAAATCGTAAGGAGAACAAAACGATTCCATTGGTTGGCCAAAATGCAAGATGCAAGATGCATTCGCATTCGCATTCGTTGCCCGCGGAACTTAATCCTCCTACTTTGAACTTGTATTAAAGCTTTTTTGGTTTCTGCCTCTTTCTGCCCACAACTTTCGCCAACAACTTAAGCTAACTCATTTGCCATGTGTATAATAATAAATATACTGTATATCTTATATATGTGTACGTGTATGTATGAATTGCAATCGTAATCCATTATATTTGTATTAAATTCTTCTTGCATCGAGCATGTGCCTACCTAACATTACGTAAACGCCTAACAAAATGGAATCTCCTCCTCCTGGGAGGATCACGTGATCATCGTGATAACTCTGCTGTGATCAGGTGCTGCGGAGGGTTGCCTCGGGAACTAGTCTAAAGATACCTTAGTGAGATCTTTGGCTTGCTTGGAAGCAGTTGGTCGAACCTCATGGGTTGCAACTAACTTGGCTTGGAAGAGGTAAGTGGGTGGAAGTTCCTGCCTAACCAGATCTTTAGAACTATAAAGAACTTTATTGCAAACTTAAAACTTATTTTGACACCGCGCGAAACCTCAGTTCTGGCAATTGTTATTTATGGCAACCCTCCCGGAATGGTGATGCGTGTATATAGTCGGGGGCTAGACATCAAAAAATCAGTACTGCTTGTCAATGGGTGATCCTAAGCCTAGTTTTGGTTTTACTGCCTCCCAAAAGTTCTAGCACACAACACTTATTGCAACTACTAGTAGTTAACGGGCCAGATGATGGATGATTAAGTATTAATTATCTAGTTGTAGACGCCGCGCACCATGCCCTCGCGGTTCCGGGTGTGCCACTTGCAGGTGAGGATGCGGACGTAGGTCCGCCGGAAGGTGGCGTTGCACAGGGCGTAGCACATGGGGTTGATCGTCGAGTTGATGTAGCACAGGGCGTAGAAGAAGTCCCACAGCTCCGTGGGTATGCAGTCGGAGCAGGTGGTCAGCGGCTTGATCAGCACCAGGATGTTGTACGGTGTCCACGTGATGATGAAGCTCAGCAGGATGGCCGACAGCGTCTTGGCCGCCTTCGACTCCTGCCGCTTCTCCTGCGATTTCTTCTTCTTCTTGGCCGCATTGCGGGCGTTCATGAGCGCGTGTGCCCCGCCCACTCCCCCGCCCGCTGCCCCGCCCCCCGCCTTGCCCAGCTGCTTGGGTATGACCTTGGCGTTGAGTAGCCTGGCATCGTGCTGAGCATGGGACATCCTCCGTCCGAGTGGCAGGCTGAACTCAGAGTCTCGCGAGGGCAAAGGTCGTCGGGTGGCGGTGGCGCTTGCCAAAGGAGGTGCCGCCGCCGTCGTCGTGGGCCCGTCCTCGTGTATCATCTTGATGGAGGGCGCACAGTCGCCTTGCAGGCTCAAGGCTGTGGAGGCAGCTGCCCCGGCAACAGTGGCACCTCCTCCGCCTCCGCCTCCGTTGGCCGCATGGCTGGATGCTCCGTCGGATGGCAGGCGGATGAGTATCGTGTACACGGAGTCCTGGCTCACCGACCGTGAGTTAATGCGATTGATAACGGGCAGGGTGCGCGAGTCGCGATGCGTCGCATTTCCGGCTGTTCCCAGTCCGATTCCACTTCCGTTTCCGGCCCCATTGCCGTTCACTGCGCCATTCCCGTTGTGGCTGGTGTTGTTGTTGTTGTTGATGGCCCCATTGCCATTGCCACTGGGATTCACATTCGCCGTTGTGCTCGACGCAACCGCACTCATTTCCTGCAGCTGCGAAATGGAGGCGAGCGGTGGGCGTGGCAGCGGCGTGGGCGAGACATCCGACAGCAGAATGCTGGGCGGCCGCACGCCGCTCACGCTGCCGCCCATCGAGTAGTTGTCCCGCATCACGTTCATCGAGGTGCATCTGCGATGTGGAGGAAGAGAGAAGACAGGATGTGGCATTCGGTTAACATTAGGTTAGTATTGCGGCAAACACACATTAGAGTGCACCACTCCAACGACACTGACAGGCAACTAGAACATGAACAACAGCTCGGGCCAAAATCTGGATGCAACTGTGCCTCCGCTCATCATCAAATGGTCAGAAAGGACACAGAAACACATCATGCATGTGGGCAGTGCATTTGGAATGGAAACAAGTGGCCGGAAATCGCAGCTTAAATCGATTACCCAGCCGATGGCCGGTGGCCAATGGCACACATAAATTGAAACAAGTTCGGCGGTCAAAGAGATACGTATCTTTAAAATGCTTTTCTGGTTTCTGGCACTCGTTTCAATTATAGCTGTCGCCTATGAAGTGGCTATCCTACACATTTTTGGGCTGACCTCGATGGCGACACATCGCGGATTCATCCGAAAAAGCTCATTTTCCCTACTCATTTCTATGCTAATTCAGATTCCACATGGATTTGCACATTAGCGAATTATTTGACTGTTTATATTTGCTAATTATTCCCCACTGATCTATGCGACCAATTTGCACGCAGGCTGTGAATTTATTCACGTCGAGAAGAGAGCTTAATGCAGAAATTGAACTAAACATTTCTGCTGAATTGGACAAATTGTTAAACAAATTTTAAACGAAATGAACTATATGAAATATCTTAGGCCTAGCTTGATTTTAAAGTTAAGTTGAACAATTTCAACACGTGTTTCATTGCATATGAAATTTAGAAAAGCGAAAGAGCGATTTGTAACCTAAGCTGCAACTATCACTTGTTCAAATCCAATCCTATGAATTAATTACAGCCAGCGGAATGGAGAAACTCCGGAATGGCCAGCTCCAACTACCTTGGACTGTAAGCCGCAATTAGTTTCCATCCCGATGTGTGCAGTGGTGCAAAGCCTTCCATCTACGTGGATTACTTTAGTGCTGGATGGACTTTGATGGATTCGTGTGTGGTTGGGTGCTGGGAGTGGTCGTGAGGCAGGGAAAGGGAGATGAAGAGGTATTGGTGCATCGTGGTGGCCAGTGGAGAACGGGCCCAGGCTCCTCCTCCTGGACACCCTTCACCACTGCCACTTTGCGTTTGTGTGCACAGGCATTGGATGAGAAATCGAAGATATATTGTGTGATATATTTGGGTGCTGGTTGTTTGCTGTGTGTTTGCCACTCGAAAAAGTGCTCTGGGTGCAAAGGAAGCGAGTCATACGCATAACTGGGGGTGAGAGAGTGGGTGCGGTGTCGGCTTACTCGAAATATAGACGATTAAAGTTCAGAATTTTGATTGTTTTTACTACCTGGAGACGGAGCTTTGTAAAGGAGTTTCAATTGTTACTGGTGTTGCATACCCTAAATCAGAAGGCTCCTCCTGCTCGTAGGCGAAGTCGTCGGAGTCCTCGCGACCGGAGTGCCACCACGCAATGCACCACTCCTTGATGCTGCCGAAGCAGGTGTACGATTTTTTGATTGTATTCGTGCTTTTGATCTGTGGATGGTGTGCATTAGTAATCGGGAAAATAGGGAAAAGTCGGTCAAATGATCCTACGCTTGACTTGCGCGAGTGCATCCCGTGGTAGCCGGAGTCGATGACCATGTTGGTCATGTAGACACTCTCCGCGTCCGCCGAACTCTCGGAGCGCGGACGTCGCCAGGTGTCGTGGTCGTTGCCGCCCACCTGGGCGAAGGCCAGCAGGCCGCCGGAGGCGTGATTCACCACCGTGTTCTCATCACTGCAAAAGTCACAATATTCCATTATTTGCCTAAATACCTAGTTATATATTTAGAAGGACCAAACAAAACAAACTTGTAAGTTTGTAGGTGAAAAAGGATACTATACTGTAATCAAATAAACGACTCAATGAGCTGTGAAATAAAAACTGTTTCTGCATTCGAAATTCAAAATGATACAGCTCATTGGGTCGCCAAATAAGCACAAGATATTCAAACTCAGCGCCTAATCATTCAATATTACATTAAGGTATTCAAGAAAGAAACAAACCAAAGTAGTTTTGAATCAATATTGTTCTTCCCTTTACTGAACTAAATACCACATTTTCTCTCACCTGCTGTTCGATCTCTTGCTGGAGTCCTTCTTGCCAGCCTGCAGGTTGGGCAGGTCCTTCTGCCGCTTTTTCGTCTCGCGCCAGATGCGCCAGTAGAGGAAGCACATGATGGTGACCGGGAAGTAGAAGGCGGCCAGTGCAGTGCCGAAGGTGATGTACTGGTTGGTCTCGATGAACTGGATGTAGCACTCGTCCTTGGGCACCGTCCGCTTGCCCTCGATGTAGGGCCAGCTGTAGATCCAGGGCGGCCAGAGGAGCAGGCTGATGCCCCAGGCGGCGCCAATCATCACCGCCGCCCGATTGGTGGTCCTTTTGGCGCGGTACGTCAGCGGCCGAGTGACACTGAAGTAGCGATCGAAACTGATGATCAGCAGGTTCAGCACCGACGCATTCGACGCCAGGTAGTCCAGGGCCAGCCAGGTGTCGCAGACGATGGGACCCAGGGGCCAGTAGCCCAGGATTGTGGTCACCGCAAAGAGCGGCATTGATATTGCGCCGATGGCAAAGTCCGCGATGGCCAGCGAGAACAGGAAGTAGTTGCTGAT